>NC_048577.1:7207329-7482329 GCF_013265735.2 Oncorhynchus mykiss | reverse complement strand
CTTGGTAGATGAGGCTGGTTTCAACTTGGCCAAAAACACAGCAGCGAGGAAGGAATGTGATTGGGAAAAGAGACACAGTGGATGTCCCGGGCCAGAGGGGTGCCAACATCACAATGTGTGCAGCAATATCCTCTGATGGATTGCTGTTACACAAACCTCTAATTGGGCCGTACAACACAGAGCGTCTCATTTCATTCCTGCATGACCTCTATGGAAGGGTGGTGTCAGGTGAGGACAGGGTTGCAGTGAGGTGAAATCGGCCAACGTTGCATAGTACAATGTGGCATTTCACCACTCCTGCAGTCACATAGTGGTTTACAGCCCATCCCAGGATGGTGTCCCTTTTCCTCCCACTTTACCCTGCATTCCTCAACCCCATAGAGGAATTAATTTCCTCATGGAGATGGAAGGTTTATGACCACCATCCACATCATCATATGTCCCTCCTGGAAGCAATAGATGCTGGATGCCTGGACATATCTGCAGAAGATTGCCAGGGATGGACCAGGCATGCCAAAATATTATTTTCTAGGTGTATTGCCCAAGATGACATAAGATGTGATGTGGATGAGAACCTGTGGCCAAATGCAGAAGACAGGGTGGACTAGCATTGCTACTGTATCTGTATCGGTAGATGGTGTATATACACATTCTTGTATTTTGGAATCACTCAATGCCACATAATGCCATAAAACATATTGAAGCATATTGCATCATGTCTGATTCATTCCTGTAACATAAACTGCAGTCAATTCTAAACAGTAGACAGGTGTCATTCTTGTTCTGTAAAGACATTTGACAAAAGAAAGCATTGTGTAATGCTACCTGTGGTTAGTGTGTTTTAGGTCATTGTTTTATGAGTGACAAAGTGTGCTTGTTGGGTGACAACCTTTGCTAGTGTTATGGAAGAATTAGTTGATTTGAGACATGTATGAAGTGTTTTGGTAGTTTTAGTGCATTTTGGATGTGAAATTAACTGCTGTGCCAAGCTGAAAGTTGGTTAGGAGAACTGTGTGAAGAGTGACCTAAGTATTGAGAAGTGGGTCCTAGCGATTGTAATAGAAACTGTAACTGCAAAATTGTATTTGTAACATATCAACTTCCACTAGAGGTCAGTAGAGAACAGAATTCACTCTGTCCCTCATGACAGGAAATCCACAGGAGGAAGTGATGCCACAGCAGACACACAGGTCATTAAATCAGTCACACCTCCACCTTCACACCTGATGACATTAATTTACTGTGTCAAGACAGTATCTTTCAAACTATTGTAACTGTTACCTGGACACCACTCTCTCTCTCTCTCTCTACAGTGTCCATCCTGACCCTAACATTGACACCTCTCTCTACAGAGTGTCCATCCTGACCCTAACATTGACACCACTCTCTCTCTCTCTACAGAGTGTGCATCCTGACCCTAACATTGACACCACTCTCTCTCTCTCTACAGAGTGTGCATCCTGACCCAAACATTGACACCACTCTCTCTCTCTCTACAGAGTGTCCATCCTGATCCTAACATTGACACCACTCTCTCTCTCTCTACAGAGTGTGCATCCTGACCCAAACATTGACACCACTCTCTCTCTCTCTACAGAGTGTGCATCCTGACCCAAACATTGACACCACTCTCTCTCTCTCTACAGAGTGTGCATCCTGACCCTAACATTGACACCACTCTCTCTCTCTCTACAGAGTGTGCATCCT
Source organism: Oncorhynchus mykiss (assembly GCF_013265735.2). Lineage (NCBI taxonomy): Eukaryota > Metazoa > Chordata > Actinopteri > Salmoniformes > Salmonidae > Oncorhynchus > Oncorhynchus mykiss. The sequence goes on along the minus strand of NC_048577.1, from coordinate 7,480,622 downwards.
GACCCAAACATTGACACCACTCTCTCTCTCTCTACAGAGTGTGCATCCTGACGCAAACATTGACACCACTCTCTCTCTCTCTACAGAGTGTGCATCCTGACCCAAACATTGACACCACTCTCTCTCTCTCTACAGAGTGTGCATCCTGACCCAAACATTGACACCACTCTCTCTCTCTCTACAGAGTGTGCATCCTGACCCAAACATTGACACCACTCTCTCTCTCTCTACAGAGTGTGCATCCTGACCCAAACATTGACACCACTCTCTCTCTCTCTACAGAGTGTACATCCTGACCCAAACATTGACACCACTCTCTCTCTCTCTACAGAGTGTGCATCCTGACCCAAACATTGACACCACTCTCTCTCTCTCTACAGTGTACATCCTGACCCAAACATTGACACCACTCTCTCTCTCTCTCTACAGAGTGTCCATCCTGACCCTAACATTGACACCACTCTCTCTCTCTCTACAGAGTGTACATCCTGACCCAAACATTGACACCACTCTCTCTCTCTCTCTGTTCTGTCTCTCTCTCTCTCAAATTCAAATTCAAATTCAAGCTGCTTTATTGGCATGAAAAACATTGTGTCAATATTGCCAAAGCAACAATGTATACAATATACATTGTAACAAAATTATAAATGATAGCAAATAATAATATAAAATGGTAGTAAATAATAATACAAAATTAAATACAAAAATAATAACAATAAAATGGTAACAGTCAATAGTAGAAAGAAAACTATAACTAACTTATAACTAAATAACGGTCATCTTCTTCTTTATATCAGTACTACAACTACAATCATCATTGCTACGACTACTACTACCATCACTAAACTGTTATCACTACCGTTACCACCCATATTTGGAATGATAAACATTAATAATTATAGTAATAACAATAATAGTAATAATAAGTAAGTTACTGTTTACTATGCAGATGTTATTATTCAGTGTCCCTCAGGCTATGGCAGGAAAATACATATTTGGCTGCAAGAGGAGCCATTGCTCCTTCGCCCATGAGTATTCTTAGTTTTTCCTCTGGGTTCAATTTGTAAAAATGTGGAATATATGTAGTCATTTCTGTGAATAATGAATCTCTCTGTGAGGAATATTTATCACAGTAAAGGAGAAAGTCTCTCTCTCTCTACAGAGTGTGCATCCTGACCCTAACATTGACACCACTCTCTCTCTCTCTCTACAGAGTCTACATCCTGACCCAAACATTGACACCACTCTCTCTCTCTCTCTACAGAGTGTCCATCCTGACCCTAACATTGACACCACTCTCTCTCTCTCTACAGAGTCTGCATCCTGACCCAAACATTGACACCACTCTCTCTCTCTCTCTACAGAGTGTGCATCCTGACCCAAACATTGACACATACACAGGTCTGAACATGAGGAACATGTCTCCTGACTGCGACACTCTGGCAGTAAGTCTCCTAATGTATTAATGGATGTGTTAGTTTGTGAGGGTGTTTGTGTTTTATACAGTACCTGAATGTGTTTAGAGAACATTATAGAGTGAGTGCTGTCTCAAAGAGCTCATGCATTTACTTTCCCTCTCTGCCTCTCTCTCTCTCTCTCACTCCCTCTCTAATTCTCTGCCTGCCTCTCTCTCTCTCCCTCCCTGTCTAACTCTCTGCCTATCTCTCTCTCTCCCTCCCTCTCTAACTCTCTGCCTATCTCTCTCCCTCTCCCTCCCTCTCTAACTCTCTGCCTATCTCTCTCTCTCCCTCCCTCTCTAACTCTCTGCCTCTCTCTCTCCCTCCCTCTCTAACAATCTGCCTATCTCTCTCTCTCCGTCCCTGTCTAACTCTCTGCTTCTCTCCCTCACTCTCTAACTCTCTGCCTCTCCCTCCCTCTCTAACTCTCTGCCTATCTCTCTCTCTCCCTCCCTCTCTAACTCTCTGCCTATCTCTCTCTCTCCCTCCCTCTCTAACTCTCTGCCTATCTCTCTCCCTCTCCCTCCCCCCCTCTATAACTCTCTGTCTATCTCTCTCTCCCTCCCTCTCTAACTATCTGCTTCTCTCCCTCCCTCTCTAACTCTCTGCCTCTCCTTCCCTCTCTAACTCTCTGCCTATCTCTCTCTCTCCCTCCCTCTCTAACTCTCTGCCTATCTCTCTCTCTCTCTCTCGCTCCACAAAGTGTCCATCCTGCCCCTTCCAGTGACCCTAAGAGTGACACATACACACCTCTGAACATGAAGACCTGGTCACCAGAGTATGACACCCTGGCAGTCAGTTTGTGTGTGCGTGTGTGTTTCTGGGTGTCCATAAAAAGTATGTAAAGTGCTCATTCAGTGTGTCTTCTTTCAGAATGTGAGGGACTTCCCCAGTGACACAGCCCCTCAGATAGATGCTGAGCCCTCCGATTAGGAGAACTTAAGAGAACCACCACAGAACCTGGACTGAAAAGAACCAACACAGAACCTGGACTAAAGAGAGCCACTACAGAACCTGGACTGAAGAGAGCCACCGCAGAACCTGGACTGAAGAGAGCCCCCGCAGAACCTGGACTGAAGAGAGCCACCGCAGAACCTGGACTGAAGAGAACCACCACAGAACCTGGACTAAAGAGAGCCACAGCAGAACCTGGACTGAAGAGAGCCCCTGTAGAACCTGGACTGAAGAGAGCCACCACAGAACCTGGAGTGAAGTAGACTGGTAGATCTCTACAAGCATTTCACTAGACTCGCAATAGCATCTGATAAACACGTGTATGTGTTCAATAACATTTGATTTGATTTGAAGAGAGCCACCACAGAACCTGTACTGAAGAGAGCCACCACAGAACCTGTACTGAAGAGAGCCACCGCAGAACCTGGACTGAAGAGAGCCACCACAGAACCTGTACTGAAGAGAGCCACCGCAGAACCTGGACTGAAGAGAACCACCACAGAACCTGGACTGTAGATCTTCGGCACCAAACCAAAGATAGGCCTATTATCCTGCTGTCATATCTAGAAGTGTGAGGACAGATGCCGGGAGACGAGAAGAAAGTACAGGGAGTGAACATTTAATAAATAACAGACATGAAACAAAACACGGACAGCGTCTGGACAAGGGAAACAAAACACGGACAGCGTCTGGACAAGGGAAACAAAACACGGACAGCGTCTGGACAAGGGAAACAAAACACGGACAGCGTCTGGACAAGGGAAACAAAACACGGACAGTGTCTGGACAAGGGAAACAAAACACGGACAGTGTCTGGACAAGGGAAACAAAACACGGACAGCGTCTGGACAAGGGAAACAAAACACGGACAGCGTCTGGACAAGGGAAACAAAACACGGACAGCGTCTGGACAAGGGAAACAAAACACGGACAGCGTCTGGACAAGGGAAACAAAACAACATCAATGCTGACACGGGCATCAAACTGAGGAATAGACAGATTTAAGGGAGGCAATCAATAAAGTGATGGAGTCCAGGTGAGCCCAATGAAGTGCTGATGCGCGTAACGATGGTGACTACTGTATGTAATGATGGGCAGCCTGGCGCTCGAGGGGGAGCGGGAGCAGGCGTGACAAGAAGGTTTTCCAGACTATTAGTAATTACAGTTGAAGTCGGAAGTTTGCATACACTTAGGTTGGAGTAATAAAACTATTTTTTCTACCACTCCACAAATGTATCCACAAGTCGGTTAGGACATCTACTTTGTGCATGACAAGTCATTTTTCCAACAATTGTTTATAGACAGATTATTTAACTTATACTGTAATTCACTGTTTCACAATATCAGGGGGTCAGAAGATTACATACTCTAAATTGACTGTGCCTTTAAACAGCTTGCAAAATTCCAGAAAATGATGTCATGGCTTTAGAAGCTTCTGATAGACTAATAGACATCATTTGAGTCAATTGGAGATGTACCTGTGGATGTATTTCAAGGCCTACCTTCAAACTCAGTGCCACTTTGCTTGACATCATTGGAAAATCAAAAGAAATCAGCCAAGACCTCAGAAAATAAATATACACCTCCACAAGTCTGGTTCATCCCTGGGAGCAATGTCCAAACGCCTGAAGGTCCCACGTTCATCTGTACAAACAATAGTACGCAAGTATAAACACCATGGGACCACGCAACCGTCATGCCGCTCAGGAAGGAGACGCGTTCTGTCTCCTAGAGATGAACGTACTTTGGTGCAAAAAGTGTAAATCATTCCCAGAACAACAGCAAAGGACCTTATGAAGATGCTGGAGGAAACATGTACAAAACTATATATATCCACAGTAAAATGAGTCCTATATTGACATAACCTGAAAGGCCGCTCAGCAAGGAAGAAGCCACTGCTCCAAAACTGCCATAAAAAAACAGACTACGGTTTGCAACTTCACATGGGGACAAAGACCGTACTTTTTTTGAGAAATGTCCTCTGGTCTGATGAAACAAAAATAGAACTGTTTGGCCATAAAGACCATCGTTATGTTTGGAGGAAAAAGGGGGATGCTTGCAAGCCTAAGAACACCATCCCAACCGTGAGGCACGGGGGTGGCAGCATCATGTTGTGGGGGTGCTTTGCTGTGGGAGGGGATGGTGCACTTCACAAAATAGATGGCATCATGAGGTAGGAAAATGATGTGGATATACTGAAGCAACATTTCAAGACTTCAGTCAGGAAGTTAAAGCTTGGTCGCAAATGGGTCTTCCAAATGAACAATGACCTCAAGCATACTTCCAAAGTTGTGGCAAAATGGCTCAAGGACATCAATTCAAGGTATTGGAGTGGCCATCACAAAGCCCTGACCTCAATCCTATAGAACATTTGTGGGCAGAACTGAAAAAGCGTGTGCGAGCAAGGAGGCCTACAAAGCTTACTCAGTTACACCAGCTCTGTCGTCAGGAGGAATGAGCCAAAATTCATCGAACTTATTGTGGGAAGCTTATGGAAGGCTACCCAAAACTTTGGACCAAAGTTAAACAATTTAAATGACGTAATAACATATTGTTCCGTGTCATTATATTTTTTATATAAAAATAAATGTAATCAGTCCATTATTATAATTTCCAACATTTTGGTAGGCTATTTGTTAGTCAACTTGTCTATCATTTCTAAAGACATGCAGTGGCGACACGTCATTCAAGGCAGCTGAGGCAGAGCTAAATCTGTTTTCAGCCCCATGGTTAGCTTTTTTTGTTGCTTGTTTTGCATGTTTTGAAATTAATACGTGACACATCAGTTTGCAAATCAAGTTAATAAATAAATAAAGAATTGAGTTAATAAAGTCGCATAGAAACATGGTCTCTCTTTTCCTTTCTTTAGTTAAGGCAGCTCCAAAATGTAGGTGTTGCAGCCTAGCTCAGTGCTTTCTGTGGTGGTGGGGCAGCCAGCATAAAATACGGAGCGTAGGGGTGGGTAATGTTCTCTAGTTGTGCTGTGATTGGCTCAGTGTTCTGTCACTCATGGGGACACTACGTCACCGGAAAATCTACAGGTAGAGCTCGAAATGTCAAGCCCCTTGGGTGCTGCCATAGAATTACATTAGAAATGCAAATCCCAAAATTCTCAAATTCATTGGCTTAGACAAAATTACGTCAAATCGCGTTAAATCTGCCGTAGCTTTGATTGGACTGATTGGACAAACTTTCAAAATCTTAGCTGGCAAGCTAGACAAGCAGTCATCATCATGCATCAAGTCGACAATCTACTGACAAATCCTTATCAATCCTTGTCATATGAAATTATAGATAAAACGTGTCAGTGCTCATTGGCCATTGGACATAAACATTAAAAAACAAGTTGGAACAAATCACAAATTCAACAATTAGTGCTAAGGCAGCACTGCAGGCCCGGGTTTGATCCCGGACTGTTACAGCCGGCTGTGACCGGGAGACCTATGAGGTGGAGCTCAATTGGCCCAGGGTCATCTGGGTTAGGGGAGGGTTTAGCCGGCCAGGATGTCCTTGTCTCAACATGCTCTAGTAACTCCTTGTGGCCTGGCGCCTGCAAGCTGACGTCGGTCGTCAGTTAAACAGTGTTCCCTCCGACACATTGGAGTCTGCTGTTTGTCCTCCTGTCCAAGGGGTGGAGCTGGAGAGCACCAGGCTGGTGATCAGGTACCTAGACCGCTGGATGCAGAGGCCCCCTCACTCTCCTCAGAAGACCAACCCTATAGGCCTCAACACCTCCTCAGCCTCCCAGTACGCCTCCACATGGTAAGGACATCTGTCTTTGAGGAGAATACTACTGTGAGGCTGAGAATACAATTGCATCTATGAACTCTGCAGCTCTGATGATCATTGTAGCAGGTAAAGTTTCATCCTTAATACCTCAATACAAAATTACTTTTCAAGATAAATCTTAATAATTCTACTTTGGATTATTACACTTTTGTTAATAATTACAGGTTTGTTTATAAAATCCCCAAGTATTAACAAGTATTACATTGATATTCTGTTTTCTTATCATAATAATATTCAGTTCATTAGAACATAATGTGTTCTCATATCATCCATATTTTATTTTAGGGAAACAGACCTCAGTTCTGACTGCAGCTGTAGGAATCACAGTGGTTCTGGTTCTCATCCTCTGTTTCTCTGGCTTCATGTGCTTCAGGTGCGTTTTGAGGATGAGGATGTCCACTACGCTGCTGTGAAATTCAACCTCCCCAGTGCTGCCACCTGGTGACCATATTCTGCATTAAGGTCATTCATATGCTGCTGTTTATTGTAGGAAATGTCATCAATAAGCAAAACAGTTGAACCTTTGTGACCACTATGAACCCAAACTATGAACCCAACAATGGACATCTCAGGACAGTTACTATGACATGTCTAAAATGAGGGAGTGATGTGATGATGGTGTTGACGAACTGTTTTCTGTTCCAAATGGCACCCTATTCCCTATTTAGTGCACTGCTTTAGACAGAGCCCTATAGGGTGCCACCATTTGGGATGATGTCTTTGTTTCATTTCGGTTTCTCTCTCTTCAGCAGCACAAGCAGCTGAGGACTCCTCTGTTCTCTACAGTACAGTCAACAAACCCTGAACCAAGAGGACCCCAACACAACAAACCCTGAACCAAGAAGACCCCAATACAACAAACCCAGAACCAAGAAAACCTGAACAAAACAAACCCAGAACCAAGAAGATCTGAACACAACAAACCCAGAAAGAAGAAGACCTGAACAGAACAAGTTTAATGCGTTTATATGGGCTATAAGTAAAGGAGTGTTAATTGCTTTTGCAGTATTTTTTCAAAAATAAATTTGGGGGATATTTGTTTTCCTAAAGGGGAACTGAAATTTAAAATCAAATATCTAAATGATCAGACAGACAGACAGACAGACAGACAGACAGACAGACAGACAGACAGACTTAGCTATATGCATGTCAGGGTTCACTTTGGGTCCATTGCTCTGAAGATCAGTGAGCTGAAGACATCTCTTTCACACAAGAACACACTGGATATTCAGAGCAGCTTGCCTTGGCCTTGGCATAATGACAGCTCACTGTTGTCTGTTGTTTCTAGCTAGCTAATGTTGATAGCTAAATGTCAGCTAACTAACTAGCTCACTAGTTAACTATGTGGTCTTGCTGTAATTCAGAGGCAGCGCATCATATTGTTCACAATCCAGTCCATTCAGAGTAGCTGTGTGATGCACAAAAATACTTGTTTATCGCTGAATAACAGCAGCTTCATGTAGCTAACAAGCTAGTTGAGATCACTAGTTCACTCAATACAACCGCCAGTTCAACATAAGTCCCAATAACAGTACTTTTACGTGCGTGACTGTTTTATTATATATATATTTTTGACATTTTCTACCTTCTATTTTGTATATTTTCATCAGACTAGTAGGGACATATGAGGCCTGGAAGCTGCAGTAATGTTGAGATGTCAGTAGGGAGAGCTCTAGTCTAGAACACTGGTACCAAAGATACTCCCCTTTCATCTGTTCTGGAACCTTCAGTACCAGCTGATGAGGAGTGATGGGAATGGGTCACATTTTGTCTCTTGTAAAACATGTTGGCCCACTCCTCATATAAAGAAATGTAACTACAGTATTCTGACTTTAGACCATTTTCTATTTAGATACAGTAACATCCCTTATGTGACATGCTGTTCCTGCATGTTAATGCCCTGACTAGGCTTCTTTAAAATGTGTCCACCACAGAACTCACACATAGGCTATGCCTGCTTCTACTAACACTTACAGTAGACTACTTCTTGTTTCCACGCAGTGACAGTAAGTTGACTCACTGTTCAAGACCTCTCCTCTTCACTTCACTCTGTAAGTACACTTGACAATATCTTGAAATATAGTTTTAGTTTGGATGTTTGTAGCCAAACATCACATGACTTCCTGAATCTTTGTACTTGTTGGTTTATTTTGAACTGTGTTTTGGTTGTTACATCAGGGCCTGTATTCATAAAGTGTCTCAGATGGTCCATATAATTATGATCTAAAAGGCTAAACTGATCCCAGATCAGCACTCCTACTCTGATACACTTTGTGAATACAGACCCTGGACTGTGGTTTCATGTGTTTAGTTCAGTTTATTCATTTACATGTTTAAAACATGATCAGTAGAGAATACCAGTAACACCCAGATCTCCATTCAATAGGGTCATGTTCACTTTCATAGTATAACAGGGTCAAGAATAACTGTGTGTGTGTGTGAGTGAGTGAGTGAGTGAGTGAGTGAGTGAGTGAGTGAGTGAGTGAGTGAGTGAGTGTGTGTGTGTGTGTGCGTGTGTGTGCGTGTGTGTGCGTGTGTGTGCGCGTGTGTGTGCGCGTGTGTGTGCGTGTGAGTGTGTGTGTGTGTGTGTGTACATTTATTTTTACATATTAATCAGATTGTGGGATATAGAGTCACGACCAACTTTTTTGGCACTTGACAAGTACTGAGCTTTATTGTCTGCTACAAAAGTTGGGATGTACGTTGTACATGTGGTTTCACATAAAGACTCTCAGAGCAACAGATTGTTGTGGAGACATTTTGAAAATGGCCTAAAGTAAGAGTCATGAGTGATTGAATGAATAGTTCATAAGAGCTTTAGGAGTAGTATAGACACAGTGATGGTGGGTTGTGTTTAGGAGTAGTATTAACATGAGACACAGTGGTGGTGGGTTGTGTTTAGGAGTAGTATTAACATGAGACACAGTGATGGAGGGTTGTGTTTAGGAGTAGTATTAACATGAGACACAGTGATGGTGGGTTGTGGTTAGGAGTAGTATTAACATGAGACACAGTGATGGTGGGTTGTGTTTAGGAGTAGTATTAACATGAGACAGTGATGGTGGGTTGTGTTTAGGAGTAGTATTAACATGAGACACAGTGATTGTGGGTTGTGTATAGGAGTAGTATTAACATGAGACACAGTGGTGGTGGGTTGTGTTTAGGAGTAGTATTAACATGAGACACAGTGATGGTGGGTTGTGTTTAGGAGTAGTAGTAACATGAGACACAGTGATGGTGGGTTGTGTTTAGGAGTAGTATTAACATGAGACACAGTGATGGTGGGTTGTGTTTAGGAGTAGTATTAACATGAGACACAGTGATGGTGGGTTGTGTTTAGGAGTAGTATTAACATGAGACACAGTGATGGAGGGTTGTGTTTAGGAGTAGTATTAACATGAGACACAGTGATGGTGGGTTGTGTTTATGAGTAGTATTAACATGAGACACAGTGATGGTGGGTTGTGTTTATGAGTAGTATTAACATGAGACACAGTGATGGTGGGTTGTGATTAGGAGTAGTATTAACATGAGACAGTGATGGAGGGTTGTGTTTAGGAGTAGTATTAACATGAGACACAGTGATGGTGGGTTGTGTTTAGGAGTAGTATTAACATGAGACACAGTGATGGTGGGTTGTGTTTAGGAGTAGTATTAACATGAGACACAGTGATGGTGGGTTGTGTTTAGGAGTAGTATTAACATGAGACACAGTGATGGTGGGTTGTGTTTATGAGTAGTATTAACATGAGACACAGTGATGGTGGGTTGTGTTTAGGAGTAGTATTAATTAACATAAGACACAGTGATGGTGGGTTGTGTTTAGGAGTAGTATTAACATGAGACACAGTGATGGTGGGTTGTGTTTAGGAGTAGTATTAACATGAGACACAGTGATGGTGGGTTGTGTTTAGGAGTAGTATTAACATGAGGCACAGTGATGGAGGGTTGCGTTTAGGAGTAGTATTAACATGAGACCACCTGGAAAAATGGCTACCTCAGTATTTTACGCAAGATTTTCTGCGGGAGACACCATGTGACCACTACATATGGTCCCTTACGGCCATTCTTCAATGGAAATGCCTAAAAAGACGCCGCAATGTTGTAGACACCTTGGGGAATACGTGAAAAACGTAAGTTCATTCGTAGCTCATTCACAGCCATATAAGGAGTCATTGGTATGAGTCGGTTTCAAAAAATGTGGCACTTCCTGGTTGGATTTTTTTCTTGGTTTCGCCTGTAACATCAGTTCTGTGGCACTCACAGACAATATCTTTGCAGTTTTGGAAACGTCAGAGTGTTTTCTTTCCAAAGCTGTAAATTATATGCATAGTCGAGCACTCTGTAAGTACTATTGACAATATCTTGAAATATAGTTTTTGGTTATTTGTTTTTAGTCATAAGTCAAATACTTGAGGGTAATGTATCATTTGTGTGTGTGTGAGAGAGAGAGAAAAAGAGAGTGAGAGAGTGAAAGTCACTGGCTGTTTAGCCTCACAGCTTGAGGATAGGTGCTATCATTGAACCTGGTGGTCAGTCTTTAGTCACTGGCTGTTTAGTCTCACAGCTTGGGGATAGGTGCTATCATTGAACCTGGTGGTCAGTCTTTAGTCACTGGCTGTTTAGTCTCACAGCTTGGGGATAGGTGCTATCATTGAACCTGGTGGTCAGTCTTTAGTCACTGGCTGTTTAGCCTCACAGCTTGGGGATAGGAGCTATCATTGAACCTGGTGGTCAGTCTTTAGGTTGCTGTACAGCTTGATGGACTGTAGAGGATTGAACATTTATCCTTCTATATTTGGGGTTCTGAGAATAAAACAACTTCAGAACAATCAATGTAGAAATATGTGTTTACAGTTCTACAGATCTGTTCAATAAGTTGTTGTTGTTGTTGTTTACAATGATGATGATGACTACTGTATATATTAGGAATTTATTTTTGCATCATGTCAGTTTAAGTAGACAGACGTAGACAGACATGCAACACATCACACACATTACATACAAACATAGTGCAGTAGACTTACAGACAGACAGTATTCACATAGACAACCATTTAGCACAATACAACACAACACAATATGAGCCTGGTTCATTTTTAGTAATGAGGTCCTGTACCCCATTTACAGTTTCTACTTCAATGTATCAGGTGGAGTTATTCACCAGCTATAGAGTGAGTTGTTGTTTATGTTTCTAAGACTGCAGGGTGGGAGATGCAACAATGGCCTTGAGAACAGCAGGAAGTGTGTTGGTGGTCTTTCTCTGGTCTGTGACAGGTATGGTCTCATTCATAACTTATATGGTTGTCAATCTACAGACATGTGTATTACATTTGCTTGTGTTCTGTTAGGCATCTCCACTTCACTTTAAATAGTTATGTTTTACACCTCACTGAGTGATGATTATCTGTGGTTTCCAATATGGCAACAAAGTGTGGACAAACCCTACCTTCAGTGTGAGCCAAATACCTTGTCCTAATTCTGATACCATTGTGATGTCTAACTGTGTTTCAGTGGTACTGGGTCAGAATGGCTGGAGTGTTACATACACCACTCAGAGTATCTGTACCTTGAAGGGGTCATCAGTGGATCTGTTCTGCTCTTACACATATCCCAGAGGTACAGTGTCAACAACACTCTGGTTCACTAAAATGGAGGCTGGTAAAGAACCTAAAGATCTAGGTCAGGACCCAGAGTATGCAGGTCGTCTGGAGTATCATGGAGATAAGAAGAAAGACTGTACCCTGAAAATCACAGACCTGAGAGAGAGAGACTCAGCTACGTACAAGTTCAGATTATTAACAGATCAGGAAGGAGGGAAATATTCTGGAAGTCCTGGAGTCACTCTGTCTGTAACAGGTACAGTAACATGCTTTATACTGCTAGTCTGTTCAATTAATATCTACTGTCCATTTAGGTCTAGAAATTGGATTTGTATATATGAAACAGATTTGAGAATTAAATGAGTTTGAGAATGTCTTGCATCATGTGATTAAACAAGACAATAAGTGATTCAGGGTTTAATGCTGTGATCTACTCCAGCTCTGCAGGTGAAGATAACTTCTAAAACTTTGCAAAATTGGGTGACACTGACCTGTAGCACCACCTGTACTCTGACTGACAACCCCACCTACATCTGGTACAAGAACGGACACAAAGTAAAGGAGGACACCTCCAGCCTGTACTCAGACTACTTTAGTGATGCAGACAGTTACTCCTGTGCTGTAAAAGGCCACGAGGATCTCCACTCTCCTGCAGTGTGTGAGTATGGATTTAACTCAGTTGTTAGTATAACTTTTCAAGTAGAACTTTCTGTCTGCTAAACAGTCCTCACAGTTATCTAACCAAACTGCAACACAATACCAGATGGCATAACTATTCTGGATTACTGCAGCTCATGATTCTACTGTGTAAATGTATAAGTAATGCCCTCTTGTCATTATGTTTCAGGTGTTCAGGGTCAGAGCTGCAACAGAGTGACTTACACCAAGAGGAGAATCTGTGTCTTGAAGGGGTCAACAGTGGACATATCCTGTACTTATGTTAGTTATTATTCCATCACATCAACATTCTGGTTTAGAAGTGATAAGTCGACCCCTGAAGACCTAACCTCAGACCCAGGGTATGCATGTCGTGTGGAGTACACTGGAACATACAGAGGTCCCTTCACCCTGAGAATCACAGATCTGAGAGAGGAGGACTCAGCTGAGTATCGCTTCACTTTTAAAACAGACAACTTTGAATGGGGTCATAGTTTCCCAGGAACAACTCTGTCTGTCACAGGTAATACTACCCTGTATGATACAACTGTAAATCATAATGAATTACAGGATAAATATATTAACCATCCTGTTAACACAGAGGTGTATGTGGTTTTATACATATTGTTTCAGGTCTGCAGGTGAAGGTGACTCCTGCTGCAGAGGGACAGAAGAGACTGACCTGTATCACCACCTGTACTCTCACTGACAAACCCACCTACATCTGGTACAAGAACGGACAACGTCTAGATGAGCCCACTTCCCAACAATACTCTAGTAATACCCTAGTAGTGTTGGGTCATTCTGCAGACAATTACTCCTGTACTGTAGAACACCATGAGGACCTCCACTCTCCTGCAGTGTGTAAGTATGAATTAAAGTACTATTATACTTAGAAAGTATCAATAATTTAAGGTCAATAAGAAGGGTATTACTGCTTTATCTATCAATATGCATCATTACATAGAAATTACAGACAATGTCATAGATGTATGCATGTCTATAGTTAGAATGTTCAGTACCTCAGACACTTGAAGAATAGTTTAGTAGACACTCTAGTCATAAAGTATCTCCAAATGTATTATTGTTCATGTTTTGTGTAAGTGATAGTTTTAGATCGTTCTCTGAGTTTAGATATGATTTATTTTAGACATGACGTCATTTGAGGTAGTATACTACAATCCGGACCCTCTGACATATTCTCCTTTACAAGATGATCCAAAGAACACCTCAGTGTCAGTCAGTCCCTCTGGTGAAATAGTGGAGGGCAGTTCAGTGACTCTGACCTGCAGCAGTGATGCCAACCCACCTGTGGACAAATACACCTGGTACAAGAAGAACGTAACCTCACCAAAAGCATCAGGACAGAGTTACAGCATCACTAACATCATCTCTGAGGACAGAGGAGAATATTACTGTGAGGCCCAGAATGGAAGAGGATCTATGAACTCTACAGCTCTGATGATCATTGTAGCAGGTAAAGTTACATCTTCAATACTTCAATACAAAATGATGTTCAATAAGAAATGATGTTTCAAGGTGATCTTCTTCTAGTTTGCCTCATTACACTTTGGTTTATAACTATACATAGGCTTCTATATACAAGTATTACATCAATGTCCTGTTTTGCTGTATATTCATTTTCACTTCATAATAACCTGTACTCATATCATCTATATTATCTTTTAGGGAAACAAACCTCAGTTATAACTGCAGCTGTAGGAATCATAGTGGTTGTTCTGGTTCTCATCCTCTGTCTCTCTGGACTCATGTGGTTCAGTTGAGTAAAGAAGGAAAACTGATATTTGTATTATTCTTTCACCTTAGCACTCTGATTTGTTGCTAACTTAATTATTTCATGAATGTATTTATTGGCCCAACGCCCTTAACTGCTAAACTGTATTAGTAACACATCAACTTCCACTAGAGGTCAGTAGAGAGCAGAAATCACTCTGTCCATCTTTACAGGAGATTCACAGGAGGAAGTGATGCGACAGACAAACAGGTGATTATATCAGTTATCAGTTACACCACGGCACCCCCCCCCCCCCACCCCCCGTGTAGTGTTAGGGCAAAAAACAAAACGTGCACCCAGGGGGGGTCCAGCTCTGAGTTTGGGAAACCCTGAGTTACAACTAATTTACTGTGTCACTACAGTCTCTTTCATACTATTTTCATTGTTTTCTCTCTCTCTCTCTTTCTCTCTCCACAGAGTGTCCGTCCTGACTGTAACAGTGACACGTACACAGGTCTGAACATGAGGACCATGTCCCCTGACTATGACACTCTGGCAGTAAGTCTCTTATAATACATTTTGATTGTTTGTGAGTGTGTTTGTGTTTTATACAGTACTTGAATGTGTTTAGAGAAAATTATGGAAAGTTGTGTTTCAAAGAACACATGCATTTCCTCTCTCTCCCCCTCTCCTACTCTCTCTATATCTTTCCCTCTCTCTATATATATCTCTCCCTCTCTCTTTCTCACTCTCTCTCTCTTCCTGTCCACAGAGTGTCAATCCTGACCCTAACAGTGACCCCAACAGTGACATGTACACACCTCTGAACATGAAGACCAGGTCACCAGAGTATGACACCCTGGCAGTAGTGTGTTTGTGTGTGTGTGTGTGTGTCCATAAACATTTTAGTGGGAGTGTAAATTGCTAACTCAGTATCTTCTTTCAGAATGTGAGGGGACCCTCCCACTTAAGAGAACCACCACAGATCCTGGACTGAAGAGAACCACCACAGAAGCTGGACTGAAGAGAACCACCACAGATCCTGGACTGAAGAGAACCACCACAGATCCTGGACTGAAGAGAACCACCACAGATCCTGGACTGAAGAGAACCACCACAGATCCTGGACTGAAGAGAACCACCACAGATCCTGGACTGAACAGCTACGGTTCCAATCCAAAGCCAGGCCTCACTCCTCTATTCTCTAGCAACCATATCTAGATGGTTTTCCAGACCATGAACTTTAACCTTTGAGTAAATGCTGGAATATATGTTTTATTTTCTTATTATGATAATTATGTATATTGATGATAAATGGGATGGGTTATGATTCTGCTTTTTTTCAATGGGATTTTCCCATTTCCATATTTTTTCTTGTGTACCAATCTGTTTCCTATCTATAGTTTACGATTATATTCCTGATATTTTTCTATGGAATTTTGCAAATTAGGGATTTATAACATCAATAGTTTTACTTTCCTCAGCAACTAATATGGATCATATTGACAACAGCTTTTTAATATTTTTTGCTTTTGGGTCAAGATTCTCCTGATGTGTTTAATGATGATTTACTTTGTATTGCTGTCAGACATTATTCCACATTATTTCTTTTATATTTTATAATAATATATATATATATATTTTAAATGTAATCAGTTCATTACATACATTTAAACATTTGCTGTTTTTTACATTTTATATTAATTATAATTGTATATTACGTAATGCTATATTGTTCAGTTTCATGATATCGTGTTTTGTCGTCACATTTTTCATTATTACATATTTTATATATGTTAAATACGTGTTTACCTTTTCAGTTTTTACAGTTTAGTGTCAATACATTAGAAGCATCATGTTGTAAATAAGATCAACATTTAAGACAATAAATACTCTGATTATTTGATCAACTAACAATACATTGATTCATACATACATAAACTGTCCTATCCATGACTACAACCCACCCTTATCAGCAGGACGAATAAGTACTGACGTATCGGATTGTAAATCAAGCAAAGCTTGTTTTTCATCCTCAGGTAAATTATGGAAAGATTTGGACCCATGTTTATTCTTAAGGAGATGTCCAACATCATTTTCCATAACTCTGCAATATGTCTCGATAGAGTGATTGCGATTGGCTGGAGGTATAAAATAACTCTTGCTTCTAAAAGGAGTCGGAGTATGTGCAGGAGAGCAACCTACTGGTTCAATAGAAGTGTCAGAATTAGGGGAGCTAAAGTATTCCCTTAAACAGATGTTTTTCTAAAACACTTTAACATGTCTACATCAAAACATCCAAATCGTTGCACTGGGTTGTAGGCACAAAAGATAACCCTTTATTAAGCAAAGAGACATGAGCTCAATATCTTGGAATAATAATAATAATACATTGATTCATAACTATTTCCACTCAGCTGTTATTTCTGCCTATTAGACACATGATCACATCACTTGTTTTATCATCACATGTTCATTATTACCTATTTTAGATACTTTGCAGTTTTTATAGTGTGGTTAGAGTGTCAATACAATATAAGCATCATGTTGTAAATAAGATCAAAACGATTAATACATAATCTCATAACTATTTCCACTCTGCTCTTGTTTCTTGTATTTCTGCCTATTAACCACATGATGGGACCATTGAACCACATAACCATGAGAGGCTCGGCCAGCGTTTCCTAAACTCAGTCCTGGGGACCCCAAGGTGTGAACGTTTTGGTTTTTGCCCAAGCACTACACAGCTGATTCAAATAATCACATCTTACTGTCGAGTTGATTACTCAAACACAGAGGCAGTGCTGCTTAGTTGTCTTATTAACCTCAGAAATATGATTTCTATTTACTGAAATGACTCTTGTTTATCCCTTTGTGTGCTTCTCCAGTGAAGGGTATTCAGCTGTAGAAGCACGGCCAGTATTTCTTTTCACTTAAACAGCTGTTTTCCAATGAATGTCTATTGTAGCCTCAACAGCACTTTGTAGGTTAGCACCATGGTGTAACCGGAGGACAGCTAGTTTTCGTCCTCCACTGGGTACAATGACTTCAATACAAAACCAATGTAGAACTCTGATACTCTCTATGTTCTCTACTGTAAATGTTCGGAGATAGAGAGTATCAAGAGTTCTACATTCTAAATCTAGGTTATGTACTGTAGGTGTGGAGAGAGAGAGTATCAGAGTTCGACAAGAGAGATTATATGCCTCTGTCAACTTCAAGAATCTCAACATGTCCACTTGCACCTTGGAGAGGCTAAAGGTGAGGTGGGATGAAACTAATGCTGTCATATGCATTTAACTATGTGAGATGTGCTTTCAATTTTTTAGCTTGAACTTAAGGAGTGTGTACTTTTGGGACCATGCCATCGGTTCAAATGTACTTTGGGGACTATGCCATTGGTTCCATTGTACTTTTAGGACTATTTGTTCCATTGTACGCTTAGGGCTATGCGATTGGTTCCATTGTTCTTTTGGGACTATACTATTTGTTCCATTGCACTTTTAGGATAATCTTTATTTAACCTTTATTTTATCCAGGCAAGTCAATGAAGAACAAATTCTTATTTACAATGGCGGCCTTTCAAGAGGCATAAGGTCTCCTGTGGGGACGGGGGTTAAAAAAGGCAATGCAAACTAGTGACATGGGCTGATAACTAGAAACAGCTACATGTCTCAATAACCTGTTCATCTATACAGTGCCTTGCGAAAGTATTCGGCCCCCTTGAACTTTGCGACCTTTTGCCACATTGCAGGCTTCAAACATAAAGATATAAAACTGTTTTTTTTGTGAAGAATCAACAACAAGTGGGACACAATCATGAAGTGGAACGACATTTATTGGATATTTCAAACTTTTTTAACAAATCAAAAACTGAAAAACTGGGCATGCAAAATTATTCAGCCCCTTTACTTTCAGTGCAGCAAACTCTCTTCAGAAGTTCAGTGAGGATCTCTGAATGATCCAATGTTGACCTAAATGACTAATGATGATAAATACAATCCACCTGTGTGTAATCAAGTCTCCGTATAAATGCACCTGCACTGTGATAGTCTCAGAGGTCCGTCAAAAGCGCAGAGAGCATCATGAAGAACAAGGAACACACCAGGCAGTTCCGAGATACTGTTGTGAAGAAGTTTAAAGCCAGATTTGGATACAAAAAGATTTCCCAAGCTTTAAACATCCCAAGGAGCACTGTGCAAGCGATAATATTGAAATGGAAGGAGTATCAGACCACTGCAAATCTACCAAGACCTGGCCGTCCCTCTAAACTTTCAGCTCATACAAGGAGAAGACTGATCAGAGATGCAGCCAAGAGGCCCATGATCACTCTGGATGAACTGCAGAGATCTACAGCTGAGGTGGGAGGCACAAATCTGGCCTTTATGGAAGAGTGGCAAGAAGAAAGCCATTTCTTAAAGATATCCATAAAAAGTGTTGTTTAAAGTTTGCCACAAGCCACCTGGGAGACACACCAAACATGTGGAAGAAGGTGCTCTGGTCAGATGAAACCAAAATTGAACTTTTGGCAACAATGCAAAATGTTATGTTTGGCGTAAAAGCAACACAGCTGAACACACCATCCCCACTGTCAACCATGGTGGTGGCAGCATCATGGTTTGGGCCTGCTTTTCTTCAGCAGGGACAGGGAAGATGGTTCAAATTGATGGGAAGATGGATGGAGCCAAATACAGGACCATTCTGGAAGAAAACCTGATGGAGTCTGCAAAAGACCTGAGACTGGGACGGAGATTTGTCTTCCAACAAGACAATGATCCAAAACATAAAGCAAAATCTACAATGGAATGGTTCAAAAATAAACATATCCAGGAGTTAGAATGGCCAAGTCAAAGTCCAGACCTGAATCCAATCGAGAATCTGTGGAAAGAACTGAAAACTGCTGTTCACAAATGCTCTCCATCCAACCTCACAGAGCTCGAGCTGTTTTGCAAGGAGGAATGGGAAAAAAATTCAGTCTCTCGATGTGCAAAACTGATAGAGACATACCCCGAGCGACTTACAGCTGTAATCGCAGCAAAAGGTGACGCTACAAAGTATTAACTTAAGGGGGCTGAATAATTTTGCATGTCCATTTTTTCAGTTTTTGATTTGTTAAAAAGTTTGAAATATCCAATAAATGTCGTTCCACTTCATGATTGTGTCCCACTTGTTGTTGATTCTTCACAAAAAAATACAGTTTTATATCTTTATGTTTGAAGCCTGAAATGTGGCAAAAGGTCGCAAAGTTCAAGGGGGCCGAATACTTTCGCAAGGCACTGTATGTTCTTTGAACTAGTCCAAGGGAAGACATTCCAAGATCAAGGGGCTGAATAATGAAAGGACTTTTTTCCATGTTTGGTTCAAATTTTCGGTACTGTTAGCATAAAACAAGATTGAGATCTGAGTATGTATGTGTTCTCATTTCATGCTAGAAGAGAGGATATATATATCAGTTTTCCTTAAATGGTCTTCTGAATAAGAATGTACCAGTGTTAGAGCCTGGGTGTTGCTACTGATGTCCACCTGACAGCACTGTAGAGATCACAATGGTGAGTTAGACGTCTCTGCATGACACACAGAGTCAAGAGCCTTCAGTGTAGAGCTTGAGTCTTGCACATAAATAGTATCACCATTGTCCAACACAGAGAGAAAAGTACAACGATTCAACTCCTTTCTGTCGGGAAATGAAAAACAAGCCGGTAATAAAACCCAATATAATGTTATTGGTTTCATCGTACTTTGGGACAATGCTATTAATTCAATTGTACTTTTGGGACCATGCTACTGGTTCAATTGTATGTATTTGGACTGCGCCAGGGGTTTGTCTTCCTGTCCAGGGGGTGGAGCTGGAGAGCACCAGGCTGGTGATCAGGAACCCAGACAGCTAGTATTGCAACAATATAGAAATACAGTGCCTTGCGAATGTATTCGGCCCCCTTGAACTTTGCGACCTTTTGCCACATTTCAGGCTTCAAACATAAAGATATAAAACTGTAATTGTTTTGTGAAGAATCAACAACAAGTGGGACACAATCATGAAGTGGAACGAAAATTATTGGATATTTCAAACTTTTTTAACAAGTCAAAAACTGAAAAATTGGGCGTGCAAAATTATTCAGCCCCTTTACTTTCAGTGGAGCAAACTCTCTCCAGAAGTTCAGTGAGGATCTCTGAATGATCCAATGTTGACCTAAATGACTAATGATGATAAATACAATCCACCTGTGTGTAATCAAGTCTCCGTATAAATGCACCTGCACTGTGATAGTCTCAGAGGTCCGTCAAAAGCGCAGAGAGCATCATGAAGAACAAGGAACACACCAGGCAGTTCCGAGATACTGTTGTGAAGAAGTTTAAAGCCAGATTTGGATACAAAAAGATTTCCCAAGCTTTAAACATCCCAAGGAGCACTGTGCAAGCGATAATATTGAAATGGAAGGAGTATCAGACCACTGCAAATCTACCAAGACCTGGCCGTCCCTCTAAACTTTCAGCTCATACAAGGAGAAGACTGATCAGAGATGCAGCCAAGAGGCCCATGATCACTCTGGATGAACTGCAGAGATCTACAGCTGAGGTGGGAGAGACTGTCCATAGGACAACAATCAGTCGTATATTGCACAAATCTGGCCTTTATGGAAGAGTGGCAAGAAGAAAGCCATTTCTTAAAGATATCCATAAAAAGTGTTGTTTAAAGTTTGCCACAAGCCACCTGGGAGACACACCAAACATGTAGAAGAAGGTGCTCTGGTCAGATGAAACCAAAATGGAACTTTTTGGCCGTGCTTCTACACCTGCATTGCTTGCTGTTTGGGGTTTTAGGCTGGGTTTCTGTACAGCACTTTGAGATATCAGCTGATGTACGAAGGGCTATATAAATACATTTTGATTTGATTTTGATTTGATTTGGCAACAATGCAAAACGTTATGTTTGGCGTAAAAGCAACACAGCTCATCACCCTGAACACACCATCCCCACTGTCAAACATGGTGGTGGCAGCATCATGGTTTGGGCCTGCTTTTCTTCAGCAGGGACAGGGAAGATGGTTAAAATTGATGGGAAGATGGATGGATCCAAATACAGGACCATTCTGGAAGAATGATGGAAACCTGATGGAGTCTGCAAAAGACCTGAGACTGGGACGGATATTTGTCTTCCAACAAGACAATGATCCAAAACATAAAGCAAAATCTACAATGGAATGGTTCAAAAATAAACATATCCAGGTGTTAGAATGGCCAAGTCAAAGTCCAGACCTGAATCCAATCGAGAATCTGTGGAAAGAACTGAAAACTGCTGTTCACAAATGCTCTCCATCCAACCTCACTGAGCTCGAGCTGTTTTGCAAGGAGGAATGGGAAAACATTTCAGTCTCTCGATGTGCAAAACTGATAGAGACATACCCCAAGCGACTTACAGCTGTAATCGCAGCAAAAGGTGGCGCTACAAAGTATTAACTTAAGGGGGCTGAATAATTTTGCACGCCCAATTTTTCAGTTTTTGATTTGTTAAAAAAGTTTGAAATATCCAATAAATGTTGTTCCACTTCATGATTGTGTCCCACTTGTTGTTGATTCTTCACAAAAAAATACAGTTTTATATCTTTATGTTTGAAGCCTGAAATGTGGCAAAAGGTCGCAAAGTTCAAGGGGGCCGAATACTTTCGCAAGGCACTGTACATACTGTACATCTAATATTGATTTATTGTGAGGTTTAGCTACGTTTCACCAAAGATATTACATCAGAATGACTCTCTGGTTTTACAAATAATGAGTGATCCTTTTCTTGTACTTTTGAGACTAATCTATTGGCTGCATTTTACTTTTGGGACAATGCTTTTGGTTCCATTGTACTTTTGGGACTTTGCTATTGGTTCCATTCTAAATACTTTGGCTGCTGCTGCTGTTTGTCCTGCTGTCCACAGGCTGGTTATCAGGTACCAAGACCACTGGATGGAGAGAACCCTCCCTTTCCTCAGAGGACAAACCATACATTCTGTCCCCACCCAGGAAGGGGAGAGACCTTTGGCTTGTAGCAGATTATTTAACAGGTGGCAGACAATGTGAGAAGGCTTGTGAACTATATTGTCATTGTATCTGAGAGGAGGAGGGACATTTATGATGAAATGTGAGGTATATAAACCAATGTACATGGTATTATGACCAGAGCTCTCGAGAATAAACGCTATTGGTTAATGTTGATGACTGGTCTCTGTCTATTTTATGTAAAGAAGAACCCTACAAATTCTTATAAAACGGACAGAGTGTTTTCATTGAATTGGTTAATGAACACATTGGAACCAAATTCATCCAACAGAGACTCACTGCCAGCCTGATGCCAAATGGTGCCTAGTAATTGCCCCAACAGGGGATAAATAAATGCTATTATTTAATTGAATTACAATTGAATATGGGGCATGTTCCCGGCAGACTATATTGCAGTCACCTGCCTGCTCTCACAAACATTAGTCCTTCTCCTTTTTTACCTAAAGGGGTACTATAATTCAAAATCAAATAGCTAAGTGATCCATGGTATGACCACCTTAAATCAATTCCATATGTCAGCTAGTAGCCCCCCCCCCCCCCCCCCCCCCCAAACGGCTCAGACTTTTTAGAGGTTCAGAAACCCAGTGTCAGAGGGAGCAATGTCCAGCAGCTAGACACACAAAACAAATCAAATTGTATTAGTCACATGCGCCTTAATACAACAGGTGGACCATACTGTGAAATGGTTACTGACAAGCCCTTAAGCAACAATGCAGTTGTTTTTATGTAAGAACATTTAGATTTTTTAAATTAAAAAATTAAAATAAAAAACTAAATAAATCACACAATAAAATAACAATGATGCAGCAATAAACAACTACATGAAAGATGAATCATTGTCATTTTCAAAAAACACGCATCACTCAGATACAGTAGGACACAATAATCCCAGACAGAAAGACAGACTTAGTTATATGGATGTCAGGGTTCACTTTGGGTCTGTTGTTCTGAAGATCAGTGAGCTGAAGACATCTCTTTCACACAAGAACACAGTGGAAATACAGAGCAGCTTGCCTTGGCCTTGGCATAATGACAGCTCACTGTTGTCTGTTGTTTCTAGCTAGCTAATGTTGATAGCTAAATGTCAGCTAACTAACTATATTGAACTGTGTTTTGATTGTTACATCAGGGCCTGTATTCATAAAGTGTCTCAGATGGTCCATATAATTATGATCTAAAAGGCTAAACTGATCCCAGATCAGCTCTCCTACTCTGATACACTTTGTGAATACTGACCCTGGACTGTGGTTTCATGTGTTTAGTTCAGTTTATTCATTTACATGTTTAAAACATGATCAGTAGAGTATACCAGTAATACCCAGATCTCCATTCAATAGGGTCATGTTCACTGTCATAGTATAACAGGGTCAATGATAACTGTGTGTGTGTGTGTGTGTGTGTGTGTGTGTGTGTGTGTGTGTGTGTGTGTGTGTACGTGTGTGTGTGTGTGTGTGTGTACGTGTGTGTACGTGTGTGTGAGTGTGTGTGTACGTGTGTGTACGTGTGTATGTGTGTGTGTGTGTGTGTACGTGTGTGTGTGTACGTGTGTGTGAGTGTGTGTGTGTGTACGTGTGTGTGAGTGTGTGTGTGAGTGTGTGTGTGTGCGTGCGTGCGTGCATACGTGTGCGTGTGTGTGTACGTGTGCGAGTGCGAGTGCGTGTGTGTACGTGCGTGAGTGTGTGTGAGTGTGTGTGTGTGCGTGCGTGCATGTGTGTGCGTGTGTGTGTGTGTGTGTGTGTGTACGTGTGCGAGTGCGAGTGTGTGTGTGCGTGTGCGTGTGCGTGTGTGTGTGTAAATGTATTTTTACATATTAATCAGATTGTGGGATATAGAATCACGACTAACATTTTTGGCACATGATAAGTACTGAGCTTTATTGTCTGCTACAAAAGTTTGGATGTACGTTGTACATGTGGTTTCACATAAAGACTTGTGCATGCTATTTTAAGAGCTCTCAGAGCAACAGATTGTTGTGGAGACATTTTGAAAATGGCCTAAAGTAAGAGTTATGAGTGATTGAATGAATAGTTCATAAGAGCTTTAGGAGTAGTATAGACACAGTGATATTGGTTTGTGTTTAGGAGTAGTATTAACATGAGACACAGTGATGGTGGGTTGTGTTTAGGAGTAGTATTAACATGAGACACAGTGATGGTGGGTTGTGTTTAGGAGTAGTAGTAACATGATACACAGTGATGGTGGGTTGTGTTTAGGAGTAGTGTTAACATGAGACAGAGTGATGGAGGGTTGTGTTTAGGAGTAGTAGTAACATGATACACAGTGATGGTGGGTTGTGTTTAGGAGTAGTATTAACAAGAGACACAGTGATGGTGGACTGTGTTTAGGAGTAGTATTAACATGAGACACAGTGATGGTGGGTTGTGTTTAGGAGTAGTATTAACAAGAGACACAGTGATGGTGGGTTGTGTTTAGGAGTAGAATTATCATGAGACACAGTGATTTTGGGTTGTGTTTAGGAGTAGTATTAACATGAGACACAGTGATGGTGGGTTGTGTTTAGGAGTAGTATTAACATGAGACACAGTGATGGTGGGTTGTGTTTAGGAGTAGTATTAACATGAGACACAGTGATGGTGGGTTGTGTTTAGGAGTAGTATTAACATGAGACACAGTGATGGTGGGTTGTGTTTAGGAGTAGTATTAACATGAGACAGTGATGGAGGGTTGTGTTTAGGAGTAGTATTAACATGAGACACAGTGATGGTGGGTTGTGTTTAGGAGTAGTATTAACATGAGACAGTGATGGTGGGTTGTGTTTAGGAGTATGAGTTGGGTGGCTGATATTCAGAGCTTAATAATTAGCCAAATTGATTAGTCACATGAATCAGGACTAATTAAGTTGATACAACGGCCTGTTTTACAAATGGTAGACCTACAACATAGATGGGCATTCCTAAAATTACATTTCAGACAACACAGTACTTACCTCAGTAAGCACCGTCCAACACTGACACCTTTTGGATGGTGTTTTTGTGCATTCCAGACCGGCCCTGATTTCCACGTTCACGGACGTTGGTTTTTGGTCTGGTCCGGACCAAATCTGAACCAATCATAGACGTCTGTGTTTGTTTGAGATTTTGCCCGGTCTGGACCAGCTTTCATTTGGCCCAAACAAAGATGTCTATAAATCACCTCTTTTCATCTTTCATTCAGAACCTAACAGGACAGGTCAAAGTAAAATAGACAATATGGTCTGGATAACCAGGCTAGTCACTGCTGTCCAGGAGATTCATCCCGGGGGCTAAATTGTCATGATCAGTGGTTTCAAGTTTGTATCCTTCACTGCACAAGGCTGATCATAGCGAAAAATTAAGTATTTCTGGATTTGTTGCTGTGTAAACACATTGCAAATAGGCTCAGGATAACTCCTCCTGATAAAGTTGGGTGGCTGATATTCAGAGCTTAATAATTAGCTACATTGATTAGTCACAGGAATCAGGACTAATTAAGTTGATGAAATGGCCAGTTTTTACAAACGGTGGACCAAATGGATGGGCATTCATAAAATTCCATTGTGGCTGAAAATAAACAGGACTTCTGCAGAGTTGCACACACTGTGGTCCAACCAACAGCTCCACATAGAGAGCCAGAAGAGCTTTATTTCCTCCTTCCTGACTGCTGATGTGCTCTTAAAGTGGCAGCGCACGGTGAAGGCTCTGTGCAGGATTTCACCACAACATTAAACTATATATGGATAACATGCTACATTAGACTATATATGGATAACAGGCTATATTAGACTATATACAGATAACAGGCTACATCAAAATATATATGGATAAAAGGCTACATTAGACTCTATATGGACAACAGGCTACATAAGAATATTTATAGATAACAGGCTACATTAGAATATGTATAGATAACAGGCTACAATAGAATATGTATAGATAACAGGCTACATTAGACTATATATGATAACAGGCTACATTAGACTATATATGAATAACAGGCTACATTAGAATATGTATAGATAACAGGCTACATTAGACTATACATGGATATCAGGCTACATTAGACTATACAGTATATGGACAGCAGCAGTCAATACAGCAGACTATGGTGATGATGATACTGATTCCTCTGCTAACTAATGCTACTACCAGTACTGTACACAAGGGTCAACAGTGTAACATAATATGAATGTGGTATGTTGTAGTACTACAGACTTCAGTTGTTTGTGATTAAATGTGACTTTGTCAAGTAGTCAGTGTTGTGTTTCACCATTCTACCTGATGTATTGTCAGTTTGGGATGTTGTTATTAGCCCAACATTATTGAGGGCATTATTATTAGGATGGTGCAGTAATGTTGAGATGCCAGTAGGAGGAGCTCTAGTCTAGAACACTGGAACCTTCAGTACCACTTGTGTACTACTTGTGTTCCGACCGCTTTTATAAGGTTTCAACTCTTACTTCTTGTTTTCACTCACTTTCACTTACCAGACAGTTGACTCACTGTACAAGACCTCTCCTCTTCACTTCACTCTGTAAGTACTCTTGACAATATCTTGAAATATAGTTTTTGGTTATTTGTTTTTAGTCATAAGTCAAATACTTGAGGGTAATGTATCATTTGTGTGTGTGTGTGTGTGTGTGTGTGTGTGTGTGTGTGTGTGTGTGAGAGAGAGAAAGAGAGTGAGAGAGTGAAAGTCACTGGCTGTTTAGCCTCACAGCTTGAGGATAGGTGCTATCATTGAACCTGGTGGTCAGTCTTTAGTCACTGGCTGTTTAGCCTCACAGCTTGGGGATAGGTGCTATCATTGAACCTGGTGGTCAGTCTTTAGTCACTGGCTGTTTAGCCTCACAGCTTGGGGATAGGTGCTATCATTGAACCTGGTGGTCAGTCTTTAGTCACTGGCTGTTTAGCCTCACAGCTTGAGGATAGGTGCTGTCATTGAACCTGGTGGTCAGTCTTTAGGCTGCTGTACAGATTGATGGACTGTAGAGGTTTGAACATTTATCCTTCTATATATGGGGTTCTGAGAATAAAACAGCTTCAGAACAATCAATGTAGAAATATGTGTTTACAGTTCAATAAGTGATTGTTGTTGTTGTTGTTGTTTACAATGATGATGATGACTACTGTATATATTAGGAATTTATTTTTGCATCATGTCAGTTTAAGTAGACAGACGTAGACAGACATGCAACACATCACACACATTACAAACATACATAGTGCAGTAGACTTACAGACAGACAGTATTCACATAGACAACCATTTAGCACAATACAACACAACACAATATGAGCCTGGTTCATTTTCAGTAATGAGGCCCTGTACCCCCATTTACAGTTTATACTTCTATGTATCAGGTGGAGTTATTCACCAGCTATAGAGTGAGTTGTTGTTTATGTTTCTAAGACTGCAGAGTGGGAGATGCAACAATGGCCTTGAGAACAGCAGGAAGTGTGTTGGTGGTCCTTCTCTGGTCTGTGACAGGTATGGTCTCATTCATAACTTATATGTTTGTCAATCTACAGACATGTGTATTACATTTGCTTGTGTTCTGTTAGGCATCTCCACTTCATTTTAAATAGTTGTGTTTCACACCTCACTGAGTGATGACTATCTGTGGTTTCCAATATGGCAACAAAGTGTGGACAAACCCTACCTTCAGTGTGAGCCAGAATACCTTGTCCTAATTCTGATACCATTGTGATGTCTAACTGTGTTTCAGTGGTACTGGGTCAGGATGGCTGGAGTGTTACATACACCACTCAGAGTATCTGTACCTTGAAGGGGTCAACAGTGGAGCTGACCTGTTCTTATACATATCCCAGAGGTAAAGTCACAACAACCTTCTGGTTCACTAAAATGGAGGCTGGTATAGAACCTGAAGATCTAGGTCAGGACCCAGAGTATGCAGGTCGTCTGGAGTATCATGGGGTTAAGAAGAAAGACTGTACCCTGAGAATCACAGACCTGAGAGAGAGAGACTCAGCTACATACAGGTTCAGATTATTAACAGATCAAGAAGGAGGGAAATATTCTGGAAGTCCTGGAGTCACTCTGTCTGTCACAGGTACAGTTAGTTACATTCAATATAGTTAAACTGTTGAATTCCATTTAGTTCAGGAAAATTGTCTTGGTTTGTGTTTCTGTCTGTATAACATAGGATTTCTTCCATCTTTGTATTAGAATGATAAATCAGTGATAAAGGGATTTACAGTGATATTGTTTTTTCTCCAGGTCTTCAGGTGAAGGTGACTGGTGGACATCAGGATAAGACACTGACCTGTAGCACCACCTGTACTCTGACTGACAACCCCACCTACATCTGGTACAAGAACGGACAACATCGAGATGAGAGCACCTCCCCCCAGTACAAATACTCAGTCTCCAATGACTATGATGCCAGTTATTCCTGTGCTGTAAAAGGCCATGAGGACCTTCACTCTCCTGCAGTGTGTGAGTGTTCATTTAATACATTATACTGTGTGTTGGTTTCACTATGAGAACTTGAGAGCTTTGAGCATCTCTAGAAAGAACAGAGAACACAATCCAATTGACCTCTTGTTATGTCACTGTGTTTCAGGTGTTCAGGGTCAGAGCTGCAGCAGAGTGAATTACACCAAGAGGAGAATCTGTGTCTTGAAGGGGTCAACAGTGGACATATCCTGTACTTATGTTGGTTATGATTACATCACATCAACATTCTGGTTTAGAAGTGATAAGTCGACCCCTGAAGACCTAACCACTGACCCAGGGTATGCAGGTCGTGTGGAGTACACTGGAACATACAGAGGTCCCTTCACCCTGAGAATCACAGATCTGAGAGAGGAGGACTCAGCTGAGTATCGCTTCACTTTTAAAACATACAGCATTGAATGGGGTCATAGTTTCCCAGGAACAACTCTGACTGTCACAGGTAATACTACACTTACAGAACATGATGATATACTGGTAATACTACACTTACAGAACATGATGATATACTGGTAATACTACACTTACAGAACATTATGATATACTGGTAATACTACACTTACAGAACATTATGATATACTGGTAATACTACACTTACAGAACATTATGATATACTGTTAATACTACACTTACAGAACATTATGATATACTGGTAATACTACACTTACAGAACATTATGATATACTGGTAATACTACACTTACATAACATTATGATATACTGGTAATACTACACTTACAGAACATGATGATATACTGGTAATACTACACTTCCAGAACATTATGATATACTGGTAATACTACACTTACAGAACATTATGATATACTGGTAATACTACACTTACAGAACATGATGATATACTGGTAATACTACACTTACAGAATGTTATGATATACTGGTTATACTACACTTACAGAACATGATGATATACTGGTAATACTACACTTACAGAACATTATGATATACTGGTAATACTACACTTACAGAACATTATGACATACTGGTAATACTACACTTCCAGAACATGATGATATACTGGTAATACTACACTTACAGAACATTATGATATACTGGTAATACTACACTTACATAACATTATGATATACTGTCACTACTTTATGTCTAGTTGTAGTAGGTTGAAATGATGAGGTTTGTTTTTTTATGTTGTTATTCTCTCTTCATTCAGACCTGCAGGTGAAGGTGACTCCTGGCACAGTGACAGAAGGATCATGGGTTATACTGACGTGTAGCACCACCTGTACTCTGACTGACAACCCCAACCCCACCTACATCTGGTACAAGAATGGAGAAGAGCTATTTTCTGACTCCTCTCCCGAGTATCAATACTCAGTCAGTAGAGGAGGTTCTGACAACTACTCCTGTGCCTTAAGAGGCCATGACAAACTTAGCTCTCCTGAAGTCACAGTGGGTGAGTTACCTCCAGAGTTTTACCTCCAGAGATTTCCTCTCTTATGGTAAACAGACTTGATATTTTCAGTCAATTCAGATTACTGATTTATAAGTAACTATAGCTCATTACTATCTAACATGTTAGTCATACTGAGAATCATACAAATAAGCTAATACCATCACCTTCTTCACCATCACTGTCATGATCATCATCATCATCATCATCATGTGCTTCATCATTTGTTCCAGATACTTCTTCTCTGAACTGCTTGAGTGTGACCTACACCAGTATAAGCATCTGTTCCTTGATACCATCCGTGGACCTGCCTTGCACTGCCATATATCCCACAGGTTTGACTGTGTTATCTTTAAGTCTGGTAGAGTCATTTTGTCAACTACAGAAGGAAACCAGAAAGTGTGTTTTTATATGCTCTCATTCAGACCTGCAGGTGAAGGTGACTCCTGACACAAAGGCAGGGAAGAGGACACTGACCTGTAGCACCACCTGTACTCTGACTGACAACCCCACCTACATCTGGGACAGGAACGGACAGTGTCTTGCTTGGCTCACTTCCCAACAACACTCTGTCTGGAGTTCTGAAACAGAGAGTTACTCCTGTGCTGTTAAAGGCCATGAGGATCTCCGCTCTCCTGCAGTGTGTGAGTCTGGATTCTATTGGGATAATTTGTAGCTAACCTTTCTTTATAACAAAGTAAGGCAACTTTCTAACTTCAAGGTATATCTGAACAAAACTATTTCATGTATTTTCAGGTGTTCAGGGTCACAACTGCTGGAGGGTGACTTACACCAAGAGGAGAATCTGTGTCTTGAAGGGCTCCACAGTGGACATATCCTGCTCTTACACTCATCCCACTAGTTATATAGAACAAGGTTCATTCTGGTTTACACAGAAAGACCCTGTAGATGTCAGGTCATATCCAGAGTATGCAGGTCGTGTGGAGTACAATAGAGAGAACCACCACACCATGACAATAACACACCTGACAGAGAAGGACTCGGCTGAATACAAATTCAGATTAATAACAACAGATGAGGGGAGATTTTCTGTCCTTCCTGGTGTGATGTTGACTGTCACAGGTAATACTTCACCTACAGTTATTACTGTAATAGGACAAGTCTAATCACATGACAAGCATGTCTGGAGTCAAATATGACTGATGTTTCCTCTTAGATATCCTGTTGGAGATGGATCCTACGTCTGTGTCAGAGGGGGAGAGAGTCACACTGAGATGTAGAACCCAATGTACAGTCGGTCTCAACCCCAACTACATCTGGTACAAGAACGGACAAAGTCTGACCAACCCAATCACCAGTTATAACAGCCTGATCCTAGACCCAGTCACCAGTTATAACAGCCTGATCCTAGACCCAGTCAGCAGTGAGGATGCAGGGAACTACTCCTGTGCTGTAGAAGGCTTAGAGAGAATCCTCTCTCCAGAAGAGACTCTCACTGTCAGATGTGAGTACATGGGGTGTTGATATATCTACAGTGAAAGTCATTGATATCATCTCTGTAATATATGGTTCTACATGTCAGTGTAATATACTAATCTCTACTAATTTACATCATCGCTCTAATACATGGTTCTACATGTCAGTGTAATATACTAATCTCTACTAATTTACATCATCTCTGTAATACATGGTTCTACATGTCAGTGTAATATACTAATCTATACTAATTTACATCATCTGTGTAATACATGGTTCTACATGTCAGTGTAATATACTAATCTCTACTAATTTACATCATCTCTCTAATACATGGTTCTACATGTCAGTGTAATATACTAATCTCTACTAATTTACATCATCTCTCTAATACATGGTTCTACAGTCAGTGTAATATACTAATCTCTGCTAATTTACATCATCTCTGTAATACATTGTTCTACATGTCAGTGTAATATACTAATCTATACAATTTTACATAATCTCTGTAATACATGGTTCTACATGTCAGTGTAATATACTAATCTATACTAATTTACATAATCTCTTGCTTACTTACATGGTATATGAGTTCTTATTTGTTCTGTCATCTTCAACACCAGATGGCCCAAAGAACACCTCAGTTTCAGTCAGTCCCTCTGGTGAAATAGTGGAGGGCAGTTCAGTGACTCTGACCTGCAGCAGTGATGCCAACCCACCTGTGCAGAGTTACACCTGGTACAAGAAGAACGTAACCTCACCAAAAGCATCAGGACAGAGTTACAGCATCACTAACATCATCTCTGAGGACAGAGGAGAATATTACTGTGAGACTGGGAATAAATATGGACGTCTCAACTCTTCTTCTGTGTCTGTGGACGTTCAGTGTAAGTTCACCTAACTTCATCTTTAATCAGAGGATCACATTTAAATTCATATTTCAATAACAAGTAAAACACTATTTAATACACTGTTGTTACATATTGTCCACCAGACGGCCCAAACTTAGCCTCACCAAAAGCATCAGGACAGAGTTACAGCATCACTAACATCATCTCTGAGGACAGAGGAGAATATTACTGTGAGGCCCAGAATAGAAGAGGATCTATGAACTCTACAGCTCTGATGATCATTGTAGCAGGTAAAGTTACATCTTCAATACAAATTGACAGGTTTCAAGCTGATCTTAATCATTGTGTTTTGACTGATTACACTTTGGTTTATAATTATGTGTTGTCTTATGATGTCACAAGTTTTATAAGAACCCAAAGTATTTACACGTATTGTGTTGATATTCTATAATGGGTTCAATTTTAGATTATAAGAGCATGACATGTACTCATATCATCCATATTTTATTACAGGGAAACAAATATCAGTTCTGACTGCAGCTGTAGGAATCATTGTTGTTGTTCTGGTTCTCATCCTCTGTCTCTCTGGACTCATGTGGTTCAGGTGAGTGAGATGCCATATTTTTTTAATATAATTTCACTTTAGTCATTGTAAATTTGAATTTGTTCTTAACTGACTTGCCTAGTTAAATAAAGGTTAAATAAAAATAAATAATAGTAACTTAATTTATTAATTGATTGATTGATATCTTCATACATTCATTCATTTACAAAACAGGAAGAAGAACTCCACATCCACCTCCAACACAAGAGACACAGCAGATGATGGACAGGTGAGTCTGTTGGAATCAGAAGGTGACTGTGATGACTGTGTATTCTTTGTGGAACATTTCCACTCCTCATGTTGTCTGTTCTTTCTTTCCATCAGGGAGACACTAGTCCAGTGTATGACAATGTCTCAAACATGGCCATGACCCCTACTGCAGCACAGACAGAGTCCACATACGACCAGGATGATGTTCACTACGCCAGCGTCCACTTCTCTCACTCCAAAAACCAGGAAGTGCCTCTGTACTCCACCGTCCAGCTGCATCAACCACAGAAACAGGACCAAGATGACCAATACGCTGCTGTGAAATTCAACCTCCCCTGTTCTGCCACCCAGTGAGCATATTCTGCCATTACAGCAACATGGAGTCAATACTAGAACATTGTGAACACATAGCATTAAAGGAGAAGTTTGTTTACATCCAAATCTGGATGGGGGATGGAAAGTTGAATCTCATTTACTGCATTTCTACACAATTAAAACACTTTTAAATGGTCTTTGGAAAACAGAAAAAAAGCAAAAATGACCCCAGCCATTGGCTGATGGGGGTTATCTCACCTCAGTTCATTATCACCTTGGCTGCTGAGGGTTATCTCACCTCAGTCCATTATCACCTTGGCTGCTGAGGGTTATCTCACCTCAGTCCCATTATCACCTTGGCTGCTGAGGGTTAACTCACCTCAGTCCATTATCACCTTGGCTGCTTTAATTCACCTCAGTCCATCTACAAACACATAACCTATTAGCTATTCAGTTGTAATGTTATACACCTGAAAGGGAGGAAATATGGAAATGATTCACAGTGACACACTAATCAGAGAATAAATAAAAACATGTGACATTTTTAGAACTGTATTGTTTACATGTTGATAGTATTATAATGTAGAACTATAGGGAAGATCCCTGTGGAGACGTTTATATTGAAACATGTATTTTTTTTATGTTCCTAAAGTGTTTGATTAGATTAGTACAGATTTTCACAGGGGACCCCACATTGGGCCCTGACCCCAAGTTTGGGAACCACTGTAAAAACCTCTCTCTCTGCTTGCTTCCTCTCTCTCTCGGTCTCCTCTACTTCTACCTGCATTGCAGCCTGCCTCAGCCTCTCCACTGAGCCCCACATCACTGTCTGTCTCAGTAGCCTGTTCTCTGTAAAGGACTTAGTAGTGTATGGTTTGCTCCTGCTGAGGTAGGCTCCTTTTAAAGTAAGCGTCTTACTACATCCTTCTAGCTGGCTAACATGCTGACCATACCGGACACGTCCTTCTAGCTGGCTAACATGCTGACCAGACCGGACACGTCCTTCTAGCTGGCTAACATGCTGACCAGACCGGACACGTCCTTCTAGCTGGCTAACATGCTGACCAGACCGGACACGTCCTTCTAGCTGGCTAACATGCTGACCAGACCGGACACGTCCTTCTAGCTGGCTAACATGCTGACCAGACCGGACACGTCCTTCTAGCTGGCTAACATGCTGACCAGACCGGACACGTCCTTCTAGCTGGCTAACATGCTGACCAGACCGGACACGTCGTGTGCGCGAGCGTCACAAAATAAATGTAGAAATTCATGTTATTAAATTATAGCACCCACACTGCTCCCGCACGCCAAGGAGCATCTGCTCATTGGTTTATAGAAGCAGGTACCCACGTGCCATCTCATTGGTTATACCCACGTGGGTGATTGAAAGACAACTTTTTTGCCGGTCTTCGTGGTAATACTATGAAAGTTTAGATGCGATCACCATATAAGTTCACAGATGAAAAGGCCTGGAAGGAGGAGAGATGACTAGAAATGATTCAGTTGGCCGTTTATGTGTGGATTAATTGTCGGAGTAGAGGACCTTGTGCATTTCAGGTAAAATAACAACTCAATGTTTATATCCCAGGACAAATTATCTAGCAACAGCAAGCTAGCTAAATAGGACAATTTGGTAGCGAACGGGAAGCTCACTAGCCAAATTGCCATACACGTTTAATGCTTTTCGACCTGTCCCCAAATTATTGTCATTTGTTTTGATATTTTAACCTGCGTGTCGTGATCGCGTTTGGTGTAGGTGGAGAAAAAAAATGTATGCACGATAGCGCACGATGGCGCAAAGCCGGTTTGGGTTCCGTGTAAGTAATTTTAACCAGACCCCTTCAATGTTATTGCAATAGAAATGTCTGCTGGCAGCTATGCCCCCGACCTGACTGAGATGTCTATGAGGGACCAGTTTGTGCACTCATTCTCCGAGAGTGATGTTTTTGTTTGGTGGATGTCTGTAGAAGCGACAGGAGTTGAGAGATAGACAAAAAAAATCCCTTTTGTTCGGCATCTCGCAAACAGATTGTCAGCAGGGCTATCTGCTAGTTGGGGTATTTAGTTTCACGTCTCCCTCGGCCTGTTCAGCGAGAAGGGGAATTAGATATTTGAGAGAATGGTGAATATGCTGCTGAAAAGCAAATCAGGGAGGAAGATCCAGGGGAAGCAGGCAAACAAAACGAACGAACCACAGTTAATGATTCCTCTCGTTCACAAAGAGGCAGGAGTGATTAGTCAGATCAAGAAAATAAGCTTTGAACAACACTGGGAGCAATATTTAGATGTTCATTTCTTAATTTTCATTTATTCATAATACATTTTCTTTATTGTGTACAGTATATGTATTAGGCTATTATTATTATTTTCAAAACAAACATCAGGTGTCCTCATATGTAGTTACGGACATGTGCTCATTGGAGGAGTAGACAATGATGATGTCATCAATAATGCATAATCTGCATTAAGGTAATTCATGCCTCAACAACAGAAACAGGACCAGGATTTGCAATAAGCTGTTGTGAAATGTAACCACCTCACTGCTGCCCCCCTGTGACCATATTCTGCATTAAGGTCATTCATATGCTGCTGCTTATTGTAGGGGATGTCATCAATACGCAAAACAGTTGACCCCTAGTGACTACTAGTGATGTAATTTCCTTTATCTACCAACCCAACAATGGACATCTCAAGACAATTACCATGACATGACTATAATGAGGGAGTGATGAGTTCCAAATGGCACTCTATTCACTATTTAGTGCACTACTTTTGACTGAGCCCTATAGGCCCTGATCAAACGTAGTGCACTATAAAGGGTATAGGGTTCCTTTGTTTCATTTCTGTTTCTCTCTCCTCAGACCAGCAGCAGCACAAGCAGCTGAGGTGGATGCCTCTGAGATCTACAGTACAGTCAACAAACCCAGAACCAAGAAGACTTGAACATAACAAACCCAGAACCAAGAAGACCTGAACACAAAGGCCCAGAACCACAAACCCAGAACCAGGAAGAACTGAACACAACAATCCCAGAACCAAGAAGACCTGAACACAACAAACCCAGAACCAAGAATACCTGAACACAACAAACCCAGAACCAAGAAGACCTGAACACAAAGGCCCAGAACCACAAACCCAGAACCAGGAAGAACTGAACACAACAAAACCAGAACCAAGAAGACCTGAACACAACAAACCCAGAACCAAGAAGACATGAACACAAAGGCCCAGAACCACAAACCCAGAACCAGGAAGAACTGAACACAACAAAACCAGAACCAATAAGACCTGAACACAACAAACCCAGAAACAAGAAGACCTGAACACAACAAACCCAGAACCAAGAAGACATGAACACAAAGGCCCAGAACCACAAACCCAGAACCAGGAAGAACTGAACACAACAAAACCAGAACCAAGAAGACCTGAACACAACAAACCCAGAAACAAGAAGACATGAACACAACAAGTTTGACAAAAACCTTGTATAAATATAAATATAAATAAAACCTTGTATCGGGGGTTTGTGGTATGTGGCCAATATACCACGGCTAAGGGCTGTATCCAAGTACTCAGTGTTGCGTTGTGCATAAGAACAGCCCTTAGCCATGGTATATTGGCCATATACCACACCTCCTCAGTCCTTATTGCTTAAGTTTATAATAGCAATAACAAACTTCAGGGGTTTGTGGTATATGGACAATATACTGTACCACGGCTAAGGGCTGTTCTTGAGTGAATATGCCGTGGTATATTGACCATATACTGCAATCCCCTGAGGTACCTTATTGCTATTATAAACTGGTTACCAACATAAATTGAACAGTAAACAAGTATTTTTGCATCATACCCGTGGTATATTGTCTGATATACAGTATACACTTCTGAAATGCTGTTTCAGCCAATCAGCATCTAGGACCCAAACCACCCAGTTTATAATAGTATGTAATAATATTTTCCATCCAGCAGACACTTTTATCCAAATTCACTCAGTCATTACAGTCATGTTCAAATACATGTATGGTATGTGTACTCCCAGCAGTGTCACGCTCGTTAAAATGGACGGACCAAGGAACAGCGTGAGTTGGGTTCCACATATTTATTTGCAGTGAAACTTAAACCAAAAACAAGAAACATACAACGACTGTGAACTACGTGGTGCTGAATGCACTCACACAAAACAATATCCCACAAAGCAGGTGGAAACAGGGAACCCTTAAGTATGATCCCCAATTAGAGACAACGAACATCAGCTGCCTCTAATTTGGAACCATACTAAGAGCACCAACATATACATTAAAAGACTAGAACACCACCTAGTCATGCCCTGACCTACAACACCATAGAGAACCAAGGGCTCTCTATGGTCAGGAATTGTCAAGCAGGAATTGACCAATGCACCATGCTGTACAAACTGGCCCACACAGAACTACTCTATTCACACTTAGAGTAGGAGTTCGGATCTAGGGTCAGTTTTGCCTTTTAAACTATGATGAATAAGTAGGACCTTAACATTTTTTTAAAAATTGTAAACATTTCTGATTA
Organism: Oncorhynchus mykiss; assembly: GCF_013265735.2. Classification (NCBI taxonomy): domain Eukaryota; kingdom Metazoa; phylum Chordata; class Actinopteri; order Salmoniformes; family Salmonidae; genus Oncorhynchus; species Oncorhynchus mykiss. The sequence goes on along the minus strand of NC_048577.1, from coordinate 7,442,540 downwards.
CAGTATCTTTTTCCCAAAATGTTGTATTTCTGAAGTAGGCAACCTCAAGGTCCAGTTGTATTCTATATAACTATATATGTTTGTATGTTATATTTCTGAAGTAGACAACCTCAAGGTCCAGTTGTATTTTATATAACTATATATGTTTGTATGTTGTATTTCTGAAGTAGACAACCTCAAGGTCCAGTTGTATTCTATATAACTATATATGTTTGTATGTTGTATTTCTGAAGTAGACAACCTCAAGGTCCAGTTGTATTCTATATAACTATATATGATTGTATGTTATATTTCTGTAGTAGACAACCTCAAGGTCCAGTTGTATTCTATATAACTATATATGTTTGTATGTTATATTTCTGAAGTAGACAACCTCAAGGTCCAGTTGTATTCTATATAACTATATATGTTTGTATGTTATATTTCTGAAGTAGACAACCTCAAGGTCCAGTTGTATTCTATATAACTATATATGTTTGTATGTTATATTTCTGAAGTAGACAACCTCAAGGTCCAGTTGTATTCTATATAACTATATATGTTTGTATGTTATATTTCTGAAGTAGACAACCTCAAGGTCCAGTTGTATTCTATATAACTATATATGTTTGTATGTTATATTTCTGAAGTAGACAACCTCAAGGTCCAGTTGTATTCTATATAACTATATATGTTTGTATGTTATATTTCTGAAGTAGACAACCTCAAGGTCCAGTTGTATTCTATATAACTATATATGTTTGTATGTTATATTTCTGAAGTAGACAACCTCAAGGTCCAGTTGTATTCTATATAACTATATATGTTTGTATGTTATATTTCTGAAGTAGACAACCTCAAGGTCCAGTTGTATTCTATATAACTATATATGTTTGTATGTTATATTTCTGAAGTAGACAACCTCAAGGTCCAGTTGTATTCTATATAACTATATATGTTTGTATGTTATATTTCTGAAGTAGACAACCTCAAGGTCCAGTTGTATTCTATATAACTATATATGATTGTATGTTATATTTCTGAAGTAGGCAACCTCAAGGTCCAGTTGTATTCTATATAACTATATATGTTTGTATGTTATATTTCTGAAGTAGACAACCTCAAGGTCCAGTTGTATTCTATATAACTATATATGTTTGTATGTTGTATTTCTGAAACAATCACCAGACTTGTGAGACTATATGCTGTATGAAGCTTAGAACCAGAACGTCATTATATCTGCTTCTATTATATTGTTTTACTTCACATGGTACTATTAGATGATACACGTAGTATAAGTTTGGTATATTTTTTTGTTTTTATGTCCAGGAAAGAGTTCTGCTTGACGCAAGGTTTCTTATCGCTTTTATCAAATGTTGTTGTTTTAAGCTGGTGTGTGAAGTGTGACTTTAATGAATAAACTTCATTGTCATTGTTTTACCTTGTCATAACATTATCTTCAATGGAGACAAAATGGAAAGCTTTCAAAATCACACCTCTTCTACTGTACAGTACATACAGTAACTACAAATAAGACATGTACATTGGTTTGGAGAGCAATAGTGGTTAATTCACCTTCATCACCATCATCATGAATGCACAAAATATACAGACACTTTCAGAAAGAGCAATAGGCGGCAGGTAGCCTAGTGGTTAGAGCATTGGACAAGTAACCGAGAGGTTGAAAGATCGAATCCCTGAGCTGACAAGATAAAAATCTGACGTTCTACCCCTGACAAGGCAGTTAACCCACTGTTCCTAGGCTGTCATTGAAAATAAGAATTTGTTCTAAACTGACATGCCTAGTTAAATAAAGGTAAAAAAATAATAATATCCGACACACAACCAGTTACATTAAATATTATTCATTGTCATTTCTAAAACACACAGACACAATATGACATAACATGAATGTTTGGAGTGTGGAGGGTAATTCAGTCAGCGAGGGCATTCCATTCCAGAACACAGAGATGGAACATTCTGGAATGTTCGATGATTGATAATAATACATCTCATAGTTAACAAATTCAGACCAAGCAGTGAGATTATTGATGCTTTAAAGACTTTTGTTCTTCGAAGAATAACAGTCCACCATTTTGTCCAACTAGTAGTTAGAGAATATAATACATCATTGTTTAGTGAGAATGGGATGTCATATAGAATGAGTGCTATGGTCTCCAACATGGCGTGGCTCTTGACCCCCTAACTGTTCACTGACCTTCCAAGGTAGGTGTCTCTCTTTGGGGACATAGAGGGTTAGAAGGGAGAATGGAGATCCCATGGAGAGGTACCTTTTATCATACTCATACCCAAATAACGTTTGTTTATTTTATTTAACCTTTATTTTAACATGGAGTACATATTGAGAACTAGGTCTCTTTTTCAAATGTGCCCTGTATAATACACCATACATATACACATTATACACTATATACAGTACCATTCAAAAGACACACTTACTCATTCCAGGGTTTTTCTTTATTTGTACTAGTTTTACATTGTAGAATAATAGTGAAGACTAACACATATGGAATCATGTAGTAACCAAAAAAGTGTTAAACAAATCAAAATATATTTAATATTTGAGATTCTTCAAAGTAGCCACCCATCAAGCGCTGTGTGTATCAAGAATGGTCCACCACCCAAAGGACAACTGTGGGAAGCATTGGAGTCAACATGTGCCAGCATCCCTGTGGAATGCTTTCGGCACCTTGTAAGTCCATGCCCTGACAAATTGAGGCTGTTCTGAGGGCAAACGTGGGGGGTGCAACTCATTATTAGGAAGGTGTCCTTAATGTTTTGTACACTCAGTGCATATACACAACATGAACAAAAGTATGTGGACACCTGCTCACAGAACATTTCATTCCAAAATCATGGGCATTAATATGGAATTGTTCCCCCCTTTGCTGCTATAACAGCCTCCAATCTTCTGGGAAGGATTTCCACTAAATGCTGGAACATTTCTGCAGAGACTTGCTTCCATTCAACCACAACAGCATTAGTGAGATTGGCGACTGATGTTGAGCGAATAGGCCTGGTGAAGCGTGATTCAGCCCTCCGGAGAGCGCGATTCCACCACTCCAACTGACGCTTAACAAGGCCTCCGCAGTCTGTAGGGTCGTAGGGAGACTGGGCAGAGGGAGGAGATGGCAGGACTTAGAGAAACGATCCACAACGACCAGGATTGTGGTGTTTCCCTGTGAGGGGAGATTGGTGATGAAATCGACCGATAGGTGCGACCATGGCTGTTGTGGAACGGGTAAGGGGTGTAGCTTACCTCTGGGCAGGTGCCTAGGAGCCTTACACTGGGTGCACACCGAGCAGGAGGAAACATAAACCCTCACGTCATTGGTCAAGGTAGGCCACCAGTACTTCCCACTCAAACAGCGCACCGTCTGACCGATGACTGGATGACCAGTGGAGGGTGACGTGTGGGCCCAGTAGATCAACCGGTCACGGAGAGCAGACAGAATGTACAGACGCCCAGTGGGACACTGGAGGGGAGCGGGCTATGCACGTAACGCCTGTTCAATGTCCGCGTCCAGATCCCATACTACCGGCGCCACCAGGCAGGAGGCCAGGAGTATGGGGGTAGGATCCATGGGCCGCTCCTCTGTGTCATACAGCCGGGACAGTGCCTCTGCCTTCACATTCTGGGAACCTGGTCTGTAGGAAAGGGTGAAAACATGGCCCACCTTGCCTGACGAGGATTCAGTCTCCATGGTGTGGTGGTCCGTCCAGATTTGAAAAGGGTGTTTAACCCCCTCAAGCCAATGTCTACATGCCTTTAACGCCTTGACAACAGCCAACAACTCCCGGTACCCCACATCATAGTTTCGCTCTGCCGGGCTGAGCTTCCTCGAGAAGAAGGCACAGGGGCGGAGCTTCGGTGGCGTGCCCGAGCGCTGAGAAAGCACGGCTCCTATACCAGCCTCGGACTCGTCCACCTCCACTGTGAACGCCAAAGAGGGATCCGGATGGGCCAGCACGGGAGCCGAGGTAAACAGAGCCCTTAGGTGACCAAAAGCCCTGTCCGCCTCAGCCAACCACTGCAAACGTACCCTTTTCTGCAGTGAGGTAATGAGAGTTGCTACCTGGCCAAATCCACAGATAAACCTCCACAGATAAACCCTAGAAACCGCTACACCTCCTTTACCGTGGTGGGAGTCGGCCAATTACGCACGGTTGAAACAAGGTCACTCTCCATCTCCGCCCCTGAGGTGGAAATGCGGTACCCTAGGAAGGAGATGGACTGCTGGAAGAATGACGCAATTTCACGTGTACAACATCTAAAGACATGCATCACTATAGACTGTTCTATTCTCAGTGTATCAGGCTGCTAGAACGGACGAGAAGCATTGTTCAAGTCTCAACAACATGGAACATGACGTTACGTAGTTCAGAATGACACCATTTCATGGGATGGGATGGGGATGCCGATTCTGTTTCATTTCTGTTTCTCTCTTCTCAGAACCACTGCAGCACAAGCAGCTGAGGAGGACTCCTCTGTTCTCTACAGTACAGTCAACAAACCCATAACCAAGAAGACCTGAACACAACAAACCCTGAACCAGGAAGACCTGAACACAACAAACCCAGAACCAAGAGGACCTGAACACAATAAACCCAGAACCAAGAAGACCTGAACACAACACCCAGAACCAAGAAGACCTGAACACAACAAACTCTAAACCAAGAAGACCTGACAAACCCAGAACCAAGAACTGAAAACAACAAACCCAGAACCAAGAAGAACTGAAAACAACAAACCCAGAACCAAGAACCAAGAACTGAAAACAACAAGCCCAGAACCAAGAACTGAAAACAACAAACCCAGAACCAAGAACTGAAAACAACAAACCCAGAACCAAGAAGAACTGAAAACAAACCCAGAACCAATAAAACCTGAACACAACAAACCCAGAACCAAGAAGAACTGAAAACAACAAACCCAGAACCAAGAACCAAGAACTGAAAACAACAAGCCCAGAACCAAGAACTGAAAACAACAAACCCAGAACCAAGAACTGAAAACAACAAACCCAGAACCAAGAAGAACTGAAAACAACAAACCCAGAACCAAGAACCAAGAAATGAAAACAACAAACCCAGAACCAAGAAGACCTGACAAACCCAGAACCAAGAACTGAAAACAAACCCAGAACCAATAAAACCTGAACACAACAAACCCAGAACCAAGAAGAACTGAAAACAACAAACCCAGAACCAAGAACCAAGAACTGAAAACAACAAGCCCAGAACCAAGAACTGAAAACAACAAACCCAGAACCAAGAACTGAAAACAACAAACCCAGAACCAAGAACTGAAAACAACAAACCCAGAACCAAGAACTAAAAACAACAAACCCAGAGCGAAGAAGACCTTGTATATCTGGACCCGTATATTATAACTAAGTGGTATAATTAAGCAATAAGGTCAGAGGCGGTGTGGTATATTGGCCTATATACTGTACCACGGCTAATGACTGTTGTTCTGCACAACGCAGAGTGCCTTGATACAGCCCTTAGCCCTTGACTTTTTCCACATTTTGTTATGTTACAGCCTTATTCTAAAATTGAATAAGTATTTTTTTCCCCCTCATCAATCTACACACAATACCCCATAATGACAAAGCAAAAACAGGTTTTTAGAAAGGTTTGCAAATGGATTAAAAATACAAAATGGAAGTATCACATTACGTAAGTATACAGACCCTTTACTCAGTACTTTGTTTAAGCACCATTGGCAGCGAGTCTTTCTTGGGTATCATGCTACCAGCTTAAAACGTTTTTTTGTAAATTTGGTTGTCTGTTACCCAAATAAATTAAATTCCTTTCTATACACTTTATATATAGTTTGCTAGATGAAAAAAAATATTTGTTTAAATGTTTTTATGACAAAGTTATAGCAAGTTTGCCTCAAAATTCAGGAAGTAGTTCTGCTTGATGCAATGTTTCTTATTACTTTTATCACAACATTACTAATGTGTGACGTGTAAACAAATCATAAAAATGCTGCTGTAATTCAGCGGCAAAGCACCGTATAGTTCACAATCCACTTTGTCCAGAGCAGCTGTGTGATGCACAAAAATGCCAGTTTATGGAAGTCACTTCACTTGAATGTCAGAGGTAACAGAGTTAACTTCTAGCTGGCTAGCTAGCTTTCGGTATCACTGAACAACATCTGCTTCATGTAGCTAACAAGCCAGCTGAGAGAGCTAGTTCACTGAATTCATATGCCAGTCCAACGTCATCTCTTAATAACACAGTATCTTTACATGGTTGGTTTATTCTGTCTACATTTCTTTACATTTTCAAATGTTATTTGACAATTTATTTTGTGTATTTTCATTTGTATCTTTATGCTGCCATTGCTGCCATCTTTTGTTTGAATCCGCCCCTGACTCCGCCCACTTCTTCCCGAAGTGGACCTGACTCCGCCCACTCCTTCCCCGAAGTATACCCGACTCCGCCCACTTCTCCCCCGAAGTAGACCTGACTCCGCCCACTTCTTCGCCGAATTAGACCTGGCTCCGCCCACTTCTTCCCCGAAGTAGACCTGACTCCGCCCACTTCTTCCCCAAAGTAGACCTGACTCCGCCCACTTCTTCCCCAAAGTAGACCTTGTGAGCATCATAGATTTGCATGTTTCGCTCTCTGATCGGATTGTCTGAATTCACTAGTTGAGTGTCAATCACAGAAGAAAAAAAACATTGATGAAAATACATTTTGAGAATATGTGAATCCCTCGTCCGATTCCCTGACCCCTGCCAAAGACATAGAATGTGTATAGGGCAAAGATTAAAGCTTTGCCTGTTCCACTGATATGGATTCAGCTAACAAATATGGAAACTCCAATGTTCACACCAGTCTCATACTTTTAAATCCATGACGGGAAGAGTGAACTTGCACACTTGGGAAAGGGTTGGGAATCGGGACCTCAGTCTCAGGCACCTTATTACCAGTTTGATATTTTGTTATTGATCCAAGTGGATGAGGACATGATTGGGACATATGAAGAGAGACTGGAGGCTGCAGTAATGTTGAGATACCAGTAGGGGGAGCTCTAGTCTAGAACACTGGAACCTTCAGTAGCACTTTGATGGAGATGATGAGGAGTGAGGGGTACATTATGCGAGGAAACACATTCAGAAACCATATAGAACAGTCAACACTTGTTATGGATCTGTATTTAAAGAAAAGACTACATTGGAAATGGGCTGCATTTAGCCCCTTTAAAACATGTAGGCCCATCTCCTCAAATGAAGAAATGTAAATAGCTATGCAGTCTTTAGCAGTACATCCAGTACATCCCTTTCTGACATGCTGTTGATGCATGTGGTTGTCTTAAATCCCTGACTAGGCTACTTTCACAATGTGTCAGTCACTAAAATCACACTTCTTCTTTCTATACACAGCTACGACGATAAGTTGACTCACTGTACAAGATCTTTCACTCTGTAAGTACAGTTGACGAGATCATTAAATATATATATATAAAAAAAATTTTGACACTTTGTGAATATGGAACCTGGACTGTTTTAATGTATCAGGTGGAGTTATTCACCAGCTATAGAGTGAGTTGTTGTTTATGTTTCTAAGAATGCAGGGTGGGAGATGCAACAATGGTCTTGAGAACAGCAGGAAGTGTGTTGGGGGTCTTTGTCTGGTCTGTAGCAGGTATGGTCTCATTCATAATGTTTTAGTAATGTTATCTTAATGTTATTCTGTTGTGTTCAGTGACATCGTCTGTTAGGGGCTTCTTATTTTCTGGAATAGTTGTCTTTTACACCTCACTGAGTAACACTTAGGTCCTTTCTGTGGTTTCCATTCACACTCAGCAAGTAGAGTACGGCAACACAGTGTGGACAAATGCTGTTAGTGTGAGGAAATGGGTCTGTAATGTATAATCACTATAATTTGTGATTGTGTTTCAGTGTTACTGGGTCAGGATAGCAGGAGTGTGACGTACATCACTCAGAGTATCTGTACCTTGAAGGGGTCAACAGTGGAGATGTCCTGCTCTTACACATATCCCAGTGGCTATACAATCACAACAACCTTCTGGTTCACTAAAATGATGATGAGGGGAATCCTGTGACTATGAGTGATGAACCAGACTACACAGGTCCGTTTCCACACCCTGACAATCAGAGATCTGAGAGAGTGTGACTCAGCTATGTACAAGTTCAGCTTTATAACAGATCAGACCGTAAGGAAATATAGTGGTGATCCTGTAGTCACTCTGACTGTCACAGGTACAGTTACATTCAATATAGTTCAACTGTTGGATTTCATTTAGTTCAGGAAAATTATATTGGTTTGTATTTATGTCTGTATAACATAGGATTTCTTCCATCAGTGTCTTAGAGGGAAAACTCAGTGATAAAGGGATTTACAGTGATATTGTTTTTTAGTCACTTTATTTGGATAGTCTGGATAGATGCTCTACAGATGGTCATTCTATCAACACACTTCCTGTTGATAAGTTACTGCTTTTATTTTTTACTGTGTCACAATAGTCTCTTTCTACTATTTTCCCTGTACCTTGACACAGCTCTCTCTCCACAGAGTGTCCATCCTGCCTCTAACTGGGACACACACACCACTGAAAATGACCAGACACTCTGGCAGTAGGTATGTTATAACATATTCATTAATGTGTTTATTTTGTATATAGTATTTGTGTTTGTTTGTGTGAGTGAGTGAGTGGGTGAGTGAGAGAAAGACAGACACAGAGGAGAGAGATGAACACAGAAAGTAGAAGTGAGAGAGAATACTATAGAGCAGTGTGTAAAGTGTTCATACTGTGTTTCCTGTGTCGCTGTCTCTCTGAGTGTGAAAATCCCCCACAGTGACACGTTCACATCTCTTCAGAGAGACGCACAGCACTTCGAATATCAGACCATCCAGGGAAGAGAACCACCACAGAACCTGGACTGATAGAACCACCACAGAACCTGGAGGGAAGAGAACCACCACAGAACCTGGAGGGAAGAGAACCACCACTGAACCTAGACTGAAGAGAATCACCACAGAACCTGGACTGAGAGAACCACCACAGAACCTGCACTAAAGAGAACCATCACAGAACATGGACTGAAGAGAACCACCACAGAACCTGCACTAAAGAGAACCATCACAGAACATGGACTGAAGAGAACCACCACAGAACATGGACTAAAGAGCTATGGCACCAAACCAAAGCCAGACCTTACACCTCTATTCTCTTACTAATATCTTGTTATCATATCTTGAAGGTTCACCCAAATTACAAAATTACACATTGGTTTCCCTTCCCTTTCAGCAGTCTATGAACATGGTGTAACATCAGTCCCTGCTTTGGTTTAGTTTCCCCTGACACTGTTTCCACTTGCTAACGTTTTAGCATTCGTGGCACAAATCCCATTCGTCATGTGACTGATAAGAGGCATTTCTCGCACATCATTTCAAAATCAATCAAAAGTTTTAAAAAATGCGTTGTGAAGCTCAACAAAGTCACTTCCAGATGATTTGAACATGATGTGAGATTGTTAATTTGTGAAATCTTAATATCAGTCCCGTGACTTGAATGAGATTTTTGTAAATGTGGGAGTGTTCGACATTGCAGCCGACTTTATAGGCGAGTCGAGATCTACAAATCACCTTGCATGATGAATAACTACTCAATATTATTTATAGATCATTCAGTCAGTCACAATTTACCCATGATACATCAGTTTTGATGTTCTCGAACACTGTCTGAGTGACTGCGGAAGGAAGCCCTCTCTGCATAAGCTTCTTGGTCCCTGACATAGAGTTGGATAGAAGGTACATCTTGACATCTTTGTCATGATGTCTTCTGTGACAGAATGAGCAGCACCATTGAGGGCTATTTCCATTTTAAAGTAGTTAATATCTTCAACTTCCATAAGTTTAATAACAGTCTTCATACCAACTGAACTGGTGTATTCAATGGCTTAGTCATGCTAAAACAGGCTTTGAAGCAAGTACGCCCTCTACTCAACTCTATTGTCCCTGACAGCTTCAAAGTTGTCAACCAGACTTCAAACCTCACACTCAGTGTCTATTTACATAGACTTCCAGTAAGTTAACTTGCAACACATTTCCCCTTCACTCTGTAAGTATGCTTGACTATATCTTAAAATATGTTTATTTTATCATTTGTTTGTATCCATGAACTTCTGTATCCTGTTATGTGCATGGCGATGCTATTGTAATATATGTTTTGTTTCTCTGTTATGTACAGTATACTCTGTAGATGTATTTCTGTGTGTTTAATCTGATACAGTATTGTACATGGGGTTGCACATATAATATTTTAGCATGGTATTTTAAGGACTCTCAAAGCAATAGATTGTTGTGGAGACTTGTTTGAAAATAGCCTAAAGTAAGATTGAGAGTAACAGAGATTAGGTGTATGCTTCGTAAGAGCTTTAGGAGTAATATTAACATGAGACACAGTGATGGTGGGTTGTGTTTAGGAGTAGTATTAACATGAGACACAGTGATGGTGGGTTGTGTTTAGGAGTAGTATTAACATGAGACACTGTGATGGTGGGTTGTGTTTAGGAGTAGTATTAACATGAGACACAGTGATGGTGGGTTGTGTTTAGGAGTAGTATTAACATGAGACACAGTGATGGTGGGTTGTGTTTAGGAGTAGTATTAACATGAGACACAGTGATGGTGGGTTGTGTTTAGGAGTAGTATTAACATGAGACACAGTGATGGTGGGTTGTGTTTAGGAGTAGTATTAACATGAGACACAGTGATGGTGGGTTGTGTTTAGGAGTAGTATTAACATGAGACACAGTGATGGTGGGTTGTGTTTAGGAGTAGAATTAACATGAGACACAGTGATGGTGGGTTGTGTTTAGGAGTAGTATTAACATGAGACACAGTGATGGTGGGTTGTGTTTAGGAGTAGTATTAACATGAGACACAGTGATGGTGGGTTGTGTTTAGGAGTAGTATTAACATGAGACACAGTGATGGTGGGTTGTGTTTAGGAGTAGTATTAACATGAGACACAGTGATGGTGGGTTGTGTTTAGGAGTTGTATTAACATGAGACACTGTGATGGTGGGTTGTGTTTAGGAGTAGTATTAACATGAGACACAGTGATGGTGGGTTGTGTTTAGGAGTAGTATTAACATGAGACACAGTGAAGGTGGGTTGTGTTTAGGAGTAGTATTAACATGAGACACAGTGATGGTGGGTTGTGTTTAGGAGTAGTATTAACATGAGACACAGTGATGGTGGGTTGTGTTTAGGAGTAGTATTAACATGAGACACAGTGATGGTGGGTTGTGTTTAGGAGTAGTATTAACATGAGACACAGTGATGGTGGGTTGTGTTTAGGAGTAGTATTAACATGAGACACAGTGATGGTGGGTTGTGTTTAGGAGTAGTATTAACATGAGACACAGTGATGGTGGGTTGTGTTTAGGAGTAGAATTAACATGAGACACAGTGATGGTGGGTTGTGTTTAGGAGTAGTATTAACATGAGACACAGTGATGGTGGGTTGTGTTTAGGAGTAGTATTAACATGAGACACAGTGATGGTGGGTTGTGTTTAGGAGTAGTATTAACATGAGACACAGTGATGGTGGGTTGTGTTTAGGAGTAGTATTAACATGAGACACAGTGATGGTGGGTTGTGTTTAGGAGTTGTATTAACATGAGACACTGTGATGGTGGGTTGTGTTTAGGAGTAGTATTAACATGAGACACAGTGATGGTGGGTTGTGTTTAGGAGTAGTATTAACATGAGACACAGTGAAGGTGGGTTGTGTTTAGGAGTAGTATTAACATGAGACACAGTGATGGTGGGTTGTGTTTAGGAGTAGTACTAACATGAGACACAGTGATGGTGGGTTGTGTTTAGGAGTAGTATTAACATGAGACACAGTGATGGTGGGTTGTGTTTAGGAGTAGTATTAACATGAGACACAGTGATGGTGGGTTGTGTTTAGGAGTAGTATTAACATGAGACACAGTGATGGTGGGTTGTGTTTAGGAGTTGTATTAACATGAGACACTGTGATGGTGGGTTGTGTTTAGGAGTAGTATTAACATGAGACAGTGATGGTGGGTTGTGTTTAGGAGTTGTATTAACATGAGACACTGTGATGGTGGGTTGTGTTTAGGAGTAGTATTAACATGAGACACAGTGATGGTGGGTTGTGTTTAGGAGTAGTATTAACATGAGACACAGTGATGGTGGGTTGTGTTTAGGAGTAGTACTAACATGAGACACAGTGATGGTGGGTTGTGTTTAGGAGTAGTACTAACATGAGACACAGTGATGGTGGGTTGTGTTTAGGAGTAGTATTAACATGAGACACAGTGATGGGGGGTTGTGTTTAGGAGTAGTATTAACATGAGACACAGTGATGGTGGGTTGTGTTTAGGAGTAGTATTAACATTAGACACAGTGATGGTGGATTGAAATGCTGACTAAACGGGTCCTTTCCAACAATGCAGAGTTAAAGATAAAAATACAGAGCATTCTGAAAGTATTCAGACCCCTTGACTTTTTCCATATTTTGTTACGTTACAGCCTTATTCTAAAATGGATTCAATTGTTTTTTCTCCCTCATCAATCTACACACAGTACTCCATAATATTTAATGCAAAAACAGTATGTTATACATTTTTGAAAATGTGTAAAAAAAACAGTTTTTGTTTTGTCTTTATGGTTAACTGCCTTGATCAAGGGCAGAACTGCAGAATGGACTACTTTTGCCAGTTCAGGAAGTCAAAACAGCAACCTTTACTGGCCCAACGCTCTTAACCGCTAGGCTACCTGCTGCCCCATAGGTAGGGGTAAAGTGACTAGGCATCAGGATAGATAATAGACGAAGCGAGCATAGAAGTAACTTACTGTAGCTCGTCAGGTGGACTTGTGTCACTGGGCAGCTCGCGGCTGGATTTCCCTTTGTAAGCATAGTAGGATTCAGCCTTAGTCCTGTATTGGCGCGTTTCCGGTTTGATTGCTCATCGGAGGTCATAGCTGAATTTCTTTAACCATCTGGATTAGTGTCCCGTTCCTTGAAAGCGGAAGCTCCAGCCTTGCAGATGTGTGCAGATGTTGCCTGTAATCTATGGCTTCTGGTTGGTACGTCTGTAGGTCACTGTGGTGACAATGTCGGCGATGCACTTATTAATGAAGTGGTGAATGACGTGATCAATTCCTCCATGTTATTGGATGAATCCCGGAATATATTCCAGTCTGTGCTAGTGAACAGTCCTGTAGCTTAGCATCCACCTGATCGGACCACTTCTGTATTGAGCGCATCACTGGTACATCCTGTTTGAGTATTTGCTTGTAGGCAGAAAGCAGGAGGATAAAGATATGTTCTTATTTGCCAAAGGGAGGGCTTTTTATGCATGTGTAGAGTATAGGTGAACAACAGTTTTGTTGCCCCTAGTTGCACAGGTGAGGTTCAAAAAGGAGGAGCACAGGTGAGGTTGAAAAAGAAGGAGCACAGGTGAGGTTGAAAAAGAAGGAGCACAGGTGAGGTTGAAAAAGGAGGAGCACAGGTGAGGTTGAAAAAGGAGGAGCACAGGTGAGGTTGAAAAAGAAGGAGCACAGGTGAGGTTGAAAAAGAAGGAGCACAGGTGAGGTTGAAAAAGGAGGAGCACAGGTGAGGTTGAAAAAGAAGGAGCACAGGTGAGGTTGAAAAGGGAGGAGCACAGGTGAGGTTGAAAAAGGAGGAGCACAGGTGAGGTTCAAAAAGAAGGAGCACAGGTGAGGTTCAAAAAGGAGGAGCACAGGTGAGGTTGAAAAAGGAGGAGCACAGGTGAGGTTGAAAAAGAAGGAGCACAGGTGAGGTTGAAAAAGAAGGAGCACAGGTGAGGTTGAAAAAGGAGGAGCACAGGTGAGGTTGAAAAAGAAGGAGCACAGGTGAGGTTGAAAAAGAAGGAGCACAGGTGAGGTTGAAAAAGGAGGAGCACAGGTGAGGTTGAAAAAGAAGGAGCACAGGTGAGGTTGAAAAGGGAGGAGCACAGGTGAGGTTGAAAAAGGAGGAGCACAGGTGAGGTTCAAAAAGAAGGAGCACAGGTGAGGTTCAAAAAGGAGGAGCACAGGTGAGGTTGAAAAAGGAGGAGCACAGGTGAGGTTGAAAAAGAAGGAGCACAGGTGAGGTTGAAAAAGAAGGAGCACAGGTGAGGTTCAAAAAGGAGGAGCACAGGTGAGGTTGAAAAAGAAGGAGCACAGGTGAGGTTGAAAAAGAAGGAGCACAGGTGAGGTTGAAAAAGAAGGAGCACAGGTGAGGTTGAAAAAGGAGGAGCACAGGTGAGGTTGAAAAAGGAGGAGCACAGGTGAGGTTGAAAAAGGAGGAGCACAGGTGAGGTTCAAAAAGGAGGAGCACAGGTGAGGTTGAAAAAGGAGGAGCACAGGTGAGGTTGAAAAAGGAGGAGCACAGGTGAGGTTGAAAAAGGAGGAGCACAGGTGAGGTTCAAAAAGAAGGAGCACAGGTGAGGTTGAAAAAGAAGGAGCACAGGTGAGGTTGAAAAAGAAGGAGCACAGGTGAGGTTGAAAAAGGAGGAGCACAGGTGAGGTTGAAAAAGGAGGAGCACAGGTGAGGTTGAAAAAGGAGGAGCACAGGTGAGGTTCAAAAAGGAGGAGCACAGGTGAGGTTGAAAAAGGAGGAGCACAGGTGAGGTTCAAAAAGGAGGAGCACAGGTGAGGTTCAAAAAGGAGGAGCACAGGTGAGGTTGAAAAAGAAGGAGCACAGGTGAGGTTCAAAAAGAAGGAGCACAGGTGAGGTTGAAAAAGAAGGAGCACAGGTGAGGTTCAAAAAGAAGGAGCACAGGTGAGGTTGAAAAAGAAGGAGCACAGGTGAGGTTGAAAAAGAAGGAGCACAGGTGAGGTTGAAAAAGGAGGAGCACAGGTGAGGTTGAAAAAGGAGGAGCACAGGTGAGGTTGAAAAAGGAGGAGCACAGGTGAGGTTCAAAAAGGAGGAGCACAGGTGAGGTTCAAAAAGAAGGAGCACAGGTGAGGTTCAAAAAGAAGGAGCACAGGTGAGGTTGAAAAAGAAGGAGCACAGGTGAGGTTGAAAAAGGAGGAGCACAGGTGAGGTTGAAAAAGGAGGAGCACAGGTGAGGTTGAAAAAGGAGGAGCACAGGTGAGGTTCAAAAAGGAGGAGCACAGGTGAGGTTCAAAAAGAAGGAGCACAGGTGAGGTTCAAAAAGGAGGAGCACAGGTGAGGTTGAAAAAGAAGGAGCACAGGTGAGGTTCAAAAAGAAGGAGCACAGGTGAGGTTGAAAAAGAAGGAGCACAGGTGAGGTTGAAAAAGAAGGAGCACAGGTGAGGTTGAAAAAGGAGGAGCACAGGTGAGGTTGAAAAAGGAGGAGCACAGGTGAGGTTGAAAAAGGAGGAGCACAGGTGAGGTTCAAAAAGGAGGAGCACAGGTGAGGTTCAAAAAGAAGGAGCACAGGTGAGGTTCAAAAAGGAGGAGCACAGGTGAGGTTGAAAAAGGAGGAGCACAGGTGAGGTTGAAAAAGGAGGAGCACAGGTGAGGTTGAAAAAGGAGGAGCACAGGTGAGGTTCAAAAAGGAGGAGCACAGGTGAGGTTCAAAAAGGAGGAGCACAGGTGAGGTTCAAAAAGGAGGAGCACAGGTGAGGTTCAAAAAGGAGGAGCACAGGTGAGGTTCAAAAAGGAGGAGCACAGGTGAGGTTGAAAAAGGAGGAGCACAGGTGAGGTTCAAAAAGGAGGAGCACAGGTGAGGTTGAAAAAGGAGGAGCACAGGTGAGGTTGAAAAAGGAGGAGCACAGGTGAGGTTCAAAAAGGAGGAGCACCCTTTTTGGTTCTAGATATAATTATTTTGGGTTCCAGGTAGAACCTTTTTGTGTTCCATGTAGAACCCTCTGTGGAAAGGGTTCTACATGGATTCCAAAAATGTTCTACCTGGAAAGATAAAGGGTTCTTCAAAGTGTTCTCCTATGTGGAGAGCCAAATAGCACCATTTGTTTTCCAAAGTTGCAGACTCGTTGAAGCAGAAATGTTCATCCAAATCAACTTTAGTGATCACTGTTCTGATGTTTAGAAGCTGTTTCGGCCACAGGAAATGATGGCAGAGACATTAAGAACTAAAAAAGTTAAGACTAGCATAAAAAACACAAAATAGTCCACTGCTGCACCATCTCCTTCTATCACCAGCCTCCTCTGCTGTACATAAGGGTCAACAGTGTAACAGAATATGATAGTGGCTAATACTACTATAGACATCAGTGTTTGTGTGCTTAAATGTGACTTGGTCAAGTACTAGCCAGTGTTGTGTTTCATTAGTTTATTATGTTGTTATTGACCCACCATTAATGAGGACATTATTATTAGGTACCAGTACTAAACACAATGGCCAACAGTGGGTGTTTCCCAAATGGCACCCTATTCCCTAAAGAGTGTACTACTTTTAACCAGGGCACATAGGGTGCCATTTGGGACACATTCAGTGTAACAGAATATCACCGTGGCATTATATTACTACCCAAATGTATAAGGACATTGTTTGAAGAGAGGATGGTGCAGTAATGTTGAGATGTCAGTAGGGAAAGCTCTTGTCTAGAACACTGGAACCTTCAGTAGCACTATGATGCAGCTGATGAGGAGTGATGGGTTTTAGTCACATTTTGCCTGTTTTAAAAATGTTGGTCCACTCCTCAACATAAGAAATAAAACTGCTGACTTTCGTCCATTTTCAATTTACACTGAAATGCTTCCTATTCACAAGAGACCTCACCACACATAGAATAATGCAATCCTAAACCACAGTCAAAGTATAGCCGTGTGTGTGTGTGTGTGTGTGTGTGTGTGTGTGTGTGTGTGTGTGTGTGTGTGTGTGTGTGTGTGTGTGTGTGTGTGTGTGTGTGTGTGTGTGTGTGTGTTTGTATGGTTTTACTATCCTTGTGTGGACCAGAAGTCCTGACAAGGACTGTAAAATAAAGTTGGACAAGTGGGTGCATTTCACAGGTCCCCACAAGTAACAAGGCTATTTTTGGTTGAGATTAGGATGAAGAGTTAGGTTTAGAGGTTAAGGTTAGGATTAAGATGAGGGTTAGTGGTTAGGTAAAACATATATTGAATGGGAATAACTGTTTTGGTCCAGGACAGTAACACAACATTTTGTCTGCGTTTGTCATTAGTTTACTCCAATTAGAGGAGAGGAGGTAGGGTAAGGGGAAAATAATAAAGATTCAGATTGTTTAATAGTCACATGCACAGGGTTGCAGGTGTAATTGCAGGGTACAGTGAACGTCTTAGACTTCAACATGCAGGACTAGTGAAATAAAATGATGAAAAATGGAAATGAAAACAACAGAAATAGAACTAGCACTATATAGATAATAACTCTGGCAGTGATGAATAATGACCATTGGGGTGGAGGCTGTAGAGGGGGTGGGGTGGAATGACCATAGGGGGAGCAGCAGCATGATCCTTGGGGTGGAGGCTGTAGAGGGGGTGGGGTGGAATGACCATAGGGGGAGCAGCAGCATGATCCTTGGGGTGGAGGCTGTAGAGGGGGTGGGGTGGAATGACCATAGGGGGAGCAGCAGCATGATCATTGGGGTGGAGGCTGTAGAGGGGGTGGGGTGGAATGACCATAGGGGGAGCAGCAGCATGATCCTTGGGGTGGAGGCTGTAGAGGGGGTGGGGTGGAATGACCATAGGGGGAGCAGCAGCATGACCATTGGGGTGGAGGCTGTAGAGGTGGTGGGGTGGAATGACCATAGGGGGAGCAGCAGCATGATCATTGGGGTGGAGGCAGAGTAAAGACTGTAGAGGGGGTGGGGTGGAATGACCATAGGGGGAGCAGCAGCATGATCCTTGGGGTGGAGGCTGTAGAGGGGGTGGGGTGGAATGACCATAGGGGGAGCAGCAGCATGATCATTGGGGTGGAGGCAGAGTAAAGACTGTAGAGGGGGTGGGGTGGAATGACCATGGGGGGAGCAGCAGCATGACCCTTGGGGTGGAGGCTGTAGAGGGGGTGGGGTGGAATGACCATAGGGGGAGCAGCAGCATGATCATTGAGTGGAAAATATATTTACAAAAAATACATATAAAAACTGAAACGGCCTCTCACTGTCAACTGCGTTTATTTTCAGCAAACTTAACATGTGTCAATATTTCTATGAAGATAACAAGATTCAACAACTGAGACATGAACTGACCAAGTTCCACAGACATGTGACTAACATAAAGGGAATAATGTGTCCCTGAACAAAGAGGGGGTCAAAATCAAAAGTAACAGTCAGTATCTGGTGTGGCCACCAGCTGCATTAAGTACTGCAGTGCATCTCCTCCACATGGACTGCACCAGATTGGCCAGATCTTGCTGTGATATGTTACTTCTCTCTTTCACCAAGGCACCTGCAAGTTCCCAGACATTTCTGGGGGGAATCGCCCTAGCCCTCACCCTTTGTGCCCATAGGCGACGCTGTTGCTGGTGATGTCTGGTGAGGACCTGCCTTACAACAGGCCTACAAGCCCTCAGTCCAGCCTCTCTCAGCCTATTGCGGACAGTCTGAGCACTGATGGAAGGATTGTGCATTCCTGGTGTAACTCGGGCAGTTGTTGTTGCCATCCTTTACCTGTCCTGCAGGTGTGATGTTCGTTTGTACCGATTCTGTTCAGGTGTTGTTACACGTGGTCTGCCACAGCGAGGATGATCAGCTGTCCATCCTGTCTTCCTGTAGCGCTGTCTTAGGCGTCTCACAGTACGGACAATGCAATTTATTGCCCTGGCCACATCTGCAGTCCTCATGCCTCCTTGCAGCATGCCTAAGGCACGTTCACGAGGATGAGCAGGGACCCTGGGCATCTTTCTTTTGGTGTTTTTCAGAGTCAGTAGAAAGGCCTCTTTAGTGTCCTAAGTTTTTGCCGATAGTATGTAAGCTGTTAGTGTCTTACCGACCGTTCCACAGGTACATGTTCATGAATTGTTTATGGTTCATTGAACAACCATAGGAAACAGTGTTGAAACCCTTTACAATGAAGATCTGTGAAGTTATTTGCATTTTTACAAAATATTTTTGGAAGACAGGGTCCTGAAAAAGGGACTTATATGACATATATGATGTATACTGTATATATATATATATATATATATATATTAATATATATTAAATATAATGTATATATATATATTTATATTTGATATATATTGTATATATTTACAAAAAATATAAATAGGGAACTGGAAAAGATTCAGACAATTACATTGATTGAAGCCACAATGTATCTGCAATATTGAAGCTGAACAACCCCCTTAAAATATGTGTTTAATGCCAAGCTTTAGTCAGATCTGTTCAATAAGAGATTGTTGTTGATGATGATGATTACTTTACTGTATCCATTAGGACATTGTTTTGCATCATACATCATGTCATCTTAAATAGACAGATGTAGACAGACATGCAACACATCACACACATTACAGACAGACAGTATTCACATAGACAACCATATAGCACAATACATCACAACACAATACGAGCCTGGTTCATTTTCAGTAATGAGGCCCTGTACCCCATTTACAGTTTATACTTCAATGTATCAGGTGGAGTTATTCACCAGCTATAGAGTGAGTTGTTGTTTATGTTTCTAAGACTGCAGGGTGGGAGATGCAACAATGGCCTTGAGAACAGCAGGAAGTGTGTTGGTGGTCTTTCTCTGGTCTGTAGCAGGTATGGTCTCATTCTTATCTTTTTGTTGCTCTGTTTATCAGTCTACAGACATTTCTAAAAGCATAACCATGTTCATGTTCTACTGTCGACACATTTGGCGTCTCCACTCCATTTTAAACAGTTGTCTTTCTCATCTCACTGAGTGAAGCTTATCTGTGGTTTCCATTCACACTCAACCAAAGAGTATCAATGTCTCAACTATGGAACAAAGTTTTAGTGTGAGTCAAAAGACCTTGAACTTAATGTAACATCCTTGTGATGTCTAACTGTGTTTCAGTGGTACTGGGTCAATATGGCTGGAGTGTTACATACACCACTCAGAGTATCTGTACCTTGAAAGGGTCAACAGTGGAGATGTCCTGCACTTACACATATCCCAGTGGTACAGTCACAACAACCTTCTGGTTCCTAAAAAATAATGCTGAGGGGAATCCTGTTAGTCTGAGTGGTGAGCCAGACTACAAAGGTCGTGTGATGTACCATAGAGATAAGAAGAATGGCCACACCCTGACAATCACAAACCTGAGAGAGAGTGACTCAGCTACGTACAAGTTCAGATTTATAACAGACCAGACCGGAGGGAGATATACTGGCAGTCCTGGAGTCACTCTGTCTGTTACAGGTAACATTCTATATACTGGCAGTCCTGGAGTCACTCTGTCTGTAACAGGTAACATTCTATATACTGGCAGTCCTGGAGTCACTCTGTCTGTAACAGGTAACATTCTATATACTGGCAGTCCTGGAGTCACTCTGTCTGTTACAGGTAACATTCTATATACTGGCAGTCCTGGAGTCACTCTGTCTGTAACAGGTAACATTCTATATACTGGCAGTCCTGGAGTCACTCTGTCTGTCACAGGTAACATTCTATATACTGGCAGTCCTGGAGTCACTCTGTCTGTAACAGGTAACATTCTATATACTGGCAGTCCTGGAGTCACTCTGTCTGTTACAGGTAACATTCTATATACTGGCAGTCCTGGAGTCACTCTGTCTGTAACAGGTAACATTCTATATACTGGCAGTCCTGGAGTCACTCTGTCTGTCACAGGTAACATTCTATATACTGGCAGTCCTGGAGTCACTCTGTCTGTAACAGGTAACATTCTATATACTGGCAGTCCTGGAGTCACTCTGTCTGTAACAGGTAACATTCTATATACTGGCAGTCCTGGAGTCACTCTGTCTGTAACAGGTAACATTCTATATACTGGCAGTCCTGGAGTCACTCTGTCTGTAACAGGTAACATTCTATATACTGGCAGTCCTGGAGTCACTCTGTCTGTAACAGGTAACATTCTATATACTGGCAGTCCTGGAGTCACTCTGTCTGTAACAGGTAACATTCAATATACTGGCAGTCCTCGAGTCACTCTGTCTGTTACAGGTAACATTCTATATACTGGCAGTCCTGGAGTCACTCTGTCTGTTACAGGTAACATTCTATATACTGGCAGTCCTGGAGTCACTCTGTCTGTTACAGGTAACATTCTATATACTGGCAGTCCTGGAGTCACTCTGTCTGTTACAGGTAACATTCTATATACTGGCAGTCCTGGAGTCACTCTGTCTGTCACAGGTAACATTCTATATACTGGCAGTCCTGGAGTCACTCTGTCTGTTACAGGTAACATTCTATATACTGGCAGTCCTGGAGTCACTCTGTCTGTCACAGGTAACATTCTATATACTGGCAGTCCTGGAGTCACTCTGTCTGTCACAGGTAACATTCTATATACTGGCAGTCCTGGAGTCACTCTGTCTGTTACAGGTAACATTCTATATACTGGCAGTCCTGGAGTCACTCTGTCTGTTACAGGTAACATTCTATATACTGGCAGTCCTGGAGTCACTATGTCTGTTACAGGTAACATTCTATATACTGGCAGTCCTGGAGTCACTCTGTCTTTAACAGGTAACATTCTATATACTGGCAGTCCTGGAGTCACTCTGTCTGTAACAGGTAACATTCTATATACTGGCAGTCCTGGAGTCACTCTGTCTGTCACAGGTAACATTCTATATACTGGCAGTCCTGGAGTCACTCTGTCTGTTACAGGTAACATTCTATATACTGGCAGTCCTGGAGTCACTCTGTCTGTAACAGGTAACATTCTATATACTGGCAGTCCTGGAGTCACTCTGTCTGTTATAGGTAACATTCTATATACTGGCAGTCCTGGAGTCACTCTGTCTGTAACAGGTAACATTCTATATACTGGCAGTCCTGGAGTCACTCTGTCTTTAACAGGTAACATTCTATATACTGGCAGTCCTGGAGTCACTCTGTCTGTAACAGGTAACATTCTATATACTGGCAGTCCTGGAGTCACTCGGTCTGTAACAGGTAACATTCTATATACTGGCAGTCCTGGAGTCACTCAGTCTTTAACAGGTAACATTCTATATACTGGCAGTCCTGGAGTCACTCTGTCTGTTACAGGTAACATTCTATATACTGGCAGTCCTGGAGTCACTCTGTCTGTAACAGGTAACATTCTATATACTGGCAGTCCTGGAGTCACTCTGTCTGTAACAGGTAACATTCTATATACTGGCAGTCCTGGAGTCACTCTGTCTGTTACAGGTAACATTCTATATACTGGCAGTCCTGGAGTCACTCTGTCTGTAACAGGTAACATTCTATATACTGGCAGTCCTGGAGTCACTCTGTCTGTAACAGGTAACATTCTATATACTGGCAGTCCTGGAGTCACTCGGTCTGTAACAGGTAACATTCTATATACTGGCAGTCCTGGAGTCACTCTGTCTGTTACAGGTAACATTCTATATACTGGCAGTCCTGGAGTCACTCTGTCTGTAACAGGTAACATTCTATATACTGGCAGTCCTGGAGTCACTCTGTCTTTAACAGGTAACATTCTATATACTGGCAGTCCTGGAGTCACTCTGTCTGTTACAGGTAACATTCTATATACTGGCAGTCCTGGAGTCTCTCTGTCTGTTACAGGTAACATTCTATATACTGGCAGTCCTGGGGTCACTCTGTCTGTAACAGGTAACATTCTATATACTGGCAGTCCTGGAGTCTCTCTGTCTGTTACAGGTAACATTCTATATACTGGCAGTCCTGGAGTCACTCGGTCTGTAACAGGTAACATTCTATATACTGGCAGTCCTGGAGTCACTCTGTCTGTTACAGGTAACATTCTATATACTGGCAGTCCTGGAGTCTCTCTGTCTGTTACAGGTAACATTCTATGTACTGGCAGTCCTGGAGTCACTCTGTCTGTTACAGGTAACATTCTATATACTGGCAGTCCTGGAGTCTCTCTGTCTGTTACAGGTAACATTCTATATGCTGGCAGTCCTGGAGTCACTCTGTCTGTTACAGGTAACATTCTACATACTGGCAGTCCTGGAGTCACTCTGTCTGTTACAGGTAACATTCTATATACTGGCAGTCCTGGAGTCACTCTGTCTGTAACAGGTAACATTCTATATACTGGCAGTCCTGGAGTCACTCTGTCTGTAACAGGTAATATTCTATATACTGGCAGACCTGGAGTCACTCTGTCTGTAACAGGTAACATTCTATATACTGGCAGTCCTGGAGTCACTCTGTCTGTTACAGGTAACATTCTATATACTGGCAGTCCTGAAGTCTCTCTGTCTGTTACAGGTAACATGCTATATACTGGCAGTCCTAGAGTCACTCTGTCTGTCACAGGTAACATTCTATTGTCTGATGTTCTGTTTAATCTTCATTAACCCTTTAGGTCTGGAAATTGTCTTGATTTGTATTAATCTAATAAAATAATGAGCTGGTGCACACCCATATGAAATTATTTAGTGTCGAGGTGCTGACTAACGGAGAATAAACTGGAAGCTGTAACAACAAAGAGAGTCACACTCCATATGTATAACCTCCCAGTCATTTGTTGCTTAAAATACACCAATGTTTCGACATCACCTTCTTCAGGGTAAATGTATTGCATCATGTGACGACACTAGACACCAGGTGATTCAGGTA
This sequence comes from Oncorhynchus mykiss, assembly GCF_013265735.2. Taxonomy (NCBI): domain Eukaryota; kingdom Metazoa; phylum Chordata; class Actinopteri; order Salmoniformes; family Salmonidae; genus Oncorhynchus; species Oncorhynchus mykiss. The sequence goes on along the minus strand of NC_048577.1, from coordinate 7,418,866 downwards.
GATGTTGTCTACTCCAGACCTGCAGGTGAAGGTGACTCCTTATTCACGGATGTCAACATGGAAGAGACTGACCTGTAGCACCACCAGCTGTCCTCTGACTGGTAACCCCACCTACATCTGGTACAAGAACGGACAGGTTGTAACTGAGAACACTTTACCCTACTCAGTCTACCCTAATGCTGTAGACAGCTACTTCTGTGCTGTAAAAGACCATGAGGATCTTCACTCTCCTGCAGTGTGTGAGTGTTTATTTCATTCATATTGTAATACTGTTTAACCTGTGTGTGTTTTGGTTTCACTATGAGAACTTTTAGCATTTCTAGAAAGAACTGAGAATAGAATCCAGTTGACCTCTTGTTATGTCACTGTGTTTCAGGTGTTCAGGGTCAGAGCTGCTACAGAGTGACTTACACCAAGAGGAGAATCTGTGCCCTGAAGGGGTCAACTGTGGACATATCCTGTACTTATGTTGGTTTTTATAACACCACATCATCATTCTGGTTTAGAAGTGATAAGTCGACCCCTGAAGACCTAACCACAGAACCAGGGTATGCAGGTCGTGTGGTGTACACTGGAACATACAGAGGTCCCTTCACCCTGAGAATCACAGATCTGAGAGAGGAGGACTCAGCTGAGTATCGCTTCACTTTTAAAACATACAACTTTGACTGGGGTCATAGTTTCCCAGGAACAACTCTGACTGTCACAGGTAATACTACCCTTACAGAACATTATGATATACTGGTAATACTACACTTACAGAACATTATGATATACTGGTAATACTACCCTTACAGAACATTATGATATACTGGTAATACTACACTTACAGAACATTATGATATACTGGTAATACTACACTTACTGAACATTATGATATACTGGTAATACTACACTTACTGAACATTATGATATATACTGGTAATACTACACTTACAGAACATTATGATATATACTGGTAATACTACACTTACTGAACATTATGATATACTGGTAATACTACACTTACAGAACATTATGATATATACTGGTAATACTACACTTACAGAACATTATGATATACTGGTAATACTACACTTATTGAATATTATGATATATACTGGTAATACTACACTTACAGAACATTATGATATATACTGGTAATACTACACTTACAGAACATTATGATATATACTGGTAATACTACACTTACAGAACATTATGATATATACTGGTAATACTACACTTACAGAACATTATGATATATACTGGTAATACTACACTTACAGAACATTATGATATATACTGGTAATACTACACTTACAGAACATTATGATATATACTGGTAATACTACACTTACAGAACATTATGATATACTGGTAATACTACACTTACAGAACATTATGATATACTGGTAATACTACACTTACATTATGATATATACTGGTAATACTACACTTACAGAACATTATGATATACTGGTAATACTACACTTATTGAATATTATGATATATACTGGTAATACTACACTTACAGAACATTATGATATACTGGTAATACTACACTTACAGAACATTGTGATATACTGGTAATACTACACTTACAGAACATTATGATATACTGTCACTACTTTATCTCTAGTTGTTGGAGGTTGAAATTATGAGGTTTGTTTTTTTATGTTGTTATTCTCTCTTCATTCAGACCTGCAGGTGAATTTGACTCCTGGCACAGTGACAGAAGGATCATGGGTTACACTGACATGTAGCACCACCTGTACTCTAACTGAAATCCCCAACCCCACCTACATCTGGTACATGAACGGAGAATATCTATTTTCTGACTCCTCTTCCCAGTATCAATACTCAGTCAGTAGAGGAGGTTCTGACAGCTACTCCTGTGCCTTAAGAGGCCATGACAAACTCAGCTCTCCTGAAGTCACAGTGGGTGAGTGTTGTGATTTACCTCCAGAGTTTTACCTCCAGAGATTTCATCTCTTATGGTAAACAGACTTGATATTTTCAGTCAATTCAGATTGCTGATTTATAAGTAACTATAGCTCATTACTATCTAACATGTTAGTCATACTGAGAATCATACAAATAAGCTAATATCATCACCATCTTCACCATCACCGTCAACATCATCATCATCATGTGCTTCATCATTTGTTCCAGATACTTCTTCTCTGAGCTGCTTAAGGGTGACCTACACCAGTAGAAGCATTTGTTCCTTGATACCATCCGTGGACCTGCCTTGCACTGCCATATATCCCACAGGTTAGACTGTGTTATCTTTAAGTCTGGTAGAGTCATTTTGTCAACTACAGAAGGAAACCAGAAAGTGTGTTTTTATATGCTCTCATTCAGACCTGCAGGTGAAGGTGACTCCTGACACAAAGGCATGGAAGAGGACACTGACCTGTAGCACCACCTGTACTCTGACTGACAACCCCACCTACATCTGGGACAGGAACGGACAGTCTCTTGCTTGGCTCACTTCCCAACAACACTCTGTCTGGAGTTCTGAAACAGAGAGTTACTCCTGTGCTGTTAAAGGCCATGAGGATCTCCGCTCTCCTGCAGTGTGTGAGTCTGGATTCTATTGGGATAATTTGTAGCTAACCTTTCTTTATAACAAAGTAAGGCAACTTTCTAACTTCAAGGTATATCTGAACAAAACTATTTCATGTATTTTCAGGTGTTCAGGGTCACAACTGCTGGAGGGTGACTTACACCAAGAGGAGAATCTGTGTCTTGAAGGGCTCCACAGTGAACATATCCTGCTCTTACACTCATCCCACTAGTTATATAGAACAAGGTTCATTCTGGTTTACACAGAAACACCCTGTAGATGTCAGGTCATATCCAGAGTCTGCAGGTCGTGTGGAGTACAATAGGAACACAGAGAACCACCACACCATGACAATAACACACCTGACAGAGAAGGACTCGGCTGAATACAAATTCAGATTACTAACGACAGATGAGGGGAGATTTTCTGGCCTTCCTGGTGTGATGTTGACTGTCACAGGTAATACTCCACCTACAGTTATTACTGTAATAGGACAAGTCTAATCACATGACAAGCCAGTCTGGAGTCAAATATGACTGATGTTTCCTCTTAGATATCCTGTTGGAGATGGATCCTACGTCTGTGTCAGAGGGGGAGAGAGTCACACTGAGATGTAGAACCAAATGTACAGTCGGTCTCAACCCCACCTACATCTGGTACAAGAACGGACAAAGTCTGACCAACCCAGTCACCAGTTATAACAGCCTGATCCTAGACCCAGTTACCAGTTATAACAGACTGATCCTAGACCCAGTCAGCAGTGAGGATGCAGGGAACTACTCCTGTGCTGTAGAAGGCCTAGAGAGAATCCTCTCTCCAGAAGAGACTCTCACTGTCAGATGTGAGTACATGGGATGTTGATATATCTACAGTGAAAGTCATTGATATCATCTCTCTAATACATGGTTCTACATGTCAGTGTAATATACTAATCTATACTAATTTACATCATCTCTGTAATACATTGTTCTACATGTCAGTGTAATATACTAATCTATACTAATTTACATCATCTCTGTAATACATGGTTCTACATGTCAGTATAATATACTAATCTCTACTAATTTACATCATCTCTGTAATACATGGTTCTACATGTCAGTGTAATATACTAATCTCTACTAATTTACATCATCTCTGTAATACATGGTTCTACATGTCAGTGTAATATACTAATCTATACTAATTTACATCATCTCTGTAATACATGGTTCTACATGTCAGTGTAATATACTAATCTATATTAATTTACATCATCTCTGTAATACATGGTTCTGCATGTCAGTGTAATATACTAATCTATACTAATTTACATCATCTCTTGCTTCCTTACATGTTATATGAGTTCTTATTTGTTCTGTCATCTTCAACACCAGACGGCCCAAAGAACACCTCAGTGTCAGTCAGTCCCTCTGGTGAAATAGTGGAGGGCAGTTCAGTGACTCTGACCTGCAGCAGTGATGCCAACCCACCTGTGGACAAACACACCTGGTACAAGAAGAACGTAACCTCACCAAAAGCATCAGGACAGAGTTACAGCATCACTAACATCATCTCTGAGGACAGAGGAGAATATTACTGTGAGGCTGAGAATAAATATGGACGTCTCAACTCTTCTTCTGTGTCTGTGGACGTTCAGTGTAAGTTCACCTAACCTCATCTTTTAATCAGAGGATCACATTTAAATTCATATTTCAATCACAAGTAAAACACTATTTAAAACACTGTTGTTACATATTGTCCACCAGACGGCCCAAAGAACACCTCAGTGTCAGTCAGTCCCTCTGGTGAAATAGTGGAGGGCAGTTCAGTGACTCTGACCTGCAGCAGTGATGCCAACCCACCTGTGGACAAATACACCTGGTACAAGAAGAATGTAACCTCACCAAAAGCATCAGGACAGAGTTACAGCATCACTAACATCATCTCTGAGGACAGAGGAGAATATTACTGTGAGGCCCAGAATAGAAGAGGATCTATGAACTCTACAGCTCTGATGATCATTGTAGCAGGTAAAGTTACATCTTCAATACAAATTGACAGGTTTCAAGCTGATCTTAATCATTGTGTTTTGACTGATTACACTTTGGTTTATAATTATGTTTTGGCTTATGATGTCACAAGTTTTATAAGATCCCAAAGTATTAACACCTATTGTGTTGATATTCTGTAATGTGTTAGATTTTAGATTATAAGAACATGACATGTACTCATATCATCCATATTTTATTATAGGGAAACAAATATCAGTTCTGACTGCAGCTGTAGGAATCATTGTTGTTGTTCTGGTTCTCATCCTCTGTCTCTCTGGACTCATGTGGTTCAGGTGAGTGAGATTGCATATTTTTTTAATATAATTTCACTTTAGTCATTGTAAATTTGAATTTGTTCTTAACTGACTTGCCTAGTTAAATAAAGGTTAAATAAAAATAAATAATAGTAACTTAATTTATTAATTGATTGATTGATATCTTCATACATTCATTAATTTACAAAACAGGAAGAAGAACTCCACATCCACCTCCAACACAAGAGACACAGCAGATGATGGACAGGTGAGTCTGTTGGAATCAGAATGTGACTGTGATGACTGTGTATTCTTTGTGGAACATTTCCACTCCTCATGTTGTCTGTTCTTTCTTTCCATCAGGGAGACACTAGTCCAGTGAATGACAATGTCTCAAACATGGCCATGACCCCTACTGCAGCACAGACAGAGTACACATACGACCAGGATGATGTTCACTACGCCAGCGTCCACTTCTCTCACTCCAAAAACCAGGAAGTGCCTCTGTACTCCACCGTCCAGCTGCATCAACCACAGAAACAGGACCAAGATGACCAATACGCTGCTGTGAAATTCAAACTCCCCAGTTCTGCCACCCAGTGAGCATATTCTGCCATTACAGCAACATGGAGTCAATACTAGAACATTGTGAACACATAGCATTAAAGGAGACGTTTGTTTACATCCAAATCTGGATGGGGGGGGGGGGGGGGGGGGGTGGAAAGTTGAATCTCATTTACTGCATTTCTACACAATTAAAACACTTTTAAATGGTATTTGGAAAACAGAAAAAAAGCAAAAATGACCCCAGCCATTATCACCTTGGCTGCTGAGGGTTATCTCACCTCAGTCCATTATCACCTTGGCTGCTGAGGGTTGTGTCACCTCAGTTCATTAGCACCTTGGCTGCTGAGGGTTATCTCACCTCAGTCCATTATCACCTTGGCTGCTGAGGGTTGTCTCACCTCAGTACATTATCGCCTTGGCTGCTGAGGGTTATTTCAGCTCAGTCCATTATCACCTTGGCTGCTGAGGTTTATCTCACATCAGTCCATTATCACCTTGGCTGCTGAGGGTTATCTCACATCAGTCCATTATCACCTTGGCTGCTGAGGGTTATCTCACCTCAGTCCATTATCACCTTGGCTGCTGAGGGTTATCTCACCTCAGTCCATTATCACCTTGGCTGCTGAGGGTTATCTCACCTCAGTCCATTATCACCTTGGCTGCTGAGGGTTATCTCACCTCAGTCCATTATCACCTTGGCTGCTGAGGGTTATCTCACCTCAGTCCATTATCACCTTGGCTGCTGAGGGTTATCTCACCTCAGTCCATTATCACCTTGGCTGCTGAGGGTTATCTCACCTCAGTCCATTATCACCTTGGCTGCTGAGGGTTATCTCACCTCAGTCCATTATCACCTTGGCTGCTGAGGGTTATCTCACCTCAGTCCATTATCACCTTGGCTGCTGAAGGTTAATTCACCTCAGTCCATCTACAAACACATAACCTATTAGCTACACAGTTGTAATGTTATACACCTGAAAGGGAGGAAATATGGAAATTATTCGCAATGACACACTAATCAGAGAAGAAATAAAAACGTGACATTTTTAGAACTGTATTGTATTAATTGTTGATAGTATTATAATGTAGAACTATAGGGAAGAAAGGTGCTGTGGAGATGTTCATATTGAAACATATCTTTATATATATATACAGTGCCTTGCGAAAGTATTCGGCCCCCTTGAACTTTGCGACCTTTTGCCACATTTCAGGCTTCAAACATAAAGATATAAAACTGTATTTTTTTTGTGAAGAATCAACAATAAGTGGGACACAATCATGAAGTGGAACGACATTTATTGGATATTTCAAACTTTTTTAACAAATCAAAAACTGAAATTGGGCGTGCAAAATTATTCAGCCCCCTTAAGTTAATACTTTGTAGCGCCACCTTTTGCTGCGATTACAGCTGTAAGTCGCTTGGGGTATGTCTCTATCAGTTTTGCACATCGAGAGACTGAAATTTTTTCCCATTCCTCCTTGCAAAACAGCTCGAGCTCAGTGAGGTTGGATGGAGAGCATTTGTGAACAGCAGTTTTCAGTTCTTTCCACAGATTCTCGATTGGATTCAGGTCTGGACTTTGACTTGGCCATTCTAACACCTGGATATGTTTATTTTTGAACCATTCCATTGTAGATTTTGCTTTATGTTTTGGATCATTGTCTTGTTGGAAGACAAATCTCCGTCCCAGTCTCAGGTCTTTTGCAGACTCCATCAGGTTTTCTTCCAGAATGGTCCTGTATTTGGCTCCATCCATCTTCCCATCAATTTTAACCATCTTCCCTGTCCCTGCTGAAGAAAAGCAGGCCCAAACCATGATGCTGCCACCACCATGTTTGACAGTGGGTATGGTGTGTTCAGGGTGATGAGCTGTGTTGCTTTTACACCAAACATAACGTTTTGCATTGTTGCCAAAAAGTTCAATTTTGGTTTCATCTGACCAGAGCACCTTCTTCCACATGTTTGGTGTGTCTCCCAGGTGGCTTGTGGCAAACTTTAAACAACACTTTTTATGGATATCTTTAAGAAATGGCTTTCTTCTTGCCACCCCTCCATAAAGGCCAGATTTGTGCAATATACGACTGATTGTTGTCCTATGGACAGAGTCTCCCACCTCATCTGTAGATCTCTGCAGTTCATCCAGAGTGATCATGGGCCTCTTGGCTGCATCTCTGATCAGTCTTCTCCTTGTATGAGCTGAAAGTTCAGAGGGACGGCCAGGTCTTGGTAGATTTGCAGTAGTCTGATACTCCTTCCATTTCAATATTATCGCTTGCACAGTGCTCCTTGGGATGTTTAAAGCTTGGGAAATCTTTTTGTATCCAAATCCGTCTTTAAACTTCTTCACAACAGTATCTCGGACCTACCTGGTGTGTTCCTTGTTCTTCATGATGCTCTCTGCGCTTTAAACGGACCTCTGAGACTATCACAGTGCAGGTGCATTTATACGGAGACTTGATTACACACAGGTGGATTGTATTTATCATCATTAGTCATTTAGGTCAACATTGGATCATCCAGAGATCCTCACTGAACTTCTGGAGAGAGTTTGCTGCACTGAAAGTAAAGGGGCTGAATAATTTTGCACGCCCAATTTTTCAGTTTTTGATTTGTTAAAAAAGTTTGAAATATCCAATAAATGTCGTTCCACTTCATGATTGTGCCCCACTTGTTGTTGATTCTTCACAAAAAAATACAGTTTTATATCTTTATGTTTGAAGCCTGAAATGTGGCAAAAGGTCGCAAAGTTCAAGGGGGCCGAATACTTTCGCAAGGCACTGTATCTCAAGACAATTACCATGACATGACTATAATGAGGGAGTAATGAGTTCCAAATGGCACTCTATTCCCTATTTAGTGCCCTACTTTTGACCGAGCCCTATAGGCCCTGGTCAAACGTAGTGCAATATAAAGGGTATAGAGTTCCTTTGTTTCATTTCTGTTTCTCTCTCCTCAGACTAGCAGCAGCACAAGCAGCTGAGGTGGGTGCATCTGAGATCTACAGTACAGTCAACAAACCCAGAACCAAGAAGACCTGAACACAACAAAACCAGAACCAAGAAGACCTGAACACAACAAACCCAGAAACAAGAAGACATGAACAGAACAAACCCAGAAACAAGAAGACATGAACACAACAAACCCAGAAACAAGAAGACATGAACAGAACAAGTTTGACAAAAACCTTGTATAAATATAAATAAAACCTTGTATCGGGGGTTTGTGGTATGTGGCCAATATACCACGGCTAAGGGCTGTATCCAAGTACTCAGTGTTGCATTGTGCATAAGAACAGCCCTTAGCCATGGTATATTGGCCATATACCACACCTCCTCAGGCCTTATTGCTTAAGTTTATAATAGCAATAACAAACTTCAGGGGTTTGTGGTATATGGACAATATACTGTACCACGGCTAAGGGCTGTTCTTGAGTGAATATGCCGTGGTATATTGACCATATACTGCAATCCCCTGAGGTACCTTATTGCTATTATAAACTGGTTACCAACATAAATTGAACAGTAAACAAGTATTTTTGCATCATACCCGTGGTATATTGTCTGATATACAGTATACACTTCTGAAATGCTGTTTCAGCCAATCAGCATCTAGGACCCAAACCACCCAGTTTATAATAGTATGTGATAATATTTTCCATCCAGCAGACACTTTTATCCAAATTCACTCAGTCATTACAGTCATGTTCAAATACATGTATGGTATGTGTACTCCCAGCAGTGTCACGCTCGTTAAAATGGACGGTCCAAGGCGCAGCGTGAGTTGGGTTCCACATATTTATTTGCAGTGAAACTTAAACCAAAAACAAGAAACATACAACGACTGTGAACTACGTGGTGCTGAATGCACTCACACAAAACAATATCCCACAATGCAGGTTGAAACAGGGAACCCTTAAGTATGATCCCCAATTAGAGACAACGAACATCAGCTGCCTCTAATTTGGAACCATACTAAGAGCACCAACATATACATTAAAAGACTAGAACACCACCTAGTCACGCCCTGACCTACAACACCATAGAGAACCAAGGGCTCTCTATGGTGAGGGCGTGACAAGCAGGAATTGACCCATGCACCATGCTGTACAAACTGGCCCACACAGAACTACTCTATTCACACTTAGAGTAGGAGTTCGGATCTAGGGTCAGTTTTGCCTTTTAAACTATGATGAATAAGTAGGACCTTAACATTTTTTAAAAAATTGTAAACATTTCTGATTACAGTATCTTTTTCCCAAAATGTTGTATTTCTGAAGTAGGCAACCTCAAGGTCCAGTTGTATTCTATATAACTATATATGTTTGTATGTTATATTTCTGAAGTAGACAACCTCAAGGTCCAGTTGTATTCTATATAACTATATATGTTTGTATGTTATATTTCTGAAGTAGACAACCTCAAGGTCCAGTTGTATTCTATATAACTATATATGATTGTATGTTATATTTCTGAAGTAGACAACCTCAAGGTCCAGTTGTATTCTATATAACTATATATGTTTGTATGTTATATTTCTGAAGTAGACAACCTCAAGGTCCAGTTGTATTCTATATAACTATATATGTTTGTATGTTATATTTCTGAAGTAGACAACCTCAAGGTCCAGTTGTATTCTATATAACTATATATGTTTGTATGTTATATTTCTGAAGTAGACAACCTCAAGGTCCAGTTGTATTCTATATAACTATATATGTTTGTATGTTATATTTCTGAAGTAGACAACCTCAAGGTCCAGTTGTATTCTATATAACTATATATGTTTGTATGTTGTATTTCTGAAGTAGACAACCTCAAGGTCCAGTTGTATTCTATATAACTATATATGTTTGTATGTTATATTTCTGAAGTAGACAACCTCAAGGTCCAGTTGTATTCTATATAACTATATATGTTTGTATGTTGTATTTCTGAAGTAGACAACCTCAAGGTCCAGTTGTATTCTATATAACTATATATGTTTGTATGTTATATTTCTGAAGTAGACAACCTCAAGGTCCAGTTGTATTCTATATAACTATATATGTTTGTATGTTATATTTCTGAAACAATCACCAGACTTGTGAGACTATATGCTGTATGAAGCTTAGAACCAGAACGTCATTATATCTGCTTCTATTATATTGTTTTACTTCACATGGTACTATTAGATGATACACGTAGTATAAGTTTGGTAAATTTTTTAGTTTTTATGTCCAGGAAAGAGTTCTGCTTGATGCAAGGTTTCTTATTGCTTTTATCAAATGTTGTTGTTGTTTTAAGCTGGTGTGTGAAGTGTGACTTTAATGAATAAACTTCATCGTCATTGTTTTAACTGTCATGTATTGTCATGTTGTGTCTTGTTTCTGTCCTTTCCCTTCACCCTGTCTCCCTCTGCTGGTCGTTATTAGGTTACCTTTTCTCCCCCTCTTTCCCCCAGCTGTTCCTTGTCTCCTCCTAACTACCTCGTCACCCCTTTTCCCACCTGTTCCCTTTTTCCCTCTGATTAGTCCTCTATATCTCTCTCTGTTTCTGCTCCTGTCTTTGTCGGATTCTTGTTTGTGTTATTCATGCCTGAACCAGACTATCGTCATGTTTGCTGCAACCTTGTCCTGTCCTGTCGGAATCTGCCGGTCCATCTGAGCCTACGTATGTTTTGTTATTAAAGAAGCTCTGTTTTCGTTAATTCGCTTTTGGGTCCTCATTCACGCACCGTAACATTACCTTGTCATAACATTATCTTCAATGGAGACTAAATGGAAAGCTTTCAAAATCACACCTCTTCTACTGTACAGTACATACAGTAACTACAAATAAGAAATGTACATTGGTTTGGAGAGCAATAGTGGTTAATTCACCTTCATCACCGTCATCATGAATGCACAAAATATACACTTTCAGAAGGAGCAATAGGCGACAGGTAGCCTAGTGGTTAGAGCATTGGACCAGTAACCGAGAGGTTGAAAGATCAAATCCCTGAGCTGACAAGATAAAAATCTGACGTTCTACCCCTGACAAGGCAGTTAACCCACTGTTCCTAGGCTGTCATTGAAAGTAAGAATTTGTTCTAAACTGACATGCCTAGTTAAATAAAGGTTAAATAAAAAAATATCCAGCACCTAGACACACAACCAGTTACATTAAATATTATTCATTGTCATTTCTAAAACACACAGACACAATATGACATAACATGGATGTTTGGAGTGTGGAGGGTAATTCAGTCAGCGAGGGCATTCCATTCCAGAACACAGAGATGGAACATTCTGGAATGTTCGATGATTGATAATAATACATCTCACAGTTAACAAATTCAGAACAAGCAGTGAGATTATTGATGGTTTAAAGGCTTTTGTTCTTCGAAGAATAACAGTCCACCATTTTGTCCAACTAGTAGTTAGAGAATATAATACATCATTGTTTAGTGAGAATGAAATACATTGGGATGTCATATGAAATGAGTGCTATGGTCTCCAACATGGCGTAGCTCTTGACCCCCTAACTGTTCACTGACCTTCCAAGGTAGGTGTCTCTCTTTGGGGACATAGAGGGTTAGAAGGGAGAATGGAGATCCCATGGAGAGGTACCTTTTATCATACTCATACCCAAATAACGTTTGTTTATTTTATTTAACCTTTATTTTAACATGGAGTACATATTGAGAACTAGGTCTCTTTTTCAAATGTGCCCTGTATAATACACCATAAATATACACATTATACACTATATACAGTACCATTCAAAAGTTTGGACACACTTACTCATTCCAGGGTTTTTCTTTATTTGTACTAGTTTTACATTGTAGAATAATAGTGAAGACTAACACATATGGAATCATGTAGTAACCAAAAAAGTGTTAAACAAATCAAAATATATTTAATATTTGAGATTCTTCAAAGTAGCCACCCATCAAGCGCTGTGTATATCAAGAATGGTCCACCACCCAAAGGACAACTGTGGGAAGCATTGGAGTCAACATGGGCCAGCATCCCTGTGGAACGCTTTCGGCACCTTGTAAGTCCATGCCCTGACAAATTGAGGCTGTTCTGAGGGCAAAAGTGGGGGGTGCAACTCATTATTAGGAAGGTGTCCTTAATGTTTTGTACACTCAGTATATATACACAACATGAACAAAAGTATGTGGATACCTGCTCACATAACATTTAATTCCAAAATCATGGGCATTAATATGGAGTTGGTCCCCCCTTTGCTGCTATAACAGCCTCCAATCTTCTGGGAAGGATTTCCACTAAATTCTGGAACATTTCTGCAGGGACTTGCTTCCATTCAACCACAACAGCATTAGTGAGATTGACGACTGATGTTGAGCGATTAGGTCTGGTGAAGCGTGATTCAGCCCTCCAGAGAGCGCGATTCAACCACTCCAACTGACGCTTAACAAGGCCTTCGGAGTCTGTAGGGCCGTAGGGAGAATGGGCAGAGGGAGGAGATGGCAGGACTTAGAGAAACAATCCACAACGACCAGGATCGTGGTGTTTCCCTGTGAGGAGGCGAGATTGGTGATGAAATTGACCGACAGGTGCGACCATGGCCGTTGTGGAACGGGTAAGGGGTGTAGCTTACCTCTGGGCAGGTGCCTAGGAGCCTTACACTGGGTTCACCGAGCAGGAGGAAACATAAACCCTCACATCATTGGCCAAGGTAGGCCACCAGTACTTCCCACTCAAACAGCGCATCAAACAACGATTCCTGGATGACCAGAGGAGGGTAGGAGGCCCAGTAGATCAACCGGTCACGGACAGCAGACGGAATGTACAGACGCCCAGCGGGACACTGGAGGGGAGCGGGCTATGCACGTAACGCCTGTTCAATGCCCGCGTCCAGATCCCATACTACCGGCGCCACCAGGCAGGAGGCCAGGAGTATGGGGGTAGGATCCATGGGCCGCTCCTCTGTGTCATACAGCCGGGACAGTGCTTCTGCCTTCACATTCTGGGAACTTGGCCTGTAGGAAAGGGTGAAAACAAAACGGGTAAAAACATGGCCCACCTTGCCTGATGAAGATTCAGTCTCCTCGCTGCCCGGATGAACTCCATGGTGCGGTGGTCCATCCAGATTTGAAAAGGGTGTTTAGCCCCCTCAAGCCAATGTCTCCACGCCTTCAACGCCTTGACAACAGCCAACAACTCCCGGTAGCCCACATCATAGTTTCGCTCTGCCGGGCTGAGCTTCCTCGAGAAGAAGGCACAGGGGCGGAGCTTCGGTGGCGTGCCCGAGCGCTGAGAGAGCACGGCTCCTATACCAGCCTCGGACTCGTCCACCTCCACTGTGAACGCCAAAGAGGGATCCGGATGGGCCAGCACGGGAGCTGAGGTAAACAGAGCCCTTAGGTGACCAAAAGCCCTGTCCGCCTCAGCCAACCACTGCAAACGTACCCATTTCAGCAGTGAGGTAATGGGAGTTGCTACCTGACCAAAACCACAGATAAACCTCCGGTAGTAATTGGAAACCCTAGAAACCGCTGCACCTCCTTTACCGTGGTGGGAGTCGGCCAATTACACACAGCTGAAATCAGGTCACTCTCCTTCTCCACCCCTGAGGTGGAAATGCGGTACCCTAGGAAGGAAACTGACTGCTGGAAGATCGAGCATTTCTCAATTCAGGCAGAGGAAAAACAGCCGGAAGCAACTGCGTCTCAACACTCCTGCCCAAGGGAAAAAAGCAATAGGGCACAAATACACAAAAGGTACAAAATACAGAACCACGGGTACAACAATACCCGGCGCACAACCAGCCTGTAGCGTCACACACGTGACATGGGGGGAACAGACATGGAGGGAACAGAGGATAATATACACTTGGAGTAATAAGGGGATGCAAACCAGGTGTGCGGGAAAACAAGACAAAACAAATGGAGTCGGCAGTCGTGACATCCCCAGTGATACAGACCCTCAGAGAGAGGCTCAACCCTCCAATTATGAGAACTGAAGAGATCCTGGACTGAACAAAACCACAACCGAAATTGGACTGAAGATAACCAAAACAAAACCTGGACTGAAGAGAACCATCACAGAACCTGGACTGAAGAGAACCAAAACAGAATTGGACTGAAGAGCTACAGCATCAAACCAAAGCTAGGCCTCACACCTTTATTCTCATGCTATCATATTGTTACCATATCCAGAACGTTTTCCATAGTTTTAACATTTGAGTTCAGTTGTTCAGTTGCATTAACTTTCCTTGTATTGATAATTATGTAAATTGATGATAAATATATTTTGCTTCTGCTCTTTTTCTGTGCGGTTTTGTCATTTAGATATTTTTTTATTACACAATGTGCTTTTCTCAGTGACTGATACTGATAACATTGACAACAGCTTTTTAATGTGTAAAGTCTTGGACCAAGTTTATCTTGATGTGTTGAAATGATGTACTTGTATTGCTGTCAGACATTATTGAGCAATGGCATTAATGAGAAGGAATATTAATACCGTAATCACACTTTTTTTACATAAAATTATGAATTTCTACCTACTTTAGATAAAGTATGATTCAGTGTAATTTATGCATCATGTTGTAAATAAGCTCAAAGTTTAAGACAATTCATTCAAAATGTTTTTTTTTAAATATTACAGTTTAGCCTGTCATTCTTAAAAATAAGAAAAAGATTTTAAATGTATTCCACAGTTATTATAATATTGTATGACATAATGGCTGTCAAGCATGTAAATGTGTCCGTGTTCGACATTGCAGCCGACTTTAAAGGCGAGTCAAGACTGACTGACCTATGAGTAATCTAAGGTAATTATTTATCATGCAAGCCGATTTGTAGATCAGTCAGTCAGTCAGAATTTACCCGTCACACGTCACAGTTTTGATGCTCTTGAACACAGCGTTGTGTGAATGAGGAAGGAAGCTCTCTCTGAATCAGCATCTTGGTCCCTGACATAGAGTTGGATAGAGGGCACGGCTTTGCATCTTTTCATGATGGGTTCTGTGACAATACCGGCAGCTTAACTGACGGCTCTCTCTATTTTAAAGTAGTACATTTCTTCTTCTTCAACCTCCATGATTTTAATGACAGTCGATAAACAAACTGAAAGGATGCAAACAATGTTATGCCCATGTGCTTAAACAGCCTTGGTAGCTAGTGTGCCTTTTATCCAACTCTATGGTCTTTCACAACTTCCAAGTTGTGTCAACCACAGACCTCATACCTCACAGTCAGTGTCTGTTTCCTCAGACTGACAGATAGTTCATTACAAGACCTCTCTCCCCTTCACCCTGTAAGTATGCTTGACAATATCTTAAAATATGTATAATTTATTATTTGTCTATAGCCATGAACCATAATCCTCTGTTATGGGCATGGCGATGCTATAGGAAATGATGTTGTTTTTGTTTTTCTGTTATGTACAGTTTACTCTGTAGATGTATTTTTGCATATGAATCTGATTGGGAGATATACTGTATAAGTGGTTTCATGTATCAGACTTTTGCATGTTCTTGTGAGGGTTCTGAGAGTAGTAGACTGTGGTGGAGAGGTTTGCATGTTCTTGTGAGGGTTCTGAGAGTAGTAGACTGTGGTGGAGAGGTTTGCATGTTCTTGTGAGGGTTCTGAGAGTAGTAGACTGTGGTGGAGAGGTTTGCATGTTCTTGTGAGGGTTCTGAGAGTGGTAGACTGTGGTGGAGAGGTTTGCATGTTCTTGTGAGGGTTCTGAGAGTGGTAGACTGTGGTGGAGAGGTTTGCATGTTCTTGTGAGGGTTCTAAGAGTAGTAGACTGTGGTGGAGAGGTTTGCATGTTCTTGTGAGGGTTCTGAGAGTGGTAGACTGTGGTGGAGAGGTTTGCATGTTATTTTAAGGGCTCAGACAGTGGTAGATAGTGGATACTTTTTTGAACATTTGATTGAGAGATATATCCTGTACATGTTGCTTATACAGTAATATTTTTGCCTGCAAAATGTGAGCCTAATAAGGTAAGATTCTCACATACACGTGTCGGTTTGAGAAGAGTACATTATAGTGGGGACTGTAAGAGTGATTGAGTGAATGTTTTGTAAAAGGTTTAGGAGTAGAATTAATATGAGACACAGTGATGGTGGGTTGTGTTTAGGAGTAGTATTAACATGAGACAGTGATGGTGGGCTGTGTTTAGGAGTAGTATTAACATGAGACATAATGATAGGTTGTGTTTAGGAGTAGTATTAACATGAGACAGTGATGGTGGGTTGTGTTTAGGAGTAGTATTAACATGAGACACAGTGATGGTGGGTTGTGTTTAGGAGTAGTATTAACATGAGACACAGTGATGGTGGGTTGTGTTTAGGAGTAGTATTAACATGAGACAGTGATGGTGGGTTGTGTTTAGGAGTAGTATTAACATGAGACACAATGATAGTGGGTTGTGTTTAGGAGTAGTATTAACATGAGACAGTGATGGTGGGTTGTGTTTAGGAGTAGTATTAACATGAGACACAGTGATGGTGTAACGGTTTTCTTCGTGAGAAGGAGAGTCGGACCAAAATGCAGCGTGTAGATTGCGATCCATGTTTTAATGAACAAACGTAAAACACGAATCAATACAAACACTACAAAATAAAGAACGTGATGAACGTAACGAAAACCTAAACAGCCTATCTGGTGAAAACACATAGACAGGAACAATCACCCACAAACACACAGTGAAACCCAGGCTACCTAAATATGGTTCCCAATCAGAGACAATGACGAACACCTGCCTCTGATTGAGAACCATATCAGGCCGAACATAGAACTAGACCAAAACATAGAAAAACAAACATAGACTGCCCACCCAACTCACGCCCTGACCATACTAAATAAATACAAAAACAAAGGAAATAGAGGTCAGAACGTGACAGTACCCCCCCCCCAAAGGTGCGGACTCCGGCCGCAAAACCTTGACCTATAGGGGAGGGTCTGGGTGGGCGTCTGTCCGCGGTGGCGGCTCTGGCGCGGGACGCGGACCCCACTTCGCCATTGTCTCAGTCCGCCTTATTGTCCGCCTCCGTGGCTTACTCACCATGCCCACCCCTCTCAATGACCCCACTGGACAGAGGGGCTGCTTGGGACAGAGGGGCAGCTTCTCGGGACAGAGGGACAGCTGCTCGGGACAGAGGGACAGCTGCTCGGGACAGAGGGACAGCTGCTCGGGACAGAGGGACAGCTGCTCGGGACAGAGGGACAGCTGCTCGGGACAGAGGGACAGCTGCTCGGGACAGAGGGACAGCTGCTCCGGGCGGAGGGGCTCTAGCGGCCCCTGGCTGACTGGCGGCACTGGCGGCCCCTGGTTGACTGGCGGCGCTGGCGCTGGGCTGACTGGCGGCACTGGTGGCCCCTGGTTGACTGGCGGCACTGGCGGCCCCTGGCTGACGGGCGGCATTGGCGGCTCCTGGCAGACGGGCGGCGCTGGCGGCGCTGGGCAGACGGGCGGCGCTGGCGGCGCTGGGCAGACGGGCGGCGCTGGCGGCGCTGGGCAGACGGGCGGCGCTGGCGGCGCTGGGCAGACGGGCGGCGCTGGCGGCGCTGGGCAGACGGGCGGCGCTGGCGGCGCTGGGCAGACGGGCGGCGCTGGCGGCGCTGGGCAGACGGGCGGCGCTGGCGGCGCTGGGCAGACGGGCGGCGCTGGGCAGACGGGCGGCGCTGGGCAGACGGGCGGCGCTGGCGGCGCTGGGCAGACGGGCGGCGCTGGCGGCGCTGGGCAGACGGGCGGCGCTGGGCAGACGGGAGGCTCCGATGGCGCCGGGCAGACGCGAAGCTCTGGCAGAGGCGCCGGGCAGACGGGAAGCTCCGGCAGAGGCGCCGGGCAGGCGGGAGGCTCCGGCAGAGGCGCCGGACAGGCGGGAGGCTCCGGGAGGCGGAGAGGCAGAGGCGCTGGGCAGACGGGCGGCGCTGGCGGCGCTGGGCAGACGGGCGGCGCTGGCGGCGCTGGGCAGACGGGCGGCGCTGGCGGCGCTGGGCAGACGGGCGGCGCTGGCGGCGCTGGGCAGACGGGCGGCGCTGGCGGCGCTGGGCAGACGGGCGGCGCTGGGCAGACGGGCGGCGCTGGCGGCGCTGGGCAGACGGGCGGCGCTGGCGGCGCTGGGCAGACGGGCGGCGCTGGCGGCGCTGGGCAGACGGGAGGCTCCGATGGCGCCGGGCAGACGCGAAGCTCTGGCAGAGGCGCCGGGCAGACGGGAAGCTCCGGCAGAGGCGCCGGGCAGGCGGGAGGCTCCGGCAGAGGCGCCGGACAGGCGGGAGGCTCCGGCAGAGGCGCCGGACAGGCGGGAGGCTCCGGCAGAGGCGCCGGACAGGCGGGAGGCTCCGGCAGAGGCGCCGGACAGGCGGGAGGCTCCGGCAGAGGCGCCGGACAGGCGGGAGGCTCCGGCAGCGGCGCCGGACAGGCGGGAGGCTCCGGCAGAGGCGCCGGACAGGCGGGAGGCTCCGGCAGAGGCGCCGGACAGGCGGGAGGCTCCGGCAGAGCTGGAGAGGAGGAAGGCTCTGGACGGATGGGCCGGAGAGACAGCCTGGTACGGGGAGCTGCCACCGGAGGGCGTGACGGATAGACCGGGCCGTGCAGGCGCACTGGAGCTCTTGAGCACCGAGCCTGCCCAACCTTACCCGGTTGAATGGTCCCGGTCGCCCTGCCAGTGCGGCGAGGTGGAATAGCCCGCACTGGGCTATGCAGGCGAACCGGGGACACCGTGCGCAAGGCTGGTGCCATGTAAGCCGGCCCAAGGAGACGCACTGGAGACCAGATGCGTAGAGCCGGCTTCATGGCACTTGGCTCGATGCCCACTCTAGCCCGGCCGATACGCGGAGCTGGAATGTACCGCACCGGGCTGTGCACCCGCACTGGGGACACCGTGCGCTCCACAGCATAACACGGTGCCTGCCCGGTCTCTCTAGCCCCCCGGTAACCACAGGAAGTTGGCTCAGGTCTCCTACCTGGCGTAGCCATACTCCCTGTTAGCCCCCCCCCCAAGAAATTTTTGGGGCTGACTCCCGGGCTTCCATCCACGACGCCGCGCTGCCTCCTCGTACCAGCGCCTCTCCGCTTTCGCCGCCTCCCGTTCTTCCTTGGGGCGGCGATATTCTCCTGGCTGAGCCCAAGGTCCTTTACCGTCTAATTCGTCCTCCCATGTCCATACCTCCTCGCGCTGCTCCTGCTGCTGCTTTCTCCTTTGCCCATTACCACACCGCTTGGTCCTGTTGTGGTGGGTGATTCTGTAACGGTTTTCTTCGTGAGAAGGAGAGTCGGACCAAAATGCAGCGTGTAGATTGCGATCCATGTTTTAATGAACAAACGTAAAACACGAATCAATACAAACACTACAAAATAAAGAACGTGATGAACGTAACGAAAACCTAAACAGCCTATCTGGTGAAAACACATAGACAGGAACAATCACCCACAAACACACAGTGAAACCCAGGCTACCTAAATATGGTTCCCAATCAGAGACAATGACGAACACCTGCCTCTGATTGAGAACCATATCAGGCCGAACATAGAACTAGACCAAAACATAGAAAAACAAACATAGACTGCCCACCCAACTCACGCCCTGACCATACTAAATAAATACAAAAACAAAGGAAATAGAGGTCAGAACGTGACAGATGGTGGGTTGTGTTTAGGAGTAGTATTAACATGAGACACAGTGATGGTGGGTTGTGTTTAGGAGTAGTATTAACATGAGACACAGTGGTAGTGGGATGTGGTTTTGTTGGTAGAGAACACTCAGCATCACATTCCTGTTTTACCTTCCTGTCCTAGATAGACCTATTACAGGCCTCCTGAATCATTAAAATAGTTCTTTACACAGAGATCCTATTAATTTACTAGTTATTTGTTCTAATATGTAAATGCTTCTTTATATGGACATGATAAGCACTTTATATGCACTTTACAGTATCTGGCTAAATTAGACTATATATGGATAACAGGCTTGTCACAACCTGACCATAGTTTGCTTTGTATGTTTCTATGTTTTGGTTGGTCAGGGTGTGATCTGAGTGGGCATTCTATGTTGTGTGTCTAGTTTGTCTGTTTCTGTGTTTGGCCTGATATGGTTCTCAATCAGAGGCAGGTTTTAGTCATTGTCTCTGATTGGGAACCATATTTAGGTCGCCTGTTTGTAGGTTGGGTTTTGTGGGTGATTGTTTCCTGTCTTTGTTGTACAAGATAGGGCTGTTTCGGTTTTTCCACGTCTATTGTTTTGTAGTTTATTCATGTATCGTTTCATTATTAAAGAACCATGAATTATAACCACGCTGCATTTTGGTCCGCCTCTCCTTCCCAGGAGGAATCCCGTAACAAGGCTACATTAGACTATATATGGATAACAGGCTAAATTAGACTATACATGGATAACAGGCTACATTAGACTATATATGGATAACAGGCTACATTAGAATATATATGGATTACAGGCTACACTAGACTATATATGGATAACAGGCTAAATTAGACTATATATATGGATAACAGGCTACATTAGA
This sequence comes from Oncorhynchus mykiss, assembly GCF_013265735.2. Classification (NCBI taxonomy): domain Eukaryota; kingdom Metazoa; phylum Chordata; class Actinopteri; order Salmoniformes; family Salmonidae; genus Oncorhynchus; species Oncorhynchus mykiss. Next base: position 7,397,998 of record NC_048577.1, on the reverse strand, counting down.
CTATATATGCATAACAGGCTACATTAGAATATATATGGATTACAGGCTACACTAGACTATATATGTATAACAGGCTACATTAGACTATATATGGATAACAGGTTACATTAGACTATATATGGATTACAGGCTACATTAGACTGTAATCTTAGTCGGGCACCACAAAACTGTATTTACAGTGAGGCAAAAAAGTATCATCATAGGTACACTTCAACTATGACAGACAAAATGAGAAAAAAAATCCAGAAAATCACATTGTAGGATTTATAATGAATTAATTTGCAAATTATGGTGGAAAATAAGTATTTGGTCAATAACAAATGTTTATCTCAATACTTTGTTATATACCCTTTATTGGCAATGACAGAGGTCAAACGTTTTCTGTAAGTCTTCACAAGGTTTTCACACACTGTTGCTGGTATTTTGGCCCATTCCTCCATGCAGATCTCCCCTAGAGCAGTGATGTTTTGGGTCTGTTGCAGGGCAACACGGACTTTCAACTCCCTCCAAAGATTTTCTATGGGTTGAGATCTGGAGACTGGCTAGGCCACTCCAGGACCTTGAAATGCTTCTTACGAAGCCACTCCTTCGTTGCCCAGGCGGTGTGTTTGGGATCATTGTCATGCTGAAAGACCCAGCCATATTTCATTTTCGGTGCCCTTGCTAATGGAAGGAGGTTTTCACTCAAATTCTCACAATACATGGCCCCATTCATTCTTTCCTTTACACGGATCAGTCGTCCTGGTCCCTTTGCAGAAAAACAGCCCCAAAGCATGATGTTTCCACCCCCATGCTTCACAGTAGGTATGGTGTTCTTTGGATGCAACTCAGCATTCTTTGTCCTTCAAACACGACGAGTTGAGTTTTTACCAAAGAGTTCTATTTTGGTTTCATCTGACCATATGACATTCTCCCCATCTACTTCTGGATAATCCAAATGCTCTCTAGCAAACTTCAGACGGGCCTGGACATGTACTGGCTTAAGCAGGGGGACACGTCTGGCACTGCAGGATTTGAGTCCCTGGCGGCGGAGTGTGTTACTGATGGTAGGCTTTGTTACTTTGGTCCCAGCTCTCTGCAGGTCATTCCCTAGGTCCCCCCATGTGGTTCTGAGATTTTTGCTCACCGTTCTTGTGATCATTTTGACCCCACGGGGTGAGATCTTGCGTGGAGCCCCAGATCGAGGGAGATTATCAGTGGTCTTGTATGTCTTCCATTTCCTAATAATTGCTCCCACAGTTGATTTCTTCAAATCAAGCTGCTTACCTATTGCAGATTCAGTCTTCCCAGCCTGGTGCAGGTCTACAATTTTGTTTCTGGTGTCCTTTGACAGCGCTTTGGTCTTGGCCATAGTGGAGTTTGGAGTGTGACTGTTTGAGGTTGTGGACAGGTGTCTTTTATACTGATAACAAGTTCAAACAGGTGCCATTAATACAGGTAACGAGTGGAGGACAGAGGAGCCTCTTAAAGAAGAAGTTACAGGTCTGTGAGAGCCAGAAATCTTGCTTGTTTGTAGGTGACCAAATACTTATTTTCCACCATAATTTGCAAATAAATTCATTAAAAATTCTACAATGTGATTTTCAGGATTTTTTTCCCTCATTTTGTCTGTCAGAGTTGAAGTGTACCTATGATGAAAATTACAGGCCTCTCATCTTTTTAAGTGGGAGAACTTGCACAATTGGTGGCTGACTAAATACTTTTTTGCCCCACTGTATAGAGCTGTTATCTTCTGAATAAACTCTTAAAGACCTAGTAATATTTTACATCAATAGCAGTCAATAATAATCGTTCACTTAATTCAGTCTCATCTGAAAGTTGTAAATTCTTGGTTATCTTCACGAACCCTGGCTAAAAAGTTGAATCAGCAATACAAAATTGGGTTTAATTATTTATTTACTAAATACCTAACTAATCACACAGAATTACATATACACATAATGAATCATACCTTGATTACAAATGACGTCATGAAGGAAAACGTCCCTAGCGGGCGGAACAGATATGACAGCTGGTTACACAAAAGACAAGGGCTGGGTTTGAGTGAAAGAGCGGGAAGACTGAGGGACAAAGGTAGAAGCTGTGCTATCGTAAATACAGTATCTTATGCATTCTAAATTATCGCCCATTTGGAAAAGGAAACTGCAATAAATATTTACTCTGAGCTGCACTTCGGTAGGTCGGTGGTAGAAGGAAGGCCGTGTTGCCAAACCGAGTCCTTTGAAGAATGTCTCTGGTGGTCAATTGAATATGTTGTAGTAACATCGTTGTGTGATAGACGAGATACTCTGTCTGTTCCTTCCTAACCCTCGTTTGCAGCTGCGGTTGCTAACTCAACGGCTAGGAGGTATCATTTCTGTAGTGACTAAGAGTTCGCAACCAAAGCTTACACTGGGGTAGGCTTAGTTCTGTAGTTGATATGTTCGTCCTTTTAACGCAGAGGCTGCAGACCTCACGTACTTGGAACAGGAGGTTACATTTTCGTCAAGGGCTTATATAGTGGAGGGAGAAAAGGGGTGTGTTTCATAGTTTACAACCTATGTCTCTTCAAGTGGGCGGGCCACTGAGTCGGGCCTAATTCACTAATGAAAACCCAATTCTGACATTTTAGAAGATAAAATCACATTTCATCCCATCACGAATAGTTTCATATTCAAACATTTAAATTGAACAACAATTCCATGTGAATCCGATAACTCCGATAACTCTGATGTGTAGACTTTCCACTGTAGAGTTTATGTCATCTGATCATTGATGAGAATGTCTCAGATGACAACCGAACTGACATCATATTCATTAAGTACCACCGCATATGTTCAATTGGTCGGATTACCAGAATATAGTTCATTTCCCCCCACCTACTGATGTTCCCAGAATCTCAATGTTAACTAAGTGTTTTCAAATGTAACATCAGTAGGGTAGAGAGGAAAAAGGGGGGAAGAGGTTTTTATGACTGTCATAAACCTACCCCCAGGCAAACGTCATGACAACAGGCTACATTAGACTATTGATGGATATCAGGCTACATTAGACTATACAGTATATGGACAGCAGCAGTCAATACAGCAGACTATGGTAATGATCATACTGATGTCTCTGCTAACTAATGCTACTACCAGTACTGTACACAAGGGTCAACAGTGTAACATAATATGATAGAGGCATGTTGTACTACAGACATCAGTGTTTGTGTGCTTCTATGTGCTTCTATGTGACTTAGTCAAGTAGCCAGTGTTGTGTTTCACCATTCTATCTGATTCCTTTCCAGTTTGTAATGTTGTTATTAGCCCAACATTATTGATGACATTATTATTAGGATGGTGCAGTAATGTTGAGATGCCAGTAGGAGGAGCTCAACTCTAGAACACTGGAACCTTCAGTACCACTTTGATGCAGCTGATGAGGAGTGTAAATCGAATGGGTTTGTAGAATACATCATGGAACTGACCAAATGTAAATGGAACTTTGACCTGTTCCATGTAGTACTCAGAGGGACAAGACAACACATTCTAAGATATTATAAACATTCCATATAGAATAGTCAACATATTGTTAACATGGTTCTGTATTTATATAAAAGTGGAAATGGGGGACATTTTGTCCATTATAGAAATGTAGGACCCAATCTAATACAGTAATCTTCCTTTTCCGATATACTGGTCTGATCGTCTGTCAGTGTGTGTGTGTGTGTGTGTGTGTGTGTGTGTGTGTGTGTGTGTGTGCGTGCATGATAGGAGCTATCATTGAGCCTGGTGATCAGTCTTGGTACAGCTTGACTGACCTGAGGATTGAACATTTTTCCTCCTATTTCAGTGGATCTGATCGGATATGTGTTTACAATACTACAGATCTGTTCAATAAGTTGTTGTTGTTGTTGATGATGATGACTTTACCGTATCCATTAGATAAATGGTTTTCTGCCTCATACATGTCATCTTAAATAGACAGACGTAGACAGACATGCAACACATCACACACATTACATACATAGTGCAATAGACTTACAGACAGACAGTATTCACATAGACAACCATTTAGCACAATACAACACAACACAATATGAGCCTGATTCATTTTCAGTAATGAGGCCCTGTACCCCATTTACAGTTTATACTTCAATGTATTAGGTGGAGTTATTCACCAGCTATAGAGTGAGTTGTTGTTCATGTTTCTAAGACTGCAGGGTGGGAGATGCAACAATGGCCTTGAGAACAGCAGGAAGTGTGTTGGTGGTCTTTCTCTGGTCTGTGACAGGTATGGTCTCATTCATATCTTACATGTTTGTCAATCTACAGACATTTGTAAAATGTTAAAATGACATTTCCGTTTTATTGTTCTGGTGTGTTCTGTTAGGCATCTCAACTTCCCTTTAAATAGTTATCTTTCACAACTCACTGAGTGACGCTTATCTATGGTTTCCATTCATAACTATGGCAACAAAATATTGATTTTATGTAATACCCTTGTGTGACTGTGTTTCAGTGGTACTGGGTCAGAAAGGATGGAGTGTGACTTACACCCCTCAGAGTATCTGTACCTTGAAGGGGTCAACAGTGGAGCTGACCTGCTCTTACACATATCCCAGTGGTAAAGTCAAAACAACACTCTGGTTCACTGAATGGGGGACTGGTAAAGAACCTAACAATCTAGTCCAAGACCCAAAGTATGAAGGTCGCGTGGAGTATCATGGGGATAAGAAGAAAGACTGTACCCTGAAAATCACAGACCTGAGAGAGAGAGACTCAGCTACATACAGGTTCAGATTATTAACAGATCAAGAAGGAGGGAAATATTCTGGAAGTCCTGGAGTCACTCTGTCTGTCACAGGTACAGTAACATTCAATAAAGCGATACTGTTGAATTCCATTTAGTTCAGGAAAAATGGTTTGTATTTATGTCTGTATAACATAGGATTTCTTCCATCTTTGTATTAGAGTGATAAGTCAGTGATAAAAGGATTTACAGTGATATTGTTTTTTCTCCAGGTATTCAGGTGAAGGTGACTGGTGGACATCAGGATAAGACACTGACCTGTAGCACCACCTGTACTCTGACTGACAACCCCACCTACATCTGGTACAAGAACGGACACAAAGTAAAGGAGGACACTTCCAGCCTGTACTCAGGCTCCTTTAGTGATGCAGACAGTTACTCCTGTGCTGTAAAAGGCCATGAGGATCTCCTCTCTCCTGCAGTGTGTGAGTGTGGACTTTTTTATACAAATTTCATATGAATACAGTGTTGTTTCAGGTTGTGAGACTAATGTCCATAAATCCTTGAAACGTTCATCTTCAATAAGAGCGTAAATCTAAAAGTTATTTTGTGGAAAAGTACAATTGTGGAACATGTATGTAATATTTACAACTTACCTAATTTGTTCTCTTTTTAAATCCACTGTCTTTTACATCAGATGGACCAAGGAACACCTCAGTGTCAGTCAGTCCCTCTGGTGAAATAGTGGAGGGCAGTTCAGTGACTCTGACCTGCAGCAGTGATGCCAACCCACCTGTCCAGAGTTACACCTGGTTGTACAGGAAGAATGGAGGTCACTATCAGAGTATCTCCAATCAGAACACAGTACCACATCATGTCTTCAATCAAATCAAGTCATCTGACACTGGAGAGTACTACTGTGAGGCCTGGAATGGGATGAAGACAGGGAGGGCTGAGACTATCAACATCGATGTGAAATTTGAGTAAAATACAGCTCAGTATAGGAATGCTAACGTTGCAAAAACGTAGTATTGAAAAAAAGTAGGCCAGCATCTCCAAATGTGTTATTGTTGATGTTTAGTTCTAGATAGTTCTTAGAGAATTTCATTTTGACATGACATGTGATGTGAAGTTGTAATATAATATAACTACTGTTTTAATGCTCTGGCAAATTTTATTTTACCAGATGGCTCAAAGAACACCTCAGTGTCAGTCAGTCCCTCTGGTGAAATAGTGGAGGGCAGTTCAGTGACTCTGACCTGCAGCAGTGATGCCAACCCACCTGTGGACAAATACACCTGGTACAAGAAGAACGTAACCTCACCAAAAGCATCAGGACAGAGTTACAGCATCACTAACATCATCTCTGAGGACAGAGGAGAATACTACTGTGAGGCCCAGAATACAATAGCATCTAATAACTCTACAACTCTGATGATCATTGTAGCAGGTAAAGTTATATCTTCAATACAAAGCTACATGTTTCAATCTAATCTTAATCAATATACTTTGGATTATTACACCTTAGTTTATATATATGGGGTTATAAGATTCCTTTAACAAGTATTGCATTAATGTCCTGTATTTAAGTATATTTTTAGTATATTATATCATGCAATGTACTCATATCATCTATATTATATTATAGGGAAACAAACCTCAGTTCTGACTGCAGCTGTAGGAATCATAGTTGTTGTTCTGGTTCTCATCCTCTGTTTCTCTGGACTCATGTGGTTCAGGTGAGTGAAAATGCACATTTTTATGTTGTTCATTATTTAAATGTAGCACTCTGTTTTTTTGTTAACTTCATTAATTAATTCATTTATTAATAAATTAATGTGCAAAACAGGAAGAAGGCCTCCAAATCCACCTCTGACACAAGAGACACAGCAGACGATAGACAGGTGAGTCTGTTGGAATCAGAAGATGACTGTGTATTCTTTGTGGAACATATTCTTCCTCATGTTGTCTGTCCACTCTTCCCATCAGGGAGACTCTAGTCCAGTGTATGACAACGTCTCAATCATGGCTATGAGCCCTACAGACAACCCAACAGACAACCAGGATGACATTCACTATGCCAGCGTCCACTTCTCTCACTCCAAAAACCAGGAAGTGCCTCTGTACTCCACCGTCCAACTGTCTCAATCCCAGAAACAGGAAGAAGATGTCCAGTACTCTGCTGTGAAATTCAACCTCCCCAGTGCTGCCACCTGGTGACCATATTCTGCATTAAGGTCATTCATATGCTGCTGCTTATTGTAGGAGATGTCATCAATACGCAAAACAGTTGACCCCTAGTGACTACTAGTGATGTCATTTCCTAACACTTGTCTATTCCCAAAAATACCAACCCAGCAATGGACATCTCAATACAATTACATGTCTATAATGAGGGAGTGATTTGATGATGGTTTTAAGGAAATGTTCCTTGTGTTCCAAATGGCAGCCTATTCCCTATTTAGTGAGCCCCACAGTTCCTTGTCAAAGTAGTGCACTTTAAAAGGTATAGGGTGCCACCATTTGGGACGCAGACTTTGTTTCATTTCTGTTTCTCTGCTTCAGACCCACAGCAACACAAGCATCTGAGTAGAACCCATCTGTTCTCTACAGCACAGTCAACAATTCCAGAACCATGAAGACCGGAACATTACAGAACCAAGAAAACCTGAACAGAACTAACCCCGAACCAAAAAGACCTGAACAGAATTAACCCAGAACCAAGAAGACCTGAATACAACCAACCCAGAACCAAGAAGACCTGAACATTACAAACCCAGAACCAAGAAAACCTGAACAGAACTAACCCGGAACCAAGAAAACCTAAACACAACAAGTTTAACACAAACCTTGTATATCTGGACCCGTATTTTAAAACTAAGTGCTATAATTAAGCAATAAGGTCAGAGGGGGTGTGGTATATTGGCCTATATACTGTACCACGGCTAAGGACTGTTCTTAAGCACGACACAACGCAGAGTTCCTGGATACAGCCCTTAGCTGTGGTATATTGGCCTATATACTGTACCACGGCTAAGGACTGTTCTTAAGCACGACACAACGCAGAGTTCCTGGATACAGCCGTTAGCTGTGGTATATTGGCCTATATACTGTACAACAGCTAAGGACTGTTCTTAAGCACGACACAACGCAGAGTTCCTGGATACAGCCCTTAGCTGTGGTATATTGGCCTATATACTGTACCACGGCTAAGGACTGTTCTTAAGCACGACACAATGCAGAGTTCCTGGATACAGCCCTTAGCTGTGGTATATTGGCCTATATACTGTACCACGGTTAAGGACTGTTCTTAAGCACGACACAACGCAGAGTTCCTGGATAGAGCCCTTAGCTGTGGTATATTGGCCTATATACTGTACCACGGCTAAGGACTGTTCTTAAGCACGACACAACGCAGAGTTCCTGGATACAGCCCTTAGCTGTGGTATATTGGCCTATATACTGTACCACGGTTAAGGACTGTTCTTAAGTACGACACAACACAGAGTTCCTGGATACAGCCATTAGCGGTGGTATATTGGCCATAAACCACAAACCCCCGAGGTGCCTTATTGCTATTATAAACTGGCTACCAACATCAATAGAAAAGTAAAAAAGTAATTTTGCGTCATACCCGTGCTTTATTGTCTGATATACCAACACAATCTCACACTCAATTTGTGCAAATATGAACAAAAACTATTTCAGCAGATTTCATATGTTTTTTTGCGTTTTTGTGTGGATTCATTCATGTGAAAAGACACTCCTTTTTTAGCGATTTAATTTTTAGGAAAATACACACATTTTGTGCGACTTCATTCATAGGAAAATACATTTTTGGCGGCAAACTTTTCAAAATGATCAGAGCAATTGTCACGACTTCTACCGAAGGTAACTCCTCTCCCCAACAATCCATTTTTCCTTTTCTGTTTGTTTTGTCTTTGGTTCTTTTTCACACCTGGTTTCATTTGCGTTAATTTCTGTGTGTATAAGGGTAACCTGTTGCCTGCCTAAGTTTGTGCGGGATTAGTCTTTTTATGTGATGTGCTCGGTGTTATTTGTTTTCACGGTTACGTAAGTGTATATAGTGTCAGAACTGTGTTTGTTCCTCCGTGCGTTTGCACGGGTTCTCTGTTACGAGGGCGTTGTCCTTTTCGATTGTGCCATTCCAGTGTTGGTGGACTGTCTTATTAAAACATGCTTCTCAGGCATTCCTGCTCTCCTGCGCCTGACTCCTACACCTATCACCTAGACGCACCTTATCACAGCAATGCATGATGAGCAATGGTGTTCTACACTGCCTTTTTTTGTCTGATATACAGTACACACTTCTGAAATGTTGTTTCAACCAATCGGCATCCAGGAACCAAACTACCCAGGATCATATCGGTAGTCCCAGCAGTTGGTAGAGCCATGCTAGGGTAGAGTCGTAAATTAGAGTAGGAGTGCTGATCTAGGGTCGGTTTTGCCTTTGAAACTATGATGAACATGAAAAGGAGCTTAAAAAATATATATTTTTCAAGTTAATTATCAAAAAATATATTTACAGCAAACACAATCTGAGTAGAGTAATCTTTGACAATGAAATACTTGAAATATTAAACTTAATTGTTGTTGTTTTTAACTTGTTTTAACAGTATCTGTAGTTGAGAGAAAAAGAAAGCTTTTAAAAAATATCTTTTTTAAATCAACGACCAAAACAATGTGTAAACTACAGAGCCCTGGAGGTGACATTGACTGAGATTTTTATTTTAAACACAAGAAATATAACGTGCTTATGATTTATAAAACGAGTTCACAAATTAATAAACATGCTCCAAAAATATTAAAACGTGTGCGTGAATTTATATGAAACGTGCACATGACTCTGCTAGTTTCTCATGTCTGAAGCAATTCTGGATACGTTTGATGAATGTAGGATAATACAACACATTAGATCTGGTAAAAGATAGTTCAAAGAATGTTTTTTTTGTAATTTTATGTACCATCATCTTTGAAATGCAAGTGAAAGGCCATAATGTATTATTCCAGCCCAGGATCAATTTATGTTTTGGCCACTAGATGGTAGCAATGTATGTGCAAAGTTTTAGACTGGGCAAATGAATCATTGCATTTATCTTCAAATGTTGTATCAAGACTGCCCAAATGTGCCTAACTTGTTTATTAATAACTTATTAAGTTCAAAACTGTGCACTCTCCTCAAACAATAGCATGGTATTATTTCACTGTAATAGCTACTGTAAATTGGACAGTGCAGATAGCTTTCTGCCAATATCAGATATGTCTGTGTCCTGGGAAATGTTCTCATTACCTTCAATCTCATGCTAATCGCATTAGCCTACTTTAGCTCAATCGACCCACCGATCCTGAAGAAGTTTTAAAGCCATCATCAACAGCAGCGTGGAAGAATGGAAGAACAGTCTAGCTTACTACTGTACAGATCCCATTCATTTGCTCTACTAAGTGGAGAGTGACAGTGGTGGCACCTTTCCATCCCTTTCCTGCTCCTTCAGTCATCAAGGTATTTATCTTAGGTCTACTAGCTACATGGCCTGGTTTTGTGGTTGTGTCCATTTGTGTGGCTCTCACTAACTCCATGGTGTTGAATCCACTCAATGGGTAAGTTGTGTCTGTGTGTGTACTGCTTCTGCAAACTTTACATTATGACCATCCAGGCATCCAGCTTAGGATGCTCCTCCATTGTTCATTAATTCACTCACAAACACACAAACACTCAACGTGTACATGGTCATCCACCTGAACTCAACCCTGTTGGTGCTGTCCTCTATTGAGTTGAACATGTCTTTTATTGAAGCTGGGTTGTGTTCATTAGTGCACACATCATAACAAAATGTGTTGCAACGAAGGGAAAAATAAGCGTTTAATATTGCACAAGTTCAGATAGTTTTCTACTTTCTGTTTCTCAGTGTTTCTTCTGTGTTGTGCCTTATGAACATTACCCTGTCCTTTACTGACTTCTTCTCTGTAGTGGCCTGTTGTTGTTATTGTTGTATTGACCATGTTGTCTTCTGTTGATATTTCCCCAGCGGCCTGGCTGCTTTGGGCCGGGCTGTGAGGTGGTGGTGGTGGTCTCTGGGGGCTGGTCTAGGCGGAGAGGTAGAGGCAGGAGGAGCCTGCAGTGGCTGTGGGTGTTGCCCATGTCAAGCCACGCCCGGGGCCTGGCGAGGGCTGAGTAAATAACAGCTGAGCTGGACTGCTCTGCCCTCCCTACAGACTCTGGTAGGAGGCAGCCCAGCAATGGCAACAGACCCAGGAACAGGTGAAGAATGGATGAAGGGGGACGACACACAGAGAGACACACACATGGCTGGGGTACAGTACTGTACAACAAGCAGACTTAACATCCCCTAACTAAACACACACATGGCTGGGGTACAGTACTGTACAACAACAAGCAGACTTAACATCCCCTAACTAAACACACACATGGCTGGGGTACAGTACTGTACAACAACAAGCAGACTTAACATTCCCTAACTAAACACACACATGGCTGGGGTACAGTACTGTTCTACAACAAGCAGACTTAACATCCCCTAACTAAACACACACATGGCTGGGGTACAGTACTGTACAACAACAAGCAGACTTAACATCCCCTAACTAAACACACACATGGCTGGGGTACAGTACTGTACAACAACAAGCAGACTTAACATCCCCTCCCCAAACACACACATGGCTGGGGTACAGTACTGTACAACAACAAGCAGACTTAACATCCCCTAACTAAACACACACATGGCTGGGGTACAGTACTGTACAACAACAAGCAGACTTAACATCCCCTAACTAAACACACACATGGCTGAGGTACAGTACTGTCCAACAACAAGCAGACTTAACATCCCCTAACTAAACACACACATGGCTGGGGTACAGTACTGTACAACAACAAGCAGACTTAACATCCCCTAACTAAACACACACATGGCTGAGGTACAGTACTGTACAACAACAAGCAGACTTAACATCCCCTAACTAAACACACACATGGCTGAGGTACAGTACTGTACAACAACAAGCAGACTTAACATCCCCTAACTAAACACACACATGGCTGGGGTACAGTACTGTACAACAAGCAGACTTAACATCCCCTAACTAAACACACACATGGCTGGGGTACAGTACTGTACAACAACAAGCAGACTTAACATCCCCTCCCCAAACACACACATGGCTGGGGTACAGTACTGTACAACAACAAGCAGACTTAACATCCCCTAACTAAACACACACATGGCTGGGGTACAGTACTGTACAACAACAAGCAGACTTAACATCCCCTAACTAAACACACACATGGCTGAGGTACAGTACTGTCCAACAACAAGCAGACTTAACATCCCCTAACTAAACACACACATGGCTGGGGTACAGTACTGTACAACAACAAGCAGACTTAACATCCCCTAACTAAACACACACATGGCTGAGGTACAGTACTGTACAACAACAAGCAGACTTAACATCCCCTAACTAAACACACACATGGCTGGGGTACAGTACTGTACAACAACAAGCGGACTTAACATCCCCTAACTAAACACACACATGGCTGGGGTACAGTACTGTACAACAACAAGCAGACTTAACATCCCCTAACTAAACACACACATACTTGACTTATTTACACAAGGCTCCATGGGAAATTAAATGTGTAGGCCTATTTGATCAGACCCCCTTTTGAGAAACATGTTAAAGTTGACTATCAGTCTGCAACTACCACAAGACAGTCATATCTTCTCCCTTCCTGTCCTGACTGTGATGTAAGATACCTGCCTTTCAGTCTTCTCTCCCATCTTCTCTACCTTCTCTACCTCTAACCTAATAGAGGTTAGATTAGTAACTGAAGGGGAGTAGAAATGTAATTACACTGTAACAAGCATTGCAGTTCATTGTAATAACTCATAGTTACACAGTAATAACAACATGTAACTGGTGGTAATTGCAGTCTGTAAATACAGAGGTGTAACAATGAATGGTTGTGACCATGCTTGTTTCAAATGTTCAAGTTTGCACTAAATGCACTAATATATTTATTTTTTATATTACTTTATTAAACTTTTATTTAACTAGGCAAGTCAGTTAAGAATACATTATTATTTACAATGATGGCCTACCCCGGCCCAACCCGGGCAAATTCTGCTCGCCCTATGGGATTTCCCAAACACTGCCAGTTGTGTTCAGCCTGGAATCGAAACAGGGTTAGTGCTTCTAGTACTGAGATGCAGTGACTTAGACTCCTGCACCACTCGGGGGCCCCACATTTAGTGTTTTGTTTCTTCTCAGCTTCATTTGATTAAGTAATAACTATCACAAGGTTGTAATCTCTCGTGGACTGATGCGGTGGGTGTCCTGAGATTAGATAGGCTCTAATTACCTACCCGTGAACACACACTCTTCAAAAGTTCCACTCAATGTTGTTGTTAGCACTTGCACCCAAAAAGTGTACCATCTGGGTTAACAGATCAGATACAGTATAAGTCAACCTCACTGACTGGCGTCTACCATGCCATAGTTAGCTAGTTAGCTAGTGTTTAGCTACATTCAGAAGGAACTAATGTATGCTGACATAAGTATATAGCTAGCTAACTAAGGTTAACATGCTAGGTGTGTCTTACATAATACCATTGAGGTACCGATACCCTGTGAACAAGGTTCAGGGAAGATTAGACCATTGAGGCCAGCTAGCTTTAGAGTAGTCATTACAGCATAGCTATTTGCCAGCTTAGGTAGCTAGCTAGTCAATGTAAGAAAACTAGCTAGCTAGCTAGCTAGCTTGATAGCTAATTTCCAAGAACTCAACAGATTGCATGGGAAAGTCTATTCTGTAGATGGTAACTAGCTAGCTAGCATAGTTGGTAGTTGGAAGGGACAAACAGCATAACAGGTAAGAAGCAATTGGAGAGAAGTTTTTAACAGTACAATGGCAGGTTCTTAAAGTAACTGTCCAGTGAAACTCTCACTTTTAAAAGTTAATATTCTGTTAATATTCTGTTTACTGACAATACACTCATACCCAAATCATTTTGTTGACTCATACAATGCTCGTATTTGCGGCTAAACTATATTTTTAAACTCACATCAAACAGACTGTTTAAAAAATGCTTGCTATTTCCTAATAGAATATGATGAAATACTCCTGAGGAGTATGAGCTGGCCAATAAGTGATCTAGAGGAGTATGAGCTGGCCAATAAGTGATCTAGAGGAGTATGAGCTGGCCAATAAGTGGTCTACTGTGATCTAGAGGAGTATGAGCTGGCCAATAAGTGGTCTAGAGGAGTATGAGCTGGCCAATAAGTGGTCTACTGTGATCTAGAGGAGTATGAGCTGGCCGATAAGTGGTCTACTGTGATCTAGAGGAGTATGAGCTGGCCAATAAGTGGTCTACTGTAACTATTCTGTCAGCTAAATAGCCCTCACAGTTAGCATAACTGTAATACAGGATGACAGAACAATTTTACAGGCTGCATAACAAGGCTGCACTACCAGATCCCACCACAGGGACATAGTATTGACAGGCTGCACTACCAGACCCCACCACAGGGACATAGTATAGACAGGCTGCACTACCAGACCCCACCACAGGGACATAGTATAAATGGCCTCCAATACCAGACCCCACCACAGAGGTCATAGTATAGACAGCCTGCACTACCAGACCCCACCACAGGGACATAGTATAGACAGGCTGCAATACCAGACCCCACCACAGGGACATAGTATAGACAGGCTGCACTACCAGACCCCACCACAGGGACATAGTATAAATGGCCTCCAATACCAGACTCCAACACAGAGGTCATAGTATAGACAGGCTGCACTACCAGGCCCCACCACAGGGACATAGTATAGACAGGCTGCACTATCAGACCCCTCCACTGGGACATAGTATAGACAGGCTGCACTACCAGACCCCGCCACAGGGACATAGTTTAGACAGGCTGCACTACCAGACCCCACCACAGGGACATAGTATAGACAGGCTGCACTATCAGACCCCTCCACTGGGACATAGTATAGACAGGCTGCACTACCAGACCCCACCACAGGGACATAGTATAGACAGGCTGCACTACCAGACCCCACCACAGGGACATAGTATATACAGGCTGCACTATCAGACCCCTCCACTGGGACATAGTATAGAGAGGCTGCACTACCAGACCCCACCACAGGGACATAGTATAGACAGGCTGCACTATCAGACCCCTCCACTGGGACATAGTATAGAGAGGCTGCACTACCAGACCCCACCACAGGGACATAGTATAGACAGGCTGCACTACCAGACCCCACCACAGAGGTCATAGTATAGACAGGCTGCACTACCAGACCCCACCACAGGGACATAGTATAGACAGATTGCACTTACCAGACCCCAGCACAGAGGTCATAGTATAGACAGGCTGCACTATCAGACCCCTCCACTGGGACATAGTTTAGACAGGCTGCACTATCAGACCCCACCACAGGGACATAGTATAGACAGGCTGCACTATCAGACCCCTCCACTGGGACATAGTATAGACAGGCTGCAGTACCAGACCCCACCACAGGGACATTGTATAGGCAGGCTGCACTACCAGACCCCACTCCAAGGTGGCATAGCCATTGACTATAGAGGAGTTTGATTTATGATTTACCCAAAATACTACAACAATATAGAAATACATATTGTACATCTAACATTGATTTATTTTGAAGATTAGCTACAACGTAGTTTAGCTCCAAAAATTGTAAATTCGAACGACTCTCTGTTTTTACAAATAATGAGTGAACCTTTTCTTGTAGTTTTGGGACAAATCTATTGGTTTCATTGGACTTTTGGATAATGCTTTTGGCTCATTGTACTTTTGGGACTATGCTATTGGTTCCATTGTAAGTATTTTGGCTGTTCCTGTTGTTTGTCCTGCTGTCCAAAGGGTGGAGCTGGAGAGCACCAGGCTGGTGATCAGGTACCCAGACCGCTAGATGCAGAGAACCCCTCACTCTCCTCAGAGGACCAACCCTATAGGCCTCAACACCTCCTTAGCCTCCCAGTACACCTCCACAGGGTAAGGACATCTGTCCATCTGTCAAAACGTCAACTATCATTTATAAACATATATAAGCATTTATAATGGGTTAATTATGAGTCATTCTGAAGTTTTACCAATCAACTCATATCATACATTTTGATACAGAAAAATGACAGACAAATGACGGATTGTGCCGACGGGAGCAAAGGCATGCGGGTGCAGGTGTTTTCATATGTCCTCCATAGAGATAGATAGAGGACTTTAGTTCCCAAAAAGCCCTTTTTAGCATGGGCAGCGCCATTGAGGACTCTCAGTTTCAAGTGGGACTTCCTATGTGTTAAGGAAGGATCACATAATTCCATCCGGATCATCAGGAGGGATCAGCCAATTAATTATACTCATGAGTAAACATTCCATAACTGCAGGTGGCAGTAAATCACCAACCTTGGCTTTATACCTGTTCAAACAACACACTCCAGGTGGCAGGATGCACCCTTTTAGTTCGTTTACCCACTCATAGAAGTAGTAGAAGAAGAAAATGGACTACTTCAAAATGGAGATGGCCTCAATGGCACTGCTTAGTTCAAACTGCCCGTGAGCTCACTGAAGCAAAAATGGGACAGATACAAAGAGTTCTCTATCATTCTCTATGGTGACATAATGTAGACTATCATCCCTTCTGTACGTGTAATGTTTACTGTTGATTTTTATTGTTTATTTCACTTTTGTATATTATCTACCCCACTTTCTTTGGCAATGTTAACACATGTTTCCCATGCCAATAAAGCCCCTTGAATTGAATTGTAGACCTCTCTCTCTCTCTCTCTCTCTCCCCCCCTCTCTCTCTCTCTCTCTCTCTCTCTCTCTGTCTCTGCCTCTGTCTCTGTCTCTCTCTCTCTGTCTCTCAAGCCTGACCAGAGAAGCCGAGACATGACACCATTGCAACCCTGACCACCGTGCATCAAGGGAGTAAGAGCAGTATGAGGAAGAGCCGAATCATTCATTTTGAAGAAGAGGATGAGGGACTGTGTGATGAGGATAAGGGACAGGAGGCTTGGATAGATGTTGGGTTGTATCACCCCTTTTGTAGTCCTCTGACACACAGACAGAACACTGGACATACAGTATGAGTGTGTGAAGTGTCAGTCAAAATGAAGAGGAGTGCACCTCTGATTTCCGTCCCCCTCTCCCTCGACCTGAGCTGTGAAACATGTTGTCATTGATGTCACATGATCAACATCATCTTTAGACCATATTGTGGACACTGTCTGACCGGCTAATTTACTGACAATTCAAACTTCTGCCTGGACAAGACAATTCAAACTTCTGCCTGGACAAGACAATTCAAACTTCTGCCTGGACAAGAAAATTCAAACTTCTGCCTGGACATGACAATTCAAACTTCTGCCTGGACAAGACAATTCAAACTTCTGCCTGGACATGACAATTCAAACTTCTGCCTGGACATGATCATTCAAACTTCTGCAGGGCAAAACAATGGTTTTATATTGCTGTTTTGTTTGTTTGTTAACCAAGACATACATACAGTTTGTTTGTCTGTTAGCCTAGACATACATAATGTAGACCAACATACAGTTTGTTTGTCTGTTAGCCTAGACATACATAATGTAGACCAACATACAGTTTGTTTGTCTGTTAGCCTAGACATACATAATGTAGACATACATAGAGAATTTGAGTGTGAATTATGTTTTGCATGTGAATCTATGTGTAATATATTTGGATGGTGTTTCATTTATTTAGGGTTAATAATTTTATTTAGGGTTACATGCAGTTTTAAGTGCAGAAAAACAGAATGGGCAGTGCCATTGAGGTCTGTCTCCATTTAAAGTAATTAATTGACTCTTCTCAAATCAAATAAAATCAAATTTTATTTGTCACATACACATGGTTAGCAGATGTTAATGTGAGTGTAGCGAAATGCTTGTGCTTCTAGTTCCGACAATGCAGTAATAACCAACAAGTAATCTAACTAACAATTCCAAAACTACTGTCTTGTACACAGTGTAAGGGGATAAAGAATATGTACATAAGGATATATGAATGAGTGATGGTACAGAGCAGCATAGGCAAGATACAGTAGATGGTATCGAGTACAGTATATACATATGAGATGAGTATGTAAACAAAGTGGCATAGTTAAAGTGGCTAGTGATACATGTATTACATAAGGATACAGTCGATGGTATAGAGTACAGTATATACGTATGCATATGCGATGAATAATGTAGTGTAAGTAACATTATATAAGGTAGCATTGTTTAAAGTGGCTAGTGATATATTTACATCATTTCCCATCAATTCCCATTATTAAAGTGGCTGGAGTTGAGTCAGTGTCAGTGTGTTGGCAGCAGCCACTCAATGTTAGTGGTGGCTGTTTAACAGTCTGATGGCCTTGAGATAGAAGCTGTTTTTCAGTCTCTCGGTCCCAGCTTTGATGCACCTGTACTGACCTCGCCTTCTGGATGATAGCGGGGTGAACAGGCAGTGGCTCGGGTGGTTGATGTCCTTGATGATCTTTATGGCCTTCCTGTGACATCGGGTGGTGTAGGTGTCCTGGAGGGCAGGTAGTTTGCCCCCGGTGATGCGTTGTGCAGACCTCACTACCCTCTGGAGAGCCTTACGGTTGAGGGCGGAGCAGTTGCCGTACCAGGCGGTGATACAGCCCGCCAGGATGCTCTCGATTGTGCATCTGTAGAAGTTTGTGAGTGCTTTTGGTGACAAGCCGAATTTCTTCAGCCTCCTGAGGTTGAAGAGGCGCTGCTGTGCCTTCTTCACAATGCTGTCTGTGTGAGTGGACCAATTCAGTTTGTCTGTGATGTGTATGCCGAGGAACTTAAAACTTGCTACCCTCTCCACTACTGTTCCATCGATGTGGATAGGGGGGTGTTCCCTCTGCTGTTTCCTGAAGTCCACAATCATCTCCTTAGTTTTGTTGACGTTGAGTGTGAGGTTATTTTCCTGACACCACACTCCGAGGGCCCTCACCTCCTCCCTGTAGGCCGTCTCGTCGTTGTTGGTAATCAAGCCTACCACTGTTGTGTCGTCCGCAAACTTGATGATTTAGTTGGAGGCGTGCGTGGCCACGCAGTCGTGGGTGAACAGGGAGTACAGGAGAGGGCTCAGAACGCACCCTTGTGGGGCCCCAGTGTTGAGGATCAGCGGGGAGGAGATGTTGTTGCCTACCCTCACCACCTGGGGGCGGCCCGTCAGGAAGTCCAGTACCCAGTTGCACAGGGCGGGGTCGAGACCCAGGGTCTCGAGCTTGATGACGAGCTTGGAAGGTACTATGGTGTTGAATGCCGAGCTGTAGTCGATGAACAGCATTCTCACATAGGTATTCCTCTTGTCCAGATGGGTTAGGGCAGTGTGCAGTGTGGTTGAGATTGCATCGTCTGTGGACCTATTTGGGCGGTAAGCAAATTGGAGTGGGTCTAGGGTGTCAGGTAGGGTGGAGGTGATATGGTCCTTGACTAGTCTCTCAAAGCACTTCATGATGACGGAAGTGAGTGCTACGGGGCGGTAGTCGTTTAGCTCAGTTACCTTATTTTTCTTGGGAACAGGAACAATGGTGGCCCTCTTGAAGCATGTGGGAACAGCAGACTGGTATAGGGATTGATTGAATATGTCCGTAAACACACCGGCCAGCTGGTCTGCGCATGCTCTGAGGGTGCGGCTGGGGATGCCGTCTGGGCCTGCAGCCTTGCGAGGGTTAACACGTTTAAATGTCTTACTCACCTCGGCTGCAGTGAAGGAGAGACCGCATGTTTTCGTTGCAGGCCGTGTCAGTGGCACTGTATTGTCCTCAAAGCGGGCAAAAAAGTGATTTAGTCTGCCTGGGAGCAGGACATCCTGGTCCGAGACTGGGCTGGATTTCTTCCTGTAGTCCGTGATTGACTGTAGACCCTGCCACATGCCTCTTGTGTCTGAGCCGTTGAATTGAGATTCTACTTTGTCTCTGTACTGACGCTTAGCTTGTTTGATAGCCTTGCGGAGGGAATAGCTGCACTGTTTGTATTCGGTCATGTTACCAGACACCTTGCCCTGATTAAAAGCAGTGGTTCGCGCTTTCAGTTTCACGCGAATGCTGCCATCAATCCACGGTTTCTGGTTAGGGAATGTTTTAATCGTTGCTATGGGAACGACATCTTCAACGCACGTTCTAATGAACTCGCACACCGAATCAGCGTATTCGTCAATGTTGTTATCTGACGCAATACGAAACATCTCCCAGTCCACGTGATGGAAGCAGTCTTGGAGTGTGGAGTCAGCTTGGTCGGACCAGCGTTGGACAGACCTCAGCGTGGGAGCCTCTTGTTTTAGTTTCTGTCTGTAGGCAGGGATCAACAAAATGGAGTCGTGGTCAGCTTTTCCAAAAGGGGGGCGGGGCAGGGCCTTATATGCGTCGCGGAAGTTAGAGTAACAATGATCCAAGATCTTTCCACCCCTGGTTGCGCAATCGATATGCTGATAAAATTTAGGGAGTCTTGTTTTCAGATTAGCCTTGTTAAAATCCCCAGCTACAATGAATGCAGCCTCCGGATAAATCGTTTCCAGTTTGCAGAGAGTTAAATAAAGTTTGTTCAGAGCCATCGATGTGTCTGCTTGGGGGGGGATATATACGGCTGTGATTATAATCGAAGAGAATTCTCTTGGTAGATAATGCGGTCTACATTTGATTGTGAGGAATTCTAAATCAGGTGAACAGAAGGATTTGAGTTCCTGTATGTTTCTTTCATCACACCATGTCACGTTGGCCATGAGGCATACGCCTCCGCCCCTCTTCTTACCAGAAAGATGTTTGTTTCTGTCAGCGAGATGTGTGGAGAAACCCGTTGGCTGCACCGCTTCGGATAGAGTCTCTCCAGTGAGCCATGTTTCAGTGAAGCAACGGACATTACAGTCTCTGATGTCCCTCTGGAATGCTACCCTTGCTCGGATTTCATCAACCTTGTTGTCAAGAGACTGGACATTGGCAAGAAGAATGCTAGGGAGTGGTGCACGGTGTGCCCGTCTCCGGAGTCTGACCAGAAGACCGCCTTGTTTCCCTCTCTTTCGGAGTCGTTTTTTTGGGTCGCTGTATAGGATCCACTCCGTTGTCCTGTTTGTAAGGCAGAACACAGGATCCGCGTCGCGAAAAACATATTCTTGGTCGTACTGATGGTGAGTTGACGCTGATCTTATATTCAGTAGTTCTTCTCGACTGTATGTAATGAAACCTAAGATGACCTGGGGTACTAATGTAAGAAATAACACGTAAAAAAACTAAAAACTGCATAGTTTCCTAGGAACGCGAAGCGAGGCGGCCATCTCTGTCGGCGCCGGAAGTAGCACATATGCTGCAGTTTATTGTAGGAGATGTCATCAATAAGCAAAACAGTTGACCCTTTGTGACCACTATGAAGCCAAACTATGAACCCAACAATGGACATCTCAGGACATTTACTATGACATGTCTATAATGAAGGAGTGACGTGATGATGGTTTTGAGGAACTGTTCTTCTGTTCAAAATGGCACCCTATTCCCTATTTAGTGCACTACTTTAGACATAGGGTGCCACCATTTGGGACGCTGTCTTTGTTTCATTGTTGTTTCTCTCTTCAGACCCGCAGCAGCACAAGCAGCTGAGGAGGACTCCTCTGTTCTCTACAGTACAGTCAATAAACCCTGATCCAAGAAGACCCAACACAACAAACCCAAAACCAAGAAGATCTGAACACAACAAACCCAGAACCAAGAAGACCTGAACAGAAGAAGTTTGACAATAACCTTGTGACTCAGGACCTGTATATTTAAACTAAGTGATAAAATGCCTGTGGAGGTGTGGAATATTGACCATTATAAACTGGGTGGTTTGAGCCGTGAAAGCTGATTGGCTGACCGGCGTGGTATACCAGACCGTATACCATGGGTATTAAAATTTGTATTTACTGGTCTAAGGACATTGGTAACCAGTTTAAAATAAGGCACCTCTATGTTTGTGGTGCATCCAAGCACTCCGAGTTGCATTGTGCATAAGAACAGCCCTGAGCGGTAGTATATTGGCCATATACCACACCTCCTCGGGCCTTATTGCTTAAGTTTATAATGGCAACTTCAGGCACTTCAGGGGTTTGTGTTATATGACCAACATACTGTTCCACGGCTTATTTTAAACTGGTTAACAACATAAATAGAACAGTAAACAAGTCTTTTAACGTCATACCCGTGGTATATTGTCTGATATACAGTATAGACTTCTGAAATGCTGTTTCAGCCAATCAGCATCCAGGGCCAAAACTACCCAGTTTATAACAGTATTTAATAATATATGCCATCTAGTAGACACTTTTATCCAAATTCACACAGTCATTACAGTCATGTTTGAAAACACTTTTCGTATGGGAAGTCCCAGCAGGAATGGAACCCATGGTCCATGCTGTACCAACTGAGCTACAGGACGACTCTATTCACACTTAGAGTAGGAGTTCTGATCTAGGGTCAGTTATGACTTTGAAACAATTATGATTTAGAAAGGGACCTTAACATTTTTTATACTTATTTTTACATTGAAAAATGTTGTATTTCTGACGTAGGAAACCTTGAGTTCCAGTTATATGTTACAGTGCATTCAGAAAGTATTCAGACCCCTTGACTTTTTCCACATGTTGTGATGTTTCAAACTTTTTCTCAAATTGATGAAATAATTCTCTCCTCATCAATCTACACACAAAGCCCCATAATGCTAAAGCAAAAAAGGTTTTTAGACAATTTTGCAAATGTATAAATACAAAAAACTACAATATCACATTTACATAAGTATTCAGATGCTTTAATCAGTACTTTGTCGAAGCACCTTTGGCAGCGATTACAGCCTCGAGTCTTCTTGGGTATGACGCTACAAGCTTGGCACACCTGTTTTTGGGGAGTTTCTCCCATTCTTATCTGCAGATGCTCTCAAGCTTGGTCATGTTGGATGGGGAACGTCACTGAACAGATATATTTAGGTCTCTCCAGAGATGTTCGATCAGGTTCAAGTCCGGGCTCTGGCTGGGCCACTCAAGGACATTGAGATTTCTCCCGAAGCCACTCCTGCTTTGTCTTGGCTGTGTGCTTGTGGTCCTTGTCCTATTGGAAGGTTGAACTGTCACCCCAGTCTGAGGCCCTGAGCCCTCTGGAGCTGGTTTTCCTCAAGGATCTCGCTGCACTTTTCTCCAGTCATATTTCCCTCGATCCTGACTAGTCTCCCAGTCCCTGCCTCTGAAAAATATCCCCTCAGCCTAATGCTGCCAACACCATGCATCACCGTAGGGATGGTGACAGGTTTCCTCCAGACGTGACGCTTGGCATTCAGGCCAAAGAGTTCAATCTTGGTTGCATCAGACCAGATAATCTTGTTTCTCATGGTCTTAGGGTCTTTAGGTAACTTTTGACAAACTCCACGCAGGCTTTCATGTGCCATTGGCTTCATCTGGCCACTCTACCATAAAGGCCTGATTGGTGGAGTGCTGCAGAGATGGCTGTCCTTCTTGAAGGCTCTCCCATACAGTAACTACAAATAAGAGATTTGGGCAATAGTGGTTTATTAATCTTCGTCATCATCATCATCATGTCTGTACAAAATATATACAGACACTTTCAGAAGGAGCGATGTCCAGCACCTAGACACACAACCAGTTACATTAAATATTATTCATTGTCATTTCTAAAACACACAGACACAATATGACATAACATGGATGTTTGGAGTGTGGAGGGTAATTCAGTCAGCGAGGGCATTACATTCTGGAACACTGAGAGATGGAACATTCTGGAATGTCGATGATTGACAATAATACATCTCACAGAATAGATTACATCATTGTTCAGTGAGAATGTGATGTCATATAGAATGAGTGCTCTGGTCTACAACATGGCGTGGCTCTTGACCCCCTAACTGTTGACTGACCTTCCCAGGTACGTTCTCTCTCTTTGGGGACAGAGAGAGCCTATGAGTGGAGGGGAGAGTGGAGATCCCATGGAGAGATCCCTTTAACGCCCCTGACAGCACCACTGAATGTTTTTGGGATAGAACTAGGAGCAGGGGCAGTGGGGGTAAATATGTGTGTCCCTTCTGTTAGGCCACACCCACAGGAAGTGTCACTAAATGACGTTGTTGAACAGATGCATGGACCCTTACAAAGGATAAGAAGCAGTTGGAGAGAAGGTTTAACAGAATAACAGAAGCAGGTCCTGTTGCGACTCTAGAGGCAGTATTTTCATTTTTGGGAAAAAAACGTTCCCGTTTTAAACGGGATATTTTGTCAGGACAAGATGCTAGAATATGCACATAACTGAGAGCTTTGGATAGAAAACACTCTAACGTTTCCAAAACGGTAAAGAGATTGTCTGTGAGTATAACAGAACTGATGTTGCAGGCGAAAGCCTGAGAAAAATCCAATCCGGAAGTGCCTCATATTTTGAAAGCCCTGCGTTCCAATGAGTCCCTATTGAGCTGTGAATGTGCTATCAACCAGCTTACGCTTTCTCCGTATTCCCCAAGGTGTCTACAGCATTGTGACGTAGTTTTACGCATTTATGTTGAAGAATAGCCGTAGCCTACATTGTGTAAGTGGTCACCTGATGGCTCCCAGGGTGACTCTCGAGTAAAATACAGAGGTAGCCATTATTCCAATCGGTCCTACTGAAAAACGAATTGTCCCGACGGATATATTATCGAATAGATATTTGAAAAACACCTTGAGGATTGATTATAAACAACGTTTGCCATGTTTCTGTCGATATTGTGGAGCTAATTTGGAATATTTTTCGCCGTTTTCGTGACGGGCAATTTCTCAGCCAAACGTGAAGAACAAACGGAGCTATTTCGCCTACAAAAAAAATATTTTGGGAAAAAATGAACTTTGGCTATCTACCTGGGAGTCTCGTGAGTGAAAACATCCGAAGTTCATCAAAGGTAAACGATTTAATTTGATTGCTTTTCTGATTTTCGTGACAAGGTTGCCTGCTGCTAGCAGGGCATAATGCTATGCTAGTCTATCAATAAACTTACACAAATGCTTCTCTAGCTTTGGCTGTAAAGGATATTTTGAAAATCTGAGATGACAGGGTGATTAACAAAAGGCAGAGCTGTGTTCCAATATATTTCACTTGTGATTTTCATGAATAGGAATATTTTCTAGGAAGATTTATGTCCGTTGTGTTATGCTAATTAGTGTCAGGCGATGATTACGCTCCCAGACCCGGGATGGGGAGTCACAAGAAGTAGTAACTGTCCAATGAAAATCTCACTTTTAAAACCTGATATTAAAGTACATATTTTACACTATATACTGTATGTATACACACATTAAAATATCCTGTTATCCATACATAGTCTAATGTAGCCTGTTATCCATATATAGTCTAATATAGTCTGTTACCCATATATAGTCTAATGTAGCCTGTTATCCATATATAGTCTAATGTAGCCTGTTATCCATATATAGTCTAATGTAGCCTGTTATCCATATATAGTCTAATGTAGCCTGATATCCATATATAGTCTAATGTAACATGTTATCCATGTTCAGTCAAAAAATGATTTACTTTTATCCCCCAGTTTCGTGCCCTCCAATTGGCAGTTACAGTCTTGTCTCATCGCTGATTTTACACATGATGGCGCCTTTGAACCAGGTGGCCAATGAGTGGCTAGTCTGTAGGCTCGTCAGACCTGCTACATTACTGTCAGGAGATAAACTGTCATAGAAAAAAAAACACTCATCACTCAGACACAAATACAGTAGGACACACAGACTAGGTTATATGGATGTCAGGGTTCACTTTGAGTCCGTTGTTCTGAAGATCAGTGAGCTGAAGACATCTATTTCACACAAGAACACAGTGGATATACAGAGCAGCTTGCCTTGGCCCGGGCATAATGACAGCTCACTGTTGTCTGTTGTTTCTAGCTAGCTAATGTTGATAGCTAAATGACAGGTAACTAACTAGCTCGCAAGCTAACTATGGGGTCTTGCTGTAATTAAGTGGCAGCGCATCATATTGTTCACAATCCAGTACATTCAGAGTAGCTGTGTGATGCACAAAAATGGTTGTTTATCGCTGAATAACATTGACATTTTCTACCTTGTATTTTGTATATTTTCATCAGACTAGTAGTAACATATGAAGCCTGGAGGCTGCAGTAATGTTGAGATGTCAGTAGGGAGAGCTCTAGTCTAGAACACTGGAACCAAAGATACTCCCCTTTCATCTGTTCTGGAACCTTCAGTACCAGCTGATGAGGAGTGATGGGAATGGGTCACATTATGTCTCTTGTAAAACATGTAGGTCCACTCCTCAAATAAAGAAATGTAACTACAGTATTCTGACTTTAGACCATTTTCTATTTAGATACAGTAACATCCCTTATGTGACATGCTGTTCCTGCATGTTAATGCCCTGACTAGGCTACTTTAAAATGTATCAACCACAGAACTCACACATAGGCTATGCCTGCTTCTACTAACACTTGTTTCCACGCAGTTACAGTAAGTTGACTGACTGTTCAAGACCTCTCCTCTTCACTTCACTCTGTAAGTACACTTGACAATAACTTGAAATATAGTTTTAGTTTTTATGTTTTTAGCCAAACATCAAATGACTTCCTGTATCTTTGTACTTGTTGATTTATTTTGAACTGTGTTTTGGTTGTTACATCAGGGCCTGTATTCATAAAGTGTCTCAGATGGTCCATATAATTATGATCTAAAAGGCTAAACTGATCCCAGATCAGCTCTCCTACTCTGATACACTTTGTGAATACTGACCCTGGACTGTGGTTTCATGTGTTTGGTTTAGATCAGTTTATTCATTTACATGTTTAAAACATGATCAGTAGAGTTTACCAGTAACACCCAGATCTCCATTCAATAGGGTCATGTTCACTGTCATAGTATAACATGGTCAAGTATAACTGTGTGTGTGTGTGTGTGTGTGTGTGTGTGTGTGTGTGTGTGTGTGTGTACGTGTGTGTGTGTGTGTGTACGTGTGTGTTTGTGTGTGTGTAGGTGTGTGTGTGTGTACGTGTGTGTGTGTGTACGTGTGTTAGTGTGTACGTGTGTGTGTGTACGTGTGTGTGTGTGTACATGTGTGTGTGTGTACGTGTGTGTGTGTGTGTGTGTGAGTGTGTGTGTGTGTGCGTGTGTGTACGTGTGTGTACGTGTGTGTGTGAGTGTGTGTGTGTGTGTGCGTGTGTGTGTACGTGTGTGTGTGTGTGTGTGTACGTGTGTGTGTGTGTACGTGTGTGTGTCTGTACGTGTGTGTGTGTGTGTAGGCGTGTGTGTGTGTGTGTACGTGTGTGTGTGTGTGTGTACGCGTGTTAGTGTGTACGTGTGTGTGTGTGTGTGTACGTGTGTGTGTGTGTGTGTGTGTACATGTGTGTGTGTGTACGTGTGTGTGTGTGTGTGTGTGTGAGTGTGTGTGTGTGCGGTGTGTGTGTGTGTGTGTATACGTGTGTGTGTGTGTGTACGTGTGTGTGTGTGTACGTGTGTGTGTGTGTGTGTGTGCACGTGTGTGTGTGTGTGTGTGTACGTGTGTGTGTGAGTGTGTGTGTGTGTGTGTACGTGTGTGTACGTGTGTGTGAGTGTGAGTGTGTGTGTGTACGTGTGTGTGTGTGTACGTGTGTGAGTGTGTACGTGTGTGTACGTGTGTGTACGTGTGTGTGTGTGTGTGTGTGTACGTGTGTGTGTGTACGGGTGTGTGTTCGTGTGTGTGTGTGTGAGTGTGTGTGTGTGTGTACGTGTGTGTGTGTGAGTGTGTGCGTGCATGTGTGTGTGTACGTGTGTGAGTGTGTGTGTGTGTGTGTGTGTACGTGCGTGCATGCGTGTGCGTGTGTGTGTGTGTGTGTGTGTGTGTGTGTACGTGTGCGTGTGCGAGTGTGTGTGTGCGAGTGTGTGTGTGTGTGTGTGTGTGCGTGCGTGCGTGCGTGCGTGTGTGTGTGTGTGTGTGTGTGTGTGTGTGCGCATGCTGGCGTGTGTGTGTGTGTGTGTAAATGTATTTTTACATATTAATCAGATTGTGGGATATAGAATCATGACAAACATTTTTGGCACATGACAAGTACTGAGCTTTATTGTCTGCTACAAAAGTTGGGATGTATGTTGTACATGTGGTTTCACATAAAGACTTGTGCATGCTATTTTAAGAGCTACCAGAGCAACAGATTGTTGTGGAGACATTTTGAAAATGGCCTAAAGTAAGAGTTATGAGTGATTGAATGAATGCTTCGTAAGAGCTTTAGGAGTAGTATAGACACAGTGATGGTGGTTTGTGTTTAGGAGTAGTATTAACATGAGACACAGTGATGGTGGGTTGTGTTTAGGAGTAGTATTAACATGAGACACAGTGAAGGTGGGTTGTGTTTAGGAGTAGTATTAACATGAGACACAGTGAAGGTGGGTTGTGTTTAGGAGTAGTATTAACATGAGACACAGTGATGGTGGGTTGTGTATAGGAGTAGTATTAAAATGAGACACAGTGATGGTGGGTTGTGTTTAGGAGTAGTATTAACATGAGACACAGTGGTGGTGGGTTGTGTTTAGGAGTAGTATTAACATGAGACACAGTGATGGTGGGTTGTGTTTAGGAGTAGTATTAACATGAGACACAGTGGTGGTGGGTTGTGTTTAGGAGTAGTATTAACATGAGACACAGTGGTGGTGGCTTAATAATTAGCCACATTGATTAGTCACATGAATCAGGACTAATTAAGTTGATACAATGGCTTGTTTTACAAACGATGGACCTACCAAATGGATGGGCATTCATAAAATTCCATTCTGGTCCGACGTGGTAGAAAACAGCCCCGTAAGCACAGGATGACATCTTTTTTGGTCATGTCCGAACTGGACATTTTTTTTGTGTTTTACAAATGGTAGACCTACAACATAGATGGCATTCCTAAAATTACATTTCAGACAACACGGTACTTACCTCAGTAAGCATCGTCCAACACTGACACCTTTTGGATGGTGTTTTTGTGCATTCCAGACCGGCCCTGATTTCCACGTTCACGGAAGTTGGTTTTTGGTCTGGTCCGGACCAAATCTGAACCAATCATAGACGTCTGTGTTTGTTTGAGATTTTGCCCGGTCTGGACCAGCTTTCATTTGGCCCAAACAAAGATGTCTATAAATCACCTCTTTTCATCTTTCATTCAGAACCTAAAGTAACTTCAACACCTGGAAAAATAATTATTTTAAAACCACGACCTAGAGAACTAAGCACGCTGAAAATAAACAGAACTTCTGCAGAGTTGCACACACTGTGGTCCAACCAACAGCTCCACACAGAGAGCCAGAAGAGCTTTATTTCCTCCTTCCTGACTGCTGATGTGCTCTTAAAGTGGCAGCGCACGGTGAAGGCTCTGTGCAGGATTTCACCACAACATTAAACTATATATGTATAACAGGCTACATTAGACTATATATGGATAACAGGCTACATTATACATGTATAACAGGCTACATTAGACTATATAAGGATAACAGGCTACATTAGACTATATATGTTATGGAGAGTGAATGAGGACCCAAAAGCGAATTAACTTAAACAGAGCTTCTTTAATTACCAAAAATAGGTAGGCTCAGACGGACCGGCAGATTCCGACAGGACAAGACAAGGTTACAGCAAACATGACGACAGTCTGGTTCAGGCATGAAACACAACAAACAAGAATCCGACAAGGACAGGAACAAAAACAGAGAGAGATATAGGGGACTAATCAGAGGGAAAAAGGGAACAGGTGGGAAAAGGGGTGACGAGGTGGTTAGGAGGAGACAAGGCACAGCTGGGGGAAAGAGGGGGTGGAAAGGTAACCTAACAACGACCAGCAGAGGGAGACAGGGTGAAGGGAAAGGACAGAGACAAGACACAACATGACAGTACATGACAATATATGGATAACAGGCTACATTAGACTATATATGGATAACAGGCTACATTAGACTATATATGGATAACAGGCTACATTAGACTATATAAGAATAACAGGCTACATTAGACTATATAAGGATAACAGGCTACATTAGACTATATATGGATAACAGGCTACATTCGACTATATATGGATAACAGGCTACATTAGACTATATAAGGATAACAGGCTACATTAGACTATATATGGATAACAGGCTACATTAGACTATATATGGATAACAGGCTACATTAGACTATATAAGGATAACAGGCTACATTAGACTATATAAGGATAACAGGCTACATTAGACTATATATGGATAACAGGCTACATTAGACTATATATGGATAACAGGCTACATTAGACTATATATGGATAACAGGCTACATTAGACTATATATGGATAACAGGCTACATTAGACTATATATGGATAACAGGCTACATCAGACTATATATGGATAACACGCTACATTAGACTATATATGGATAACAGGCTACATTAGACTATATATGGATAACAGGCTACATTAGACTATACAGTATATGGACAGCAGCAGTCAATACAGCAGACTATGGTGATGATGATACTGATTCCTCTGCTAACTAATGCTACTACCAGTACTGTACACAAGGGTCAACAGTGTAACATAATATGAAAGTGGCATGGTGTACTACTACAGACATCAGTGTTTGTGTGCTTCTATGTGACTTAGTCAAGTAGCCAGTGTTGTGTTTCACCATTCTATCTGATGTATTGTCAGTTTGTTATGTTGTTATTAGTCCAACATTGAGGACATTATTATTAGGATGGTGCAGTAACGTTGAGATGCCAGTAGGAGGAGCTCTAGTCTAGAACACTGGAACCTTCAGTACCACACTGATACAGCTGATGAGGAGAGTAAATTGATGTGTTTGTAGAATAGAATGAATGACATCATGGAACTGACCAAATGTAAATGGGACTTTGACCTGTTCCATGTATAACTCAGAGGGACAAGACAACACATTCTAATATATTATAAATATTCCATATAGAATAGTCAACATATTGTTAACATGGTTCTGTATTTATTGAAAGTGGAAATGGGGGACATTTTGTCCATTATAGAATTGTAGGGCCCATTTTAATACAGTAACCTCCCTTTTCTGATGTGCTGGTCTGGTCGTCATGCATGTTAATGTCTTAAAGAGGAAGAAAGGACTGTTCTGCATCAGCTACTTGTGTTCTGACTACATAAATATGTATCAACCACAGAACTGACACTTACTAGCAGTTCCCACTCACTACCAGTCAGTTAACTCACTGTACCAGACCTCTCCCCTTCACTTCACTCTGCAGGTACTCTAGACAACATCTTGAAATATAGTTTTGGGTTATTTGTTTTTAGTAATAAGTCATATACTTGAGGGTAATGTATCATTTTACTTGTTGTTATGTTTTGAGCTGTGTTTTGGTTGTTACATCAGGGCCAGTATTCATAAAGTGTCTCAGTGTAGGAGTGTTGATCTACATAGAGATGAGATGATTAACCAGGGTAAAAAAAGACATGCAAAATAACAATTTAACAGTGCAGTATGTGTGTGTGTGTTGTGTGTGTGTGTGTGTGTGTGTGTGTGTGTGTGTGTGTGTGTGTGTGTGTGTGTGTGTGTGTGTGTGTGTGTGTGTGTGTGTGTGTGTGTGTGTGTGTGTGTGTGTTGTGTGTGTGTGTGTGTGTGTGTGTGTGTGTGTGTGTGTGTGTGTGTGTGTGTGTGTGTGTGTGTGTGTGTGTGTGTGTGCGCGGGGGATTTGTACACTGCTAGACATGACCACCTTGTTAACCTGATAGCCAGCCAGGTGAGACAAGTATTCTCACCAACAGCACACATGCATAAACATTATTTTGCAAAGGGACACCTCGTTAGCGCTGGAGAAGATGGCTGCCGTTTTATGGGATCTTAAAAACTTATTTGGGATAGGGGGCAGTATTCTGAAATTTTAATGAATGAGGTGCCCAAAGTAAACTGCCTGTTACTCAGGCCCAGAAACTAGCATATGCATATACAGTGGGGAGAATCATTATTTGATACAATGCTGATTTTGCAGGTTTACCTACTTACAACGCATGTAGAGGTCTGTAATTTTTATCATAGGTACACTTCAACTGTGAGAGACGGAATCTAAAACAAAAAAACAGAAAATCACATTGTATGATTTATAAGTAATTCATTTGCATTTTATTGCATGACATAAGTATTTGATCACCTACCAACCAGTAAGAATTCCGGCTCTCACAGACCTGTTAGTTTTTCTTTAAGAAGCCCTCCTGTTCTCCACTCATTACCTGTATTAACTGCACCTGTTTGAACTCAATCAAACAGACTCCAACCTCTCCACAATGGCCAAGACCAGAGAGTCTTGTGGTGGTGAGTTGTGTTTAGGAGAAGAATTAACATGAGACACAGTGATGGTGGATTGTGTTTAGGAGTAGTATTCACATGAGACACAGTGATGGTGGGTTGTGTTTAGGAGTAGTATTTACATGAGACACAGTGATGGTGGGTTGTGTTTAGGAGTAGTATTTACATGAGACACAGTGATGGTGGGTTGTGTTTAGGAGTAGTATTAACATGAGACACAGTGATGGTGGGTTGTGTTTAGGAGTAGTATTTACATGAGACACAGTGATGGTGGGTTGTGTTTAGGAGTAGTATTAACATGAGACAGTGATGGTGGGTTGTGTTTAGGAGTAGTGTTTCCATGAGACACAGTGATGGTGGGTTGTGTTTAGGAGTAGTATTAACATGAGACACAGTGATGGTGGGTTGTGTTTAGGAGTAGTTTTAACATGAGACACAGTGATGGTGGGTTGTGTTTAGGAGTAGTTTTAACATGAGACACAGTGATGGTGGGTTGTGATTAGGAGTAGTATTAACATGAGACACAGTGATGGTGGGTTGTGTTTAGGAGTAGTTTTAACATGAGACACAGTGATGGTGGGTTGTGTTTAGGAGTAGTATTAATAACATGAGACACAGTGATGGTGGGTTGTGTTTAGGAGTAGGATTAACATGTGACACAGTGATGGTGGGTTGTGTTTAGGAGTAGTATTAACATGAGACACAGTGATGGTGGGTTGTGTTTAGGAGTAGTATTAACATGAGACACAGTGATGGTGGGTTGCGTTTAGGAGTAGTATTAACATGAGACCACCTGGAAAAATGGCTACCTCAGTATTTTACGCAAGATTTTCTGCGGGAGACACCATGTGACCACTACATATGGTCCCTTACGGCCATTCTTCAATGGAAATGCCTAAAAAGACGCCGCAATGTTGTAGACACCTTGGGGAATACGTGAAAAACGTAAGTTCATTCGTAGCGCATTCACAGCCATATAAGGAGTCATTGGCATGAGGCGGTTTCAAAAAATGTGGCACTTCCTGGTTGGATTTTTTTCTGGGTTTCGCCTGTAACATCAATTCTGTGGCACTCACAGACAATATCTTTGCAGTTTTGGAAACGTCAGAGTGTTTTCTTTCCAAAGCTGTAAATTATATGCATAGTCGAGCATCTTTTCGTGACAAAATATCTTGTTTAAAACGGGAACGTTTTTCATCCAAACATTTTAATAGCGCCCCCTAATGCATAACTGGTTTTAATGTTATAAATAGTTTAGTCAACACATTGTTTACATGATTCTGTATGTAGTATAAAAGACCACAGTGAAAATTGACACATTTTTAAAAATAAAATAAATATATGCCCAGACTTGTCTTTTTCACAATTTCTGTTCTATTACAGTAACAGCCCTTTTCTGGCGTGTTGGTCTGGTTGTCGTGGATGTTAATGTCTTTACTAAACAGGAAGGACAGTTCTGCATCCACTACTTGTGTTCCGACTGCTTTTATAAGGTTTCAACTCTTACTTCTTGTTTTCACTCACTACCAGACAGTTGACTCACTGTACAAGACCTCTCCCCTTCACTTCACTCTGTAAGTACTGTGTGTGTGTGTGTGTGTGTGTGTGTGTGTGTGTGTGTGTGTGTGTGTGTGTGTGTGTGTGTGTGTGTGTGTGTGTGTGTGTGTGTGCGTGTGTGTGTGTGTGTGTGTGTGAGAGAGAGAAAGAGAGTGAGAGAGTGAAAGTCACTGGCTGTTTAGCCTCACAGCTTGAGGATAGGTGCTATCATTGAACCTGGTGGTCAGTCTTTAGTCACTGGCTGTTTAGCCTCACAGCTTGCGGATAGGTGCTATCATTGAACCTGGTGGTCAGTCTTTAGTCACTGGCTGTTTAGCCTCACAGCTTGAGGATAGGAGCTATCATTGAACCTGGTGGTCAGTCTTTAGGCTGCTGTACAGATTGACAGACTGTAGAGGCTTGAACATTTATCCTTCTATATATGGGGTTCTGAGAATAAAACAGCTTCAGAAAAATCAATGTAGAAATATGTGTTTACAGTTCAATAAGTGATTGTTGTTGTTGTTGTTTACAATGATGATGATGACTACTGTATATATTAGGAATTTATTTTTGCATCATGTCAGTTTAAGTAGACAGACGTAGACAGACATGCAACACATCACACACATTACATACATAGTGCAGTAGACTTACAGACAGACAGTATTCACATAGACAACCATTTAGCACAATACAACACAACACAATATGAGCCTGGTTCATTTTCAGTAATGAGGCCCTGTACCCCATTTACAGTTTATACTTCTATGTATCAGGTGGAGTTATTCACCAGCTATAGAGTGAGTTGTTGTTTATGTTTCTAAGACTGCAGAGTGGGAGATGCAACAATGGCCTTGAGAACAGCAGGAAGTGTGTTGGTGGTCCTACTCTGGTCTGTGACAGGTATGGTCTCATTCATAACTTATATGTTTGTCAATCTACAGACATGTGTATTACATTTGCTTGTGTTCTGTTAGGCATCTCCACTTCATTTTAAATAGTTGTGTTTCACACCTCACTGAGTGATGACTATCTGTGGTTTCCAATATGGCAACAAAGTGTGGACAAACCCTACCTTCAGTGTGAGCCAAATACCTTGTCCTAATTCTGATACCATTGTGATGTCTAACTGTGTTTCAGTGGTACTGGGTCAGGATGGCTGGAGTGTTACATACACCACTCAGAGTATCTGTACCTTGAAGGGGTCAACAGTGGAGCTGACCTGTTCTTATACATATCCCAGAGGTTATACAGTCACAACAACCTTCTGGTTCACTAAAATGGAGGCTGCTATAGAACCTGAAGATCTAGGTCAGGACCCAGAGTATGCAGGTCGTCTGGAGTATCATGGAGATAAGAAGAAAGACTGTACCCTGAAAATCACAGACCTGAGAGAGAGAGACTCAGCTACATACAGGTTCAGATTATTAACAGATCAAGAAGGAGGGAAATTTTCTGGAAGTCCTGGAGTCACTCTGTCTGTCACAGGTACAGTTAGTTACATTCAATATAGTTAAACTGTTGAATTCCATTTAGTTCAGGAAAATTGTCTTGGTTTGTGTTTATGTCTGTATAACATAGGATTTCTTCCATCTTTGTATTAGAATGATAAGTCAGTGATAAAGGGATTTACAGTGATATTGTTTTTTCTCCAGGTCTTCAGGTGAAGGTGACTGGTGGACATCAGGATAAGACACTGACCTGTAGCACCACCTGTACTCTGACTGACAACCCCACCTACATCTGGTACAAGAACGGACAACATCGAGATGAGAGCACCTCCCCCCAGTACAAATACTCAGTCTCCAATGACTATGTAGACAGTTACTCCTGTGCTGTAAAAGGCCATGAGGATCTCCACTCTCCTGCAGTGTGTGAGTGTTCATTTAATACATTATACTGTGTGTTGGTTTCACTATGAGAACTTGAGAGCTTTGAGCATCTCTAGAAAGAACAGAGAACACAATCCAATTGACCTCTTGTTATGTCACTGTGTTTCAGGTGTTCAGGGTCAGAGCTGCAACAGAGTGACTTACACCAAGAGAAGAAACTGTGTCTTGAAGGGGTCAACAGTGGACATATCCTGTACTTATGTTGGTTATTATTCCACCACATCATCATTCTGGTTTAGAAGTGATACGTTGACCCCTGAAGACCTAACCACAGACCCAGGGTATGCAGGTCGTGTGAAGTACCCTGACAAAGAGACAAGGAGAAACGAAGGTCCCTTCACCCTGATAATCACAGATTTGAGAGAGGAGGACTCGCTTCACTTTTAAAGTATCGCTTCACTTTTAAAACAAACAACTTTGAATGGGGTCATAGTTTCCCAGGAACAACTCTGTCTGTCACAGGTAATACTACCCTGTATGATACAACTGTAAATCATATTGAATTACAGGAGAAAATAAATTAACCATCCTGTTAACACAGAGGTGTATGTGGTTTTATACATATTGTTTCAGGTCTGCAGGTGAAGGTGACTCCTGCTGCAGAGGGACAGAAGAAACTGACCTGTATCACCACCTGTACTCTGACTGACAACCCCACCTACATCTGGTACAAGAACGGACAACATCTAGATGAGAGCACCTCCCCCCAGTACAAATACTCAGTCTCCAGTAACTATGAAGACAGCTACTCCTGTGCTGCAAAAGGCCATGAGGATCTCCACTCTCCTGCAGTTTGTGAGTGTTTATTTATTAAGGGACAGATTGAAATTTACTGGGGGACGGGACAGGACTGGTCTTCAAAGTTTAAAATATTTTCACATGACCCTCCCCTTTTACTGTAAAATAAATTGAACACCCTCCCCCTCATAGAATTAACTCAAAGTAATGTTTACTACCACAAATAAGAATAACTGTAGCGACCTGCATTTATAAACGTGAATACCGACTTTGCCACTCCAGCCTGCTTTTGTGGCCTGATCGATGCCACGCAGGGCTACGGGCCAGAAGGTTGAGGGTTCCCGACCACCACAGACAAGCTCACCCTGCCTGTTCTATTACACTGCCATCATATACAAAATATATGCAACACATTTTCCACCAACAGGTTTCTGTGCCAATGCAGCACACAACCAATAAACAAAGCATACTGACTTCAGACACTTCAATGTCATGGTTTGTGTTTTCAACACCACAATAAATAGACAATGTAAATCTGGACAAACAGAGAATACATCCCTCCCTACCTTGTAGTCTTACCCAGTATTGAAGACTTGACAATCTCTGAATGTCATTCAACTTTTTGGTGTTTTGTAACAAATGTCTCTTTCCGTTCATCAAATGGCTGCTGATCAGTTTGGATTGACTGATTGATTTTATTTGTCAGTTAAAAGAATACATATATAAACAATATTATTTTAAGTAAACAGGATTGTTGTTTTAAAGGATTGCACAATAAAGTTGGGGACTTATTTTCATTGTAGTCCCTATGTTTTACATAAATACATATACAATTATACTGAACAAAAATATAAACGCAACATGCAACAATTTCAACCATTTTACTGAGTTACAGTTCATATAAGTGTAACGGATGTGAAACGGCTAGCTTAGTTAGCAGTGTGCGCTAAATAGCGTTCCAATCGGTGACGTCACTTGCTCTGAGACCTTGAAGTAGTAGTTCCCCTTGCTCTGCAAGGGCCGTGACTTTTGTGGAGCCATGGGTAACGATGCTTCGTGGGTGACTATTGTTGATGTGGGCAGAGGGTCTCTGGTTCGCGAGGGGACGGTCTAAAGTTATACTGTTACATAAGGTAATCAGTCAGATGAAATACTGTATATTCATTAGGTCCTAATCTATGGATTTCACATGACTGGGCAGGGTCACAACCATGGGTGGGCTTGGGAGGGCATAGGCCCACCCACTGGGGAGCCAGGCCCAGCCAATCAGACTGAGGTTTTCCCAACAAAAGGGCTTTATCACAGACAGAATTACTCCTCAGTTTCATAAGCTGTCTGGGTGGCTGTTCTCAGATGATCCCGCAGGTGAAGAAGCCGGATGTGGAAATCCTGGGCTGAATGTAAAAAAACACACAATCCTCCCTATAATATGAGAACTGTCAGCATTTCTAGATAGAACTGAGAATACAATCTGTTGACCTCTTGTTATGTCACTGTGTTTCAGGTGTTCAGGGTCAGAGGTGCACCAGAGTGACTTACACCAAGAGGAGAATCTGTGTCTTGAAGGGGTCAACAGTGTACATATCCTGTACTTATGTTGGTTATTATTATTCCATCACATCATCATTCTGGTTTAGAAGTGATAAGTCGACCCCTGAAGACCTAACCACAGACCCAGGGTATGCAGGTCGTGTGAAGTACACTGACAAAAAGAGATGGAGATTTGAAGGTCCCTTCACCCTGAGAATCACAGATCTGAGAGAGGAGGACTCAGCTGAGTATCGCTTCACTTTTAAAACAGACAACTTTGAATGGGGTCATAGTTTCCCAGGAACAACTCTGTCTGTCACAGGTAATAAATACTACACTGTATGATACAACTGTAAATCATATTGAATTACAGGAGAAAATATATGAACCATCCTGTTAACACAGAGGTGTATGTGGTTTTATACATATTGTTTCAGGTCTGCAGGTGAAGGTGACTCCTGCTGCAGAGGGACAGAAGACACTGACCTGTATCACCACCTGTACTCTGACTGACAACCCCACCTACCTCTGGTACAAGAACGGACAACGTCTAGATGAGCCCACTTCCCAACAATACTCTAGTAATACCCTAGTAGTGTTGGGTCATTCTGCAGACAGTTACTCCTGTGCTGTAGAACACCATGAGGACCTCCACTCTCCTGCAGTGTGTAAGTATGAATTAAACTACTATTCTACTTAGAAAGCATCAAAAATGTTATATCAATGAGAAGGGTATTACTGCTTTATCTATCAATATTCATCATTACATAGAAATTACAGACAATGTCATAGATGTATGCATGTCTATAGTTAGAATGTTCAGTACCTCAGACACTTGAAGAATAGTTTAGTAGACACTCAAGTCCTAAAGTATCTCTAAATGTATTATTGTTCATGTTTTGTGTAAGTGATAGTTTTAGATAGTCCTCTGAGTTTATGTAACAGTATAAATTTAGACCGTCCCCTCGCCCATACCCGGGCGCGAACCAGGGACCTTCTGCACACATCAACAACAGTCACCCATGAAGCATCGTTACCCATCGCTCCACAAAAGCCGCGGCCCTTGCAGAGCAAGGGGAACTACTACTTCAAGGTCTCAGAGCAAGTGACGTCACTGATTGAAACGCTATTTAGCGCCCACGCTAACTAAGCTAGCCGTTTCACATTCGTTACACTCACCCCCCTTTTGACATTCCTCCTTTTTCCGCAGCAACCAGTAATCCGGGTCACGGCACCAATGTAACAGTATAAATTTAGACCGTCCCCTCGCCCATACCCGGGCGCGAACCAGGGACCTTCTGCACACATCAACAACAGTCACCCACGAAGCTTTATTTTTAGACATGATGTCATTTGAGGTAGTATACTACTGTCCTACCCCTCTGACAAATTCTCCTTTACCAGATGGCCCAAAGAACACCTCAGTGTCAGTCAGTCCCTCTGGTGAAATAGTGGAGGGCAGTTCAGTGACTCTGACCTGCAGCAGTGATGCCAACCCACCTGTGGACAAATACACCTGGTATAAGAAGAATGTAACCTCACCAAAAGCATCAGGACAGAGTTACAACATCACTAACATCATCTCTGAGGACAGAGGAGAATATTACTGTGAGGCCCAGAATGGAAGAGGATCTATGAACTCTACAGTCAGAGATCACCAAGCGCAACATAGCTTCTGCGTGTAAATCAGCTAGAAAGATGTGTCGGCATCGAGTAATTGTCTCTGGCTCCCTCCCAGTTAGGGGGAGTGATGAGCTCTACAGCAGAGTCTCACAACTCAATCGCTGGTTGAAAACTGTTTTCTGCCCCTCCCAAAAGATAGAATTTGTAGATAATTGGCCCTCTTTCTGGGACTCGCCCACAAACAGGACCAAGCCTGACCTGCTGAGGAGTGACGGACTCCATCCTAGCTGGAGGGGTGCTCTCATTTTATCTACCAACATAGACAGGGCTCTAACTCCTCTAGCTCCACAATGAAATAGGGTGCAGGCCAGGCAGCAGGCTGTTAGCCAGCCTGCCAGCATAGTGGAGTCTGCCACTAGCACAGTCAGTGTAGTCAGCTCAGCTATCACCATTGAGATACCACTGTGCCTCGACCTAGGTTGGGCAAAACTAAACATGGCGGTGTTCGCCTTAGCAATCTCACTAGGATAAAGACCACCTCCATTCCTGTCATTATTGAAAGAGATCATGATACCTCACATCTCAAAATAGGGCTACTTAATGTTAGATCCCTTACTTCAAAGGCAATTATAGTCAATGAACTAATCACTGATCATAATCTTGATGTGAT
This sequence comes from Oncorhynchus mykiss, assembly GCF_013265735.2. NCBI lineage: Eukaryota > Metazoa > Chordata > Actinopteri > Salmoniformes > Salmonidae > Oncorhynchus > Oncorhynchus mykiss. Next base: position 7,357,888 of record NC_048577.1, on the reverse strand, counting down.
TGGCCTGACTGAAACATGGCTTAAGCCTGATGAATTTACTGTGTTAAATGAGGCCTCACCTCCTGGCTACACTAGTGACCATATCCCCCGTGCATCCCGCAAAGGCGGAGGTGTTGCTAACATTTACGATAGCAAATTTCAATTTACAAAAAAAAAAAATGACGTTTTCGTCTTTTGAGCTTCTAGTCATGAAATCTATGCAGCCTACTCAATCACTTTTTATAGCTACTGTTTACAGGCCTCCTGGGCCATATACAGCGTTCCTCACTGAGTTCCCTGAATTCCTATCGGACCTTGTAGTCATAGCGGATAATATTCTAATCTTTGGTGACTTTAATATTCACATGGAAAAGTCCACAGACCCACTCCAAAAGGCTTTCGGAGCCATCATCGACTCAGTGGGTTTTGTCCAACATGTCTCTGGACCCACTCACTGTCACAGTCATACGCTGGACCTAGTTTTGTCCCATGGAATAAATGTTGTGGATCTTAATGTTTTTCCTCATAATCCTGGACTATCGGACCACCATTTTATTACGTTTGCAATTGCAACAAATAATCTGCTCAGACCCCAACCAAGGATCATCAAAAGTCGTGCTATAAATTCACAGACAACACAAAGATTCCTTGATGTCCTTCCAGACTCCTTCTGCCTACCCAAGGACGCCAGAGGACAAAAATCAGTTAACCACCTAACTGAGGAACTCAACTTAACCTTGCGCAATACCCTAGATGCAGTTGCACCCCTAAAAACTAAAAACATTTCTCATAAGAAACTAGCTCCCTGGTACACAGAAAATACCCGAGCTCTGAAGCAAGCTTCCAGAAAATTGGAACGGAAATGGCGCCACACCAAACTGGAAGTCTTCCGACTAGCTTGGAAAGACAGTACTGTGCAGTACCGAAGAGCCCTTACTGCTGCTCGATCATCCTATTTTTCTAACTTAATTGAGGAAAATAAGAACAATCCGAAATTCCTTTTTGATACTGTCGCAAAGCTAACTAAAAAGCAGCATTCCCCAAGAGAGGATGACTTTCACTTTAGCAGTGATAAATTCATGAACTTCTTTGAGGAAAAGATTATGATTATTAGAAAGCAAATTACGGACTCTTCCTTAAATCTGCGTATTCCTTCAAAGCTCAGTTGTCCTGAGTCTGCACAACTCTGCCAGGACCTAGGATCAAGAGAGACACTCAAGTGTTTTAGTACTATATCTCTTGACACAATGATGAAAATAATCATGGCCTCTAAACCTTCAAGCTGCATACTGGACCCTATTCCAACTAAACTCCTGAAAGAGCTGCTTCCTGTGCTTGGCCCTACTATGTTGAACATAATAAACGGCTCTCTATCCACCGGATGTGTACCAAACTCACTAAAAGTGGCAGTAATAAAGCCTCTCTTGAAAAAGCCAAACCTTGACCCAGAAAATATAAAAAACTATCGGCCTATATCGAATCTTCCATTCCTCTCAAAAATTTTAGAAAAGGCTGTTGCGCAACAACTCACTGCCTTCCTGAAGACAAACAATGTATACGAAATGCTTCAGTCTGGTTTTAGACCCCATCATAGCACTGAGACGGCACTTGTGAAGGTGGTAAATGACATTTTAATGGCATCGGACCGAGGCTCTGCATCTGTCCTCGTGCTCCTAGACCTTAGTGCTGCTTTTGATACCATCGATCACCACATTCTTTTGGAGAGATTGGAAACCCAAATTGGTCTACACGGACAAGTTCTGGCCTGGTTTAGATCTTATCTGTCGGAAAGATATCAGTTTGTCTCTGTGAATGGTCTGTCCTCTGACAAATCAACTGTAAATTTCGGTGTTCCTCAAGGTTCCGTTTTAGGACCACTATTGTTTTCACTATATATTTTACCTCTTGGGGATGTTATTCGAAAACATAATGTTAACTTTCACTGCTATGCAGATGACACACAGCTGTACATTTCAATTAAACATGGTGAAGCCCCAAAATTGCCCTTGCTAGAAGAATGTGTTTCAGACATAAGGAAGTGGATGGCTGCAAACTTTCTACTTTTAAACTCGGACAAAACAGAGATGCTTGTTCTAGGTCCCAAGAAACAAAGAGATCTTCTGTTGAATCTGACAATTAATCTTAATGGTTGTACAGTCGTCTCAAATAAAACTGTGAAGGACCTCGGCGTTACTCTGGACCCTGATCTCTCTTTTGAAGAACATATCAAGACCATTTCAAGGACAGCTTTTTTCCATCTACGTAACATTGCAAAAATCAGGAACTTTCTGTCCAAAAATGATGCAGAAAAATTAATCCATGCTTTTGTCACTTCCAGGTTAGACTACTGCAATGCTCTACTTTCCGGCTACCCGGATAAAGCACTAAATAAACTTCAGTTAGTGCTAAATACGGCTGCTAGAATCCTGACTAGAACCAAAAAATTTGATCATATTACTCCAGTGCTAGCCTCTCTACACTGGCTTCCTGTCAAAGCAAGGGCTGATTTCAAGGTTTTACTGCTAACCTACAAAGCATTACATGGGCTTGCTCCTATCTATCTCTCTGATTTGGTCCTGCCGTACATACCTACACGTACGCTACGGTCACAAGACGCAGGCCTCCTAATTGTCCCTAGAATTTTTAAGCAAACAGCTGGAGGCAGGGCTTTCTCCTATAGAGCTCCATTTTTATGGAACGGTCTGCCTACCCATGTCAGAGACGCAAACTCGGTCTCAACCTTTAAGTCTCTACTGAAGACTCATCTCTTCAGTGGGTCATATGATTGAGTGTAGTCTGGCCCAGGAGTGGGAGGGTGAACGGAAAGGCTCTGGAGCAACGAACCACCCTTGCTGTCTCTGCCTGGCCGGTTCCCCTCTTTCCACTGGGATTCTCTGCCTCTAACCCTATTACAGGGGCTGAGTCACTGGCTTTACTGGGGCTCTCTCATGCCGTCCCTGGAGGAGGTGCGTCACCTGAGTGGGTTGAGTCACTGATGTGGTCATCCTGTCTGGGTTGGCGCCCCCCCCCCCCCCCCCTTAAGTTGTGCCGTGGCGGAGGTCTTGTGGGCTATACTCAGCCTTGTCTCAGGATGGTAAGTTGGTGGTTGAAGATATCCCTCTAGTGGTGTGGGGGCTGTGCTTTGGCAAAGTGGGTGGGGTTATATCCTTCCTGTTTGGCCCTGTCCGGGGGTGTCCTCGGAGTGGGCCACAGTGTCTCCTGACCCCTCCTGTCTCAGCCTCCAGTATTTATGCTGCAGTAGTTTATGTGTCGGGGGGCTAGGGTCAGTTTGTTATATCTGGAGTACTTCTCCTGTCCTATTCGGTGTCCTGTGTGAATCTAAGTGTGCGTTCTCTAATTCTCTCCTTCTCTCTTTCTCTCTCTCGGAGGACCTGAGCCCTAGGACCATGCCCCAGGACTACCTGACATGATGACTCCTTGCTGTCCCCAGTCCACCTGGCTGTGCTGCTGCTCCAGTTTCAACTGTTCTGCCTTATTATTATTCGACCATGCTGATCATTTATGAACATTTGAACATCTTGGCCATGTTCTGTTATAATCTCCACCCGGCACAGCCAGAAGAGGACTGGCCATCCCACATATGCTCTCTCTAATTCTCTCTTTCTTTCTCTCTCTCGGAGGACCTGAGCCCTAGGACCATGCCCCAGGAATACCTGACATGATGACTCCTTGCTGTCCCCAGTCCACCTGACTGTGCTGCTGCTCCAGTTTCAACTATTCTGCCTTATTATTATTCGACCATGCTGGTCATTTATGAACATTTGAACATCTTGACCATGTTTTGTTATAATCTCCACCCGGCACAGCCAGAAGAGGACTGGCCACCCCACATAGCCTGGTTCCTCTCTAGGTTTCTTCCTAGGTTTTGGCCTTTCTAGGGAGTTTTTCCTAGCCACCGTGCTTCTTCACCTGCATTGCTTGCTGTTTGGGGTTTTAGGCTGGGTTTCTGTACAGCACTTTGAGATATCAGCTGATGTACGAAGGGCTATATAAAATAAATTTGATTGATTGAAATTTGATACAGCTCTGATGATCATTGTAGCAGGTAAAGTTACATCTTCAATACTTCAATACAAAATGATGTTCAATAAGAAATTATGTTTCAAGGTATCTTCTTCTAGTTTGCCTCATTACACTTTGGTTTATAACTATACATAGGCTTCTATATACAAGTATTACATGAATTTCCTGTTTTGCTGTATATTCATTTTCACTTCATAATAACATGTTCTCATATGATCTGTATTATATTACAGGGAAACAAACATCAGTTATGACTGCAGCTGTAGGAATCATAGTGGTTGTTCTGATTCTCATCCTCTTTCTCTCTGGATTCATGTGGTTCAGGTGAGTGAAAATTGTCACGATCGTCGTAGTGAGGAGACCAAAGTGCAGCGTGCTGTGAATGCATACTTTACTGAAAGGACAAAAAACACGAAGTACACTAAACAAAACAAACAAACTAACAAGACGACCGTGACCCCTATAGAAACACTGTGCTAACATGAAACATCACAAAGACAATAACCCACAAACCACAATACAACACAGGCTACCTAAATATGGTTCCCAATCAGAGACAACGACAAACACCTGCCACTGACTGAGAACCATATCAGGCCAAAACACATAGAAATAGACCAACTAGACATACAACATAGAATGCCCACTCCTATCACACCCTGACCAAACAAAACATAGAAACAAACAGCGCAAATCATGGTCAGAGTGTGACAGAAAATAGATATTTGTATTATTCTTTCACCTTAGCACACTGATTAGTTATTAACTCATTAAGGTATAGGCCCAATGCCCTTAACCACTAGGCCACCTGGCGCGGCAGGTAGCTTAGTGGTTAGAGTGTTGAACTTGCAACCAAGATTGAATCTTTGAGATGAAAATATACAAATCTGTCGTTCTGCCTCTGAACAAGGCAGTTAACCCACTGTTCCTAGAATGTCATTGTAAATGAGAGTTTGTTCTTAACTGACTTGCCTAGTTAAATAAAGGTAAAAAAAACCTGTTAAAATGTATTTGTAATATATCAACTTACTTACTTACAGAGCAGAACTCACTCTGTCCATCTTTACAGGAGATCCACAGGAGGAAGTGATGCCACAGCAGACACACAGGTGATTCTATTAGTTGCAACAGGGTTTCAGCTGTGTCGTGCTGGGCAAAAAACTAAATGTTCACCCAGGGGGTTACAACTCCATTTTCATTCATTTACGGTGACATGACAGTCTCTTTCATACTATTTTCATTGTTACCTCTCTCTCTGTCTCTCTGTCTCTCTCCCTCTCTCTCTCTCTCTCTCTCTCTCTCTCTCTCTCTCTCTCTCTCTCTCTCTCTCTCTCTCTCTCTCTCTCTCTCTCTCTCTCTCTCTCTCTCTCTCTCTCTCTCTCTCTCTCTCTCTCTCTCTCTCTCTCTCTCTCTCTCTCTCTCTCTCTCTCTCTCTCTCTCTGTCTCTCTCCCTCTCTCTCTCTCTCTCTCTCTCTCTCTCGCTCCCTCTCCCTCTCCCTATCCCCCCCCTCTCTCTCTCTCTACAGAGTATCCGTCCTGACTGTAACAGTGACACGTACACAGCTCTGAACATGAGGACCATGTCCCCTGACTACGACACTCTGAGAGTAAGTCTCTTTTAATGAATTTGGTTTGCTTATGAGTGTGTGTTTTATACAGTACTTGAATGTGTTTAGAGTAAATTATGGAAAGACTGGTGTTTCAAAGAACTCATGCATTTCCTCTCTCCCACCCTCTCCTTCTCTCCCTTCTCTCTCTTTCTCGCTCTCTCTCTTTCTGTTCACAGAGTGTCCATCCTGACCCTAACAGTGATACGTACACACCTCTGAACATGAAGACCAGGTCACCAGAGTATGACACCCTGGCAGTAAGTGTGTGTGTGTGTGTGTGTGTGTGTTTGTGCGCGCATGCGTGTGTGTGTGTGTGTGTGTGTGTGTGTGTGTGTGTGTGTGTGTGTGTGTGTGTGTGTGTGTGTGTGTGTGTGTGTGTGTGTGTGTGTGTGTGTGTGTTTGTGCGTATACAATGTTTAGTGGGAGTGCTACTTCAGTATGTCTTTTTTCAGAATGTGAGGGGAATCTCCCACTGAAGAGAAGCACCACAGAACCTGGACTGAAGAGAACAATCACAGATCCTGGACTGAAGAGAATCACCACAGAACCTGGACTGAAGAGAACCACCAACATTGAACCTGGACTGAAGAGAACAACCAACACTGAACCTGGACTGAAGAGAACAACCAACATTGAACCTGGACTGAAGAGAAGCATCACAGATCCTGGACTGAAGAGAACCACCAACATTGAACCTGGACTGAAGAGAAGCACCACAGATCCTGGACTGAAGAGAACCACCAACATTGAACCTGGACTGAAGAGAAGCACCACAGAACCTGGACTGAAGAGAACAATCACAGATCCTGGACTGAAGAGAATCACCACAGAACCTGGACTGAAGAGAACCACCAACATTGAACCTGGACTGAAGAGAACAACCAACACTGAACCTGGACTGAAGAGAACAACCAACATTGAACCTGGACTGAAGAGAAGCATCACAGATCCTGGACTGAAGAGAACCACTAACATTGAACCTGGACTGAAGAGAAGCACCACAGATCCTGGACTGAAGAGAACCACCACAGATCCTGGACTGAAGAGAACCACCACAGATCCTGGACTGAAGAGAACCACCAACATTGAACCTGGACTGAAAATGATCACCACACAACCTGGACCGAATGTTCCAATACAAAACGAGGCCTTACACCTCTATTCTATTGCTGCCATATCTGAAAGTTTTTACACACCATGAACTTTAACTTTTCAGTAAATACAGGAATATATATTTTGGAATGGAATATATTGATGATAAATGAGATGGGTTATATTTTGATGTAAATCTGTTTACTATCTTTAGTTTTAATTCTGATCTTTTGATGGGATTTTGTCATATACAGATGTTTTATAACATCAATAGTCCTACTTTCCTCAGCAACTAACATTAATAATACTGATAACAGCTTTTTAATATTTTTAGCTTTTGGGCCAAGTTTCTCCTGATGTGTTTAATAATTAACTTTGTATTGCTGTCAGATATTATTACTAATTTTATATTACGTAATACAATATTGTTCCGTCATGATATATTTTTTATTTTAAAATAAATGTAATCAGTCCGTTATTATAATTTCCAACATTTTGGTAGGCTATTTGTTAGTCAACTTGTCTATCATTTCTAAAGACATGCAGTGGCGACACGTCATTCAAGGCAGCTGAGGCAGAGCTAAATCTGTTTTCAGCCCCATGGTTAGCTTTTTCTGTTGCTTGTTTTGCATGTTTTGAAATTAATACGTGAAACATATCAGTTTGCAAATAAAGTTAATAAATAAATAAAGCATTGAGTTAATAAAGTCGCATTCAAACATGGTCTCTTTTTTTCCTTTCTTTAGTTAAGGCAGCTCCAAAATGCAGGTGTTGCAGCCTAGCTTAGTGCTTTCTGTGGTGGTGGGGCAGCCAGCATAAAATACGGGTTGGTAATGTTCTCTAGTTGTGCTGTGATTGGCTCAGTGTTCTGTCACTCATGGGGACACTACGTCACTGCAAAATCTAAGGGTAGAGCTTGAAATGTCAAGCCCCTTGGGTGCTGCCATAGAATTACATTAGAAATGCCCATCCAACAAGGCTCAAGGTCATTGGCTTAGACAAAATTACGTCAAATCGCGTTAAATCTACCGTAGCTTTGATTGGACTGATTGGACAAACTTTAAAAATCTTAGCTGGCAAGCTAGACAAGCAGTCATCATCATGCATCAAGTCGGCAATCTACTGACAAATCCTTATCAATCCTTGTCATATGAAATTATAGATAAAACGTATCAGTGCTCATTGGCCATTGGACATAAACATTACAAAACAAGTTGGAACAAATCACAAATTCAACAATTAGTGCTAAGGCAGCACTGCAGGCCCGGGTTTGATCCCGGACTGTTACAACCGGCTGTGACCGGGAGACCTATGAGGCGGAGCACAATTGTCCCAGGGTCATCTGGGTTAGGGGAGGGTTTAGCCGGCCAGGATGTCCTTGTCTCATCATGCTCTAGTAACTCCTTGTGGCCTGGCGCCTGCAAGAATGACGTCGGTCGTCAGTTAAACAGTGTTTCCTGCGACACATTGGTGCCTGCTGTTTGTCCTCCTGTCCAAGGGGTGGAGCTGGAGAGCACCAGGCTGGTGATCAGGTACCCAGACCGCTGGATGCAGAGAACCCCTCACTCTCCTCAGAAGACCAACCCTATAGGCCTCAACAACTCCTCAGCCTCCCAGTACGCCTCCACATGGTAAGGACATCCGGCTTTGAGGAGAATATTACTGTGAGGCTGAGAATACAATTGCATCTATGAACTCTGCAGCTCTGATGATCATTGTAGGAAGTAAAGTTTCATCCTTAAAATATATAATAATATAATAATATAATATAATTTCAAGATAAATCTTAATAATTATACTTTGGATTAGTACACTTTTGTTAATAATTACAGGTTTGTTTATAAAATCCCCAAGTATTAACAAGTATTACATTGATATTCTGTTTTCTTATCATAATAATATTCAGTTCATTAGAACATAATGTGTTCTCATATCATCCATATTTTATTTTAGGGAAACAGACCTCAGTTCTGACTGCAGCTGTAGGAATCACAGTGGCTCTGGGTCTCATCCTCTGTCACTCTGGCTTCAGGTGCGTTTTGAGGATGAGGATGTCCACTACGCTGCTGTGAAATTCAAACTCCCCAGTGCTGCCACCCAGTGAGCATATTCTGTATTAAGGTCATTCATATGCTGCTGTTTATTGTAGGAGATGTCATCAATAAGAAAAACAGTTGACCCTTTGAGACCACTATGAACCCAAACTATGAACCCAACAATGGACATCTCAGGACAGTTACTATGACATGTCTAAAATGGGGGAGTGACGTGATGATGGGTTTGAGGAACTGTTTTCTGTTCCAAATGGCACCCTATTCCCTATTTAGTGCACTACTTTAGACAGAGCCCTATAGGGTGCCACCATTTGGGACAATGTCTTTGTTTCATTATTGCTTCTCTCTCTTCAGCAGCACAAGCAGCTGAGGAGGACTCCTCTGTTCTCTACAGTACAGTCAACAAACCCAGAACCAAGAAGATCTGAATGCAACAAACCCAGAACCAAGAAGACCTGAACACAACAAACCCAGAACCAAGAAGACCTGAACACAACAAACACAGAAATAAGAAGACCTGAACAGAACAAGTTTAATTTGTTTATATGGGCTATAAGTAAAGGAGTGTTAATTGCTTTTGCAGTATTTTTTCCCCCCGAAAAATTATGGATATTTTTTTTCAAAAAAGGGGAAGTGAAATTTAAAATCAAATAGCTAAATGGTCCACGGTATGACCACCTTAAAACAATTCCATATGTCAACTAGTAGAATAACCCTCCAAACCCCCCCAGACTTTTAGAGGTTCAGAAACCCAGTGTCAGAGGGAGCAATGACCAGCACCTAAACACATACATCAAATCAAATCTAATTGTATTTGTCAAGTTTGAAATGGTTAAGGACACGCTCTTAAGCAACAATGCAGTTGTTTATATGTAAGAAAATATTAGATTTCTTTAAATAAAAAATGCTAAAAAATAACTATATAAATCACACAATAACATTTCAATAACGAAGCAGCAATAAACATTTACATGAAAGATTCAATGGGACACAATAATCCCAGACAGACAGACAGACAGACAGACAGACAGACAGACTTAGCTATATGCATGTCAGGGTCCACTTTGGGTCCATTGCTCTGAAGATCAGTGAGCTGAAAACATCTCTTTCACACAAGCACACACTGGAAGCTCAGAGCAGCTTGCCTTGGCATAATGACAGCTCACTGTTGTCTGTTGTTTCTAGCTAGCTAATGTTGATAGCTAAATCTTAGCTAGCTAGCTAGCTCACAAGCTAACTATGGGGTCTTGCTGTAATTCAGAGGCAGCGCATCATATTGTTCACAATCCAGTACATTCAGAGTAGCTGTGTGATGCACAAAAATACTTGTTTATCGCTGAATAACAGCATCTTCATGTAGCTAACAAGCTAGTTGAGATCACTAGTTCACTCAATACAACCGCCAGTTCAACATAAGTCCCAATAACAGTATTTTTACGTGCGTGACTGTTTTATTCTATATATATTTTTGACATTTTCTACCTTCTATTTTAGATATTTTCATCCGACTAGTAGGGACATATGAAGCCTGGAGGCTGCAGTAATGTTGAGATGTCAGTAGGGAGAGCTCTAGTCTAGAACACTGGTACCAAAGATACTCCCCTTTCATCTGTTCTGGAATCTTCAGTACCATCTGATGAGGAGTGATGGGAATGGGTCACATTTTGTCTCTTGTAAAACATGTAGGTCCACTCCTCAAATAAAGAAATGTAACTACAGTATTCTGACTTTAGCACATTTTCTATTTAGATACAGTAACATCCCTTATGTGACATGTTGTTCCTGCATGTTAATGCCCTGACTAGGCTACTTTAAAATGTGTCAACCACAGAATTCACACCGGCTACGCCTGCTTCTACTAACACTTACAGTAGATTACTTCTTGTTTCCACACAGTGACAGTAAGTTGACTAACTGTACAAGACCTCTCCTCTTCACTTCACTCTGTAAGTACACTTGACAATATCTTGAAATATAGTTTTAGTTTTGATGTTTTTAGCCAAACATCACATGACTTCCTGTATCTTTGTACTTGTTGGTTTATTTTGAATTGTGTTTTGGTTGTTACATCAGGGCCTGTATTCATAAAGTGTCTCAGATGGTCCATATAATTATGATCTAAAAGGATAAACTGATCCCAGATCAGCTCTCCTACTCTGATACACTTTGTGAATACTGACCCTGGACTGTGGTTTCATGTGTTTAGTTCAGTTTATTCATTTACATGTTTACAACATGATCAGTAGAGTTTACCAGTAACACCCAGATCTCCATTCAATAGGGTCATGTTCACTGTCATAGTATAACAGGGTCAAGTAAAACTGTGTGTGTGTGTGTGTGTGTGTGTGTGTGTACGTGTGTACGTGTGTACGTGTGTGTGTGTGTACGTGTGTGTGTGTACGTGTGTACGTGTGTACGTGTGTACGTGTGTGTGTGTGTGTGTGTGTGTGTGTGTGTGTGTGTGTGTGTGTTAAAATGCATTTTGACATATTAATCTGATTGGTGGATTTACAGTCACAATCAATATGATTGGCCCCCTTGACAAATACTGAGCTATATTGTATGCTACAAAAGATGGGAAGTCCATTGTACATGTTGTTTCACATGAAGACTTTATGCTATTTTAAGAGCTCTGAGAGCAACAGAGGGACAGTAAGAGTGAGAGTGATGAGTTGATATACTTATTTTCCACCATAATTTGCAAATAAATTCATAAAAAATCCTACAATGTGATTTTCTGGATTTTGTTTCTCATTTTGTCTGTCATAGTTGAAGTGTACCTATGATGACAATTACAGGCCTCTCTCATCTTTTTAAGTGGGAGAACTTGCACAATTGGTGGCTGACTAAATACTTTTTTGCCCCACTGTATGGATAACAGGCTACATTAGACTATATATTGATAACAGGCTACATTAGACTATATATTGATAACAGGTTACATTAGACTATATATGGATAACAGGCTACATTAGACTATATATGGATAACAGGCTACATTAGACTATATATGGATAACAGGCTACATTAGACTATATATGGATAACAGGCTACATTAGACTATATATGGATAACAGGTTACATTAGACTATATATGGATAACAGGCTACATCAGACTATATATTGATAACAGGCTACATTATACTATATATGGATAACAGGCTACATTAGACTATATATGGATAACATGCTACATTAGACTATATATGGATAACAGGCTGCATTAGACTATATATGGATAACATGCTATATTAGACTATATATGGATATCAGGCTACATTAGACTATATATGGATAACAGGTTACATTAGAATATATATGGATAACAGGCTACATTAGACTATATATGGATAACAGGCTATATTAGACTATATATGGATAACAGGCTACATTAGACTGTATATGGATAGTCTGATTATTTTACAGTTTGTGATGTTGATATTAGCCCAACAGTATTAAGGTCATTATTATTAGGATGGTGCAGTAATGTTGAGATGCCAGTAGGAGGAGCTCTAGTCTAGAACACTGGAACCTTCAGTACCACATTGATGCAGCTGATGAGGAGAGTAAATTGAATGTGTTTGTAGAATATAATGAATGACATCATGGAACTGACCAAATGTAAATGGGACTTTGACCTGTTCCATGTAGAACTCAGAGGGACAAGGCAACACATTCTAAGATATTATAAACATTCCATATAGAATAGTCAACATATTGTTAACATGTTTCTTTATTTATATACACGTGGAAATGGGGGACATTTTGTCCATTATAGAAATGTTGGGCCCATTTTAATACAGTAACCTCCCTTTTCTGATGTACTGTTCTGGTCTTCATGCATGTTAAGGACTTAAAGAGTAAAGGAAAGGACTTTTCTGTATCATCTACTTTAAATATGTATCAACCACAGAACTGACACTTACTAGCAGTTCCCACTCAATACCAGTAAGTTAACTCACTGTACAAGACCTCTCCCCTTCACTTCACTCTGTAAGTACTCTTGACAATATCTGTCACGTTCTGACCTTTATTTCCTTTGTTTTGTCATTATTTAGTATGGTCAGGGCGTGAGTTGGGGTTGTCAGGGCGTGAGTTGTGGTGGTCAGGGCGTGAGTTGGGGTGATCAGGGCGTGAGTTGGGGTGGTCAGGGCGTGAGTTGGGGTGTTCTGGGCGTGAGTTGGGGTGGTCAGGATGTGAGTTGGGGTGGTCAGGGCGTGAGTTGGGGTGGTCAGGATGTGAGTTGGGGTGGTCAGGGCGTGAGTTGGGGTGGTCAGGATGTGAGTTGGGGTGGTCAGGGCGTGAGTTGGGGTGGTCAGGGCGTGAGTTGGGGTGGGCAGTCTATGTTTGTTTTTCTATGATTTTGGGGATTTCTATGTTTCGGCCTAGTATGGTTCTCAATCAGAGGCAGGTGTCAGTAGTTGTCTCTGTTTGAGAATCATACTTAGGTAGCCTGGGTTTCACTGTTTGTTTGTGGGTGATTGTCTATGTTAGTTGCTTGTGTCAGCACAGTTCTTATGATAGCGTCACGGTTGTTATTTGTTTATTGTTTTAGTACAGTTTACTTTGTGCTTTTTGTCATCTATTAAATGATGCATTCACACCACGCTGCGCTTTGGTCCACTTCTTACGACGATCGTGACATATCTTGAAATATAGTTTATTTGTTTTTAGTCATATAGTGCTGTGTGTCTGTGCGTGCGTCATTGCTGTTTATCCTCACAGCTTGGGGATAGGTACTATGATTGAACCTGGTTGTCACGTCATCTAGGAGTAGTGGGTTTGGAGTCAGAGAGCAGAGGCTTCGGACAATCGGATTTTAGTCCGGTACAAACGGTCAAAACACAGGACCCAAACACAGGGCCCAAACACAGGACCCAAACACAGGACCCAAACACAGGACCCAAACACAGGACCCAAACACAGGGCCCAAACACAGGACCCAAACACAGGGCCCAAACACAGGACCCAAACACAGGGCCCAAACACAGGACCCAAACACAGGACCAAAACACAGGACCCAAACACAGGACCCAAACACAGGACCCAAACACAGGGCCCAAACACAGGACCCAAACACAGGGCCCAAACACAGGGCCCAAACACAGGACCCAAACACAGGGCCCAAACACAGGGCCCAAACACAGGACCCAAACAGTCTGGAGAAAATAAAGTACAAATGCACAAACTAACAGAGGATCCCGCACAAACATAGTCGGGCCTAACAGCCTTAAATAGACATAAATCAAGAAACAAAATAAGAGACAGGTGCAACCAATAAGACCAAACAAACAGAAAGGAAAAGGGGATCGGTGACGGCTAGTAGACCGGCGACGACGAACGCTGAGCGCCGCCCGAACAGGCAGGGGAGCCACCTTCAGTGGGAGTCGTGACCCTGGTGGTCAGTCTTTAGTCACTGGCTGTTGAGCCGCACAGCTTGGGGATAGGTGCTTGAGGATAGGTGCTATCATTGAACCTGGTGGTCATTCTTTAGGCTGCTGTACAGCTTGAGGATAGGTGCTATCATTGAACCTGGTGGTCATTCTTTAGTCACTGGCTGTTTAGCCTCAGCTTGAGGATAGGTGCTATCATTGAACCTGGTGGTCAGTCTTTAGGCTGCTGTACAGCTTGACGGACCGTAGAGGATTGAACATTTATCCTCCTATCCTCCTATATTTGGGGTTCTGAGAATAAAACAGTAATGAGGCCCTGTACCCCATTTACAGTTTATACTTCAATGTATCAGGTGGAGTTATTCACCAGCTATAGAGTGAGTTGTTGTTTATGTTTCTAATACTGCAGGGTGGGAGATGCAACAATGGCCTTGAGAACAGCAGGAAGTGTGTTGGTGGTCTTTCTCTGGTCTGTAGCAGGTATGGTCTCATTCTTATCTTTTGGTTGCTCTGTTTATCAGTCTACAGACATTTCTAAAAGCATAACCATTTTTATGTTCTACTGTCGACACATTCGGCATCTCCACTTCACTTTAAACAGTTATCTTTCACACCTCACTGAATGATGCTTATCTGTGGTTTCCATTCACACTCAACTCAGCAACTATGGAAACAAAGTGTTAGTGTGAGTCACAAGACCTTGAACTTAATGTAACATCCTTGTGATGTCTAACTGTGTTTCAGTTGTACTGGGGCAGAATGTCTGGAGTGTTACATACACCACTCAGAGTATCTGCACCTTGAAGGGGTCAACAGTGGAGCTGTCCTGCTCTTACACATATCCCAGTGGTACAGTCACAACAACCTTGTGGTTCACTAAAGTTTATGATGTGGAGAATTATGTGAGTCTGTTAGATGACCCAGACTACAAAGGACGTGTGACGTACCGTAGTGATAGGACGAATGGCCACACCCTGACAATCACAAACCTGAGAGAGAGTGACTCAGCTACATACAAGTTCAGATTATTAACAGATCAAACAAGAGGGAAATATTTTGGGAGCCCTGGAGTTACTTTGTCTGTTACAGGTACAGTGATATTATATATATAATGCTAATCTGTTTAATTGGTTCTGGAAAATTGTGTTGATTTGTATTGAAATAATATAATTAATATGTAAGTATGTGTAAAATAGGAATGTCTGAATTAATAATTTGAGAACGTCCACTCCTGCCTCATTTGAACTAGACAACAGGTCATTGATGGATTTAATGTTGTTATCTACTCCAGACCTGCAGGTGAAGGTGATCACTACATTGTTGTCAACGACACTGACCTGTAGCACCACCTGTACTATGACTGACAACCCCACCTACATCTGGTACAGGAACAGTAAGATTGTACAAGAGGACTCCTCCCCCTCGTACTCAGTCTACTTTAAAACTGAAGACAGCTTCTACTGTGCTGTAAAAGGCATCAATTCTCCTGCAGTGTGTGAGTGTGACTAAATACACTTTTAAAGTCAAAATCATCCAATACATCATTGGTCAGTGTTGATGTTTAGTGAAACAGACATGAGATAGAGCTACTATTCCATTTAGATTAATGGTGGTTGATTTTACAGTTCTAAATACTGACACCATTTCATAATGAGAAGACTAACTTTCACGATGTTATCCAGACGGCCCAAAGAACACCTCAGTGTCAGTCAGTCCCTCTGGTGAAATAGTGGAGGGCAGTTCAGTGACTCTGACCTGCAGCAGTGATGCCAACCCACCTGTGGACAAATACACCTGGTACAAGATAACATATAAGAAAATGTCAATGAGACATTCTGGACAGAGTTACACCATCC
Organism: Oncorhynchus mykiss; assembly: GCF_013265735.2. Classification (NCBI taxonomy): domain Eukaryota; kingdom Metazoa; phylum Chordata; class Actinopteri; order Salmoniformes; family Salmonidae; genus Oncorhynchus; species Oncorhynchus mykiss. Next base: position 7,341,860 of record NC_048577.1, on the reverse strand, counting down.
ATAACATCAGCTCTGAGGACAGAGAGGGATACTACTGTGAGGCTCTGAACATTATAGGGAGAGAACATATCCCTGTCCATATTAATGTTACATGTAAGTATGACACATTCTGTCCATTGTTGGTGCTCTGTCATTTTACAGATTTCATTCTGACATCATGCATTAATTAACCCATGACCCTGCAGCAGTGTTCCCCTGGGTTCCTGTGGTGGGGGTGGGGGCTGTCCTGACTGCTGGAGCTCTGCTACTCACCATCTACTGCACTCTGAAGAGGTGACTCTTTCATTTACATATACTGTATTAGTAACATATCAACTTCCACTAGAGGTCAGAAGAGAGCAGAACTCACTCTGTCCCTCATTACAGGAGATCCACAGGAGGAAGTGATACCACAGCAGACACACAGGTAATAATGTCAACAACCAAAGTTATTTCAATCCTAATACCATTGACAGTAAGCAAATTAATTTACATAAAAATGTTGGAGGAAGGGGTTCGTAAAGTGCTCATTCATTGTCTTCTTTCAGAATGTGAGAGACTCTCCCAGTGACACAGCCCCTCAGATAGATGCTGAGCCCTCCGATTATGAGAACTGGAGCAAACCACCACAGGACCTGGACAGTGACACAGACCCTCAAATAGATGCTGAGCCCTCTGATTATGAGAACTGGAGAGAACCACAAAAGAACCTGGACTGAAGAGAACCATAAAAGAACCTGGACTGAAGAGAACCACCACAGAATTTGGACTGAAGAGAACCAAAACAGAACCTGGACTGAAGAGAACCACCGTAGAAACTGGACTGAAGAGAACCACCACAGAACCTGGACTGAAGAGAACCACCACAGAACTTGGACTGAAGAGACCCACCACAGAACCTGGACTGAAGAGAACCAAAACAGAACCTGGACTGAAGAGAACCACCACAGAACCTGGACTGAAGAGAACCACCACAGAACCTGGACTGAAGAGAACCAAAACAGAACCTGGACTGAAGAGAACCAAAACAGAACCTGGACTGAAGAGAACCAAAACAGAACCTGGACTGAAGAGCAACAGCATCAAACCAAAGCTAGGCCTCACAATGTTATTCTCTTACTATCATAATGCTTTATAGTCTAGAAGGTTTGAGACAATGACCTTTAACTTCTGAGTAAATGCTGGAATTTAGATTGTTCTCCTAATGATAAATACAGTATGTGTCTAGATGATCAATACAGTATGTGTCTAGATGATCAATACAGTATGTATATCGATGATCAATACAGTATGTATATCGATGATCAATACAGTATGTATATAGATTATCAATACAGTATGTGTCTAGATGATCAATACAGTATGTGTCTAGATGATCAATACAGTATGTGTCTAGATGATCAATACAGTATGTGTCTAGATGATCAATACAGTATGTATATCGATGATCAATACAGTATGTGTCTAGATGATCAATACAGTATGTATATAGATGATCAATACAGTATGTGTATAGATGATCAATACAGTATGTATCTAGATGATCAATGGGATAGATTGTGCTTCGGCTATTTTTCTATGAGATTTTTCATTTCCAGATTTGATTACATTTCACATAGAACTACTTGTAACTCTTTATTAGCAAATGAATAGTGTGAGTCTTGGCGATATAGGCTCTGCTCCTTCAGGGTAGCAGTAAACTATACCACTCCTACAGCAGGAACACAGAACCTAACAGGTGGAGGCTGGGGTGGGAGGAGCTACTCTCCTGCTCATGATCAGAAAACATTGCTTCTCACTCACTGTATAGCCACATGGTTGAGGCTACTTCCTCCTTGTATGGATGAGGGAGAATTCTCCATGATGGTTCACGGAGCGCACTGACTCAGCTCAAAAGCTGATATTGGGAACAAACAAGTAGGCAGTATGATAGGTTACTCTCGATGCTATTTCTACTTTGCTAGTTTGTAGCCGGCTATTGACTGACAACAGAGCAGCAACATCGTTGATCCTCACAACCAATCACATCACCGCAGCAGCCAAACATTGTAACATGAGCATATTGAACAATGCGGGTGAGGTTCAAACACAGCTAGCGAGCACTTACAAAGAACACATTATATCAGACATCAGCAGCATAGTGAGAAACAGCTAGTGAGCACTTACAAAGAACACATTATATCAGACATCAGCAGCATAGTGAGAAACAGCTAGTGAGCACTTACAAAGAACACATTATATCAGACATCAGCAGCATAGTGAGAAACAGCTAGTGAGCACTTACAAAGAACACATTATATCAGACATCAGCAGCATAGTGAGAAACAGCTAGTGAGCACTTACAAAGAACACATTATATCAGACATCAGCAGCATAGTGAGAAACAGCTAGTGAGCACTTACAAAGAACACATTATATCAGACATCAGCAGCATAGTGAGAAACAGCTAGTGAGCACTTACAAAGAACACATTATATCAGACATCAGCAGCATAGTGAGAAACAGCTAGTGAGCACTTACAAAGAACACATTATATCAGACATCAGCAGCATAGTGAGAAACAGCTAGCGAGCACTTACAAAGAACACATTATATCAGACATCAGCAGCATAGTGAGAAACAGCTAGTGAGCACTTACAAAGAACACATTATATCAGACATCAGCAGCATAGTGAGAAACAGCTAGTGAGCACTTACAAAGAACACATTATATCAGACATCAGCAGCATAGTGAGAAACAGCTAGTGAGCACTTACAAAGAACACATTATATCAGACATCAGCAGCATAGTGAGAAACAGCTAGTGAGCACTTACAAAGAACACATTATATCAGACATCAGCAGCATAGTGAGAAACAGCTAGCGAGCACTTACAAAGAACACATTATATCAGACATCAGCAGCATAGTGAGAAACAGCTAGTGAGCACTTACAAAGAACACATTATATCAGACATCAGCAGCATAGTGAGAAACAGCTAGTGAGCACTTACAAAGAACACATTATATCAGACATCAGCAGCATAGTGAGAAACAGCTAGTGAGCACTTACAAAGAACGCATTATATCAGACATCAGCAGCATAGTGAGAAACAGCTAGTGAGCACTTACAAAGAACACATTATATCAGACATCAGCAGCATAGTGAGAAACAGCTAGTGAGCACTTACAAAGAACACATTATATCAGACATCAGCAGCATAGTGAGAAACAGCTAGTGAGCACTTACAAAGAACACATTATATCAGACATCAGCAGCATAGTGAGAAACAGCTAGTGAGCACTTACAAAGAACGCATTATATCAGACATCAGCAGCATAGTGAGAAACAGCTAGCGAGCACTTACAAAGAACACATTATATCAGACATCAGCAGCATAGTGAGAAACAGCTAGCGAGCACTTACAAAGAACACATTATATCAGACATCAGCAGCATAGTGAGAAACAGCTAGCGAGCACTTACAAAGAACACATTATATCAGACATCAGCAGCATAGTGAGAAACAGCTAGTGAGCACTTACAAAGAACACATTATATCAGACATCAGCAGCATAGTGAGAAACAGCTAGCGAGCACTTACAAAGAACACATTATATCAGACATCAGCAGCATAGTGAGAAACAGCTAGTGAGCACTTACAAAGAACACATTATATCAGACATCAGCAGCATAGTGAGAAACAGCTAGTTACAGCAGCAGAGTCAACAGAGGACAAGAAGCCAGAGTAGAGTAACAGTAACAGAGTCAACGGAGGACAAGAAGCCAGAGTAGAGTAACAGTAACAGCAGCAGAGTCAACAGAGGACAAGAAGCCAGAGTAGAGTAACAGTAGCAGAGTCAACGGAGGACAAGAAGCCAGAGTAGAGTAACAGTAGCAGAGTCAACGGAGGACAAGAAGCCAGAGTAGAGTAACAGTAGCAGAGTCAACGGAGGACAAGAAGCCAGAGTAGAGTAACAGTAACAGCAGCAGAGTCAACAGAGGACAAGAAGCCAGAGTAGAGTAACAGTAGCAGAGTCAACGGAGGACAAGAAGCCAGAGTAGAGTAACAGTAACAGCAGCAGAGTCAACAGAGGACAAGAAGCCAGAGTAGAGTAACAGTAGCAGAGTCAACGGAGGACAAGAAGCCAGAGTAGAGTAACAGTAGCAGAGTCAACGGAGGACAAGAAGCCAGAGTAGAGTAACAGTAACAGCAGCAGAGTCAACAGAGGACAAGAAGCCAGAGTAGAGTAACAGTAGCAGCAGCAGAGTCAACGGAGGACAAGAAGCCAGAGTAGAGTAACAGTAGCAGAGTCAACGGAGGACAAGAAGCCAGAGTAGAGTAACAGTAGCAGAGTCAACGGAGGACAAGAAGCCATAGTAGAGTAACAGTAACAGAGTCAACAGAGGACAAGAAGCCAGAGTAGAGTAACAGCAGCAGAGTCAACAGAGGACAAGAAGCCAGAGTAGAGTAACAGTAGCAGAGTCAACAGAGGACAAGAAGCCATAGTAGAGTAACAGTAACAGAGTCAACGGAGGACAAGAAGCCAGAGTAGAGTAACAGTAACAGAGTCAACAGAGGACAAGAAGCCAGAGTAGAGTAACAGCAGCAGAGTCAATGGAGGACAAGAAGCCAGAGTAGAGTAACAGTAGCAGAGTCAACAGAGGACAAGAAGCCAGAGTAGAGTAACAGTAGCAGAGTCAACAGAGGACAAGAAGCCAGAGTAGAGTAACAGTAGCAGAGTCAACGGAGGACAAGAAGCCAGAGTAGAGTAACAGTAGCAGAGTCAACGGAGGACAAGAAGCCAGAGTAGAGTAACAGTAGCAGAGTCAACGGAGGACAAGAAGCCAGAGTAGAGTAACAGTAGCAGAGTCAACAGAGGACAAGAAGCCAGAGTAGAGTAACAGTAGCAGAGTCAACGGAGGACAAGAAGCCAGAGTAGAGTAACAGTAGCAGCAGCAGAGTCAACGGAGGACAAGAAGCCAGAGTAGAGTAACAGTAGCAGCAGCAGAGTCAACGGAGGACAAGAAGCCAGAGTAGAGTAACAGTAGCAGAGTCAACAGAGGACAAGAAGCCAGAGTAGAGTAACAGTAGCAGAGTCAACGGAGGACAAGAAGCCAGAGTAGAGTAACAGTAGCAGAGTCAACGGAGGACAAGAAGCCAGAGTAGAGTAACAATAGCAGCAGCAGCAGAATGATGTGAGATCAGACCCGGTCAGTTTAATAGACCACAGAATAAGATGGTGGTGAATGATACTAGTCTCTAATTGGACACTCAGGTTTCCTTCCTGAACTGGCCTACTGTTCTTGTGTACTTATCTGTTTACTATCTGTAGATTGTATTGCTTATCTTTTCTATTGGATTTTGCCAAATCCTGATTTTTTTAACATATAAAGTATTGTCTTGTCTTAGTGACACAAAAATGAATAATATTGACAAGAGATTTTAAATATTTGTATCTCTGGAGTTGTTCCTGATGTGTTAAAATATGTTTTACTTTGTATTGCTGTCAGTCATTACTGGTCATTTTATATTTTATATTATGTAATACCATATTGTTCAGTGTCATGATATTGCTTGTTTCATTATCACATAATTAATAATGACGTATTTTAGATACATTGAACACAGTATAAGCATCATGTTGTAAATAAGCTCAAAGGTAGACAATAAAAAGACAACAAATAAATGGATAATTTTGTTAATTTACATCTATTCATAACTACATCCATTCAGCTTGTTTCTTGTATTTCTGCCCATTGGGACACACACACACACACACACACACACACACACACACACACACACACACACACACACACACACACACACACACACACACACACACACACACACACACACACACACACACACACACACACACACACACACACACACACACACACACACACACACGTCTAGATCTTGCCAGATTCTTTCCCAGTAGTTCAGACATTGTATGGGTGTGTTCTTGTTTCTTGTGGATGCCTATGTGTGTGATAGGGGTATGTTGCTCCCTAGACTATTGAATGAGAACTCAAATGTAAGTTGTCAAACAGATTTTCTAGGTGGCAAAAGATCTGGACTATTTCTCCTTTGATCTCATTTCTTGTATTTCTTTGGGAATGGTTTGTCCTCCTAATGGTGTCTGGAGCTCTACCCCTCTGCCCTATCAGATGCTCAGAAGTCCATCCAGCTCTCTACTGTGAAAATGGAAATTGCTGCGTGTGTGTGTGTGTGTGTGTATGTGTGTGTCTGTCGGTGAAATCTGACTCTCAATCTCTTTGCTCTCTCCCCACTCATCTTATCTCCCCTCTCTCCCCCCTCCTCCCATCCCTCCCCTCTACCTCCTCTCACCCCCCCTCCTCCCATCCCTCCCCTCTTCCAGCTGTATGGTGAGGCAGAAAGGGCCATGGATCAGGTGTTAAAGCTAGATCAGGACTGAGATGAGTCCTCCACTGAGGTCTTCAACTGCAAGGTCCTGCAGATCATGATGAGGGGAGACAGGGGTCAGGCTCCGGCCTAATGGAGTTGGTGGTAGTAGAGTTGGATAACTCAATGTGTCCGAAGTTGAGGTTTGGTTTTCTGTCTCTCCTCCCTCTCAGGACTCCAGTGGTGGACCTCTCCTCTCCTTCCCACTGGACTCCAGTGGTGGACCTCTCCTCTCCTTCCCACTGGACTCCAGTGGTGGACCTCTCCTCTCCTTCCCACTGGACTCCAGTGGTGGACCTCTCCTCCCCTCATGACTCCAGTGGTGGACCTCTCCTCTCCTCATGACTCCAGTGGTGGACTCACCTCTCCTCTGGACTCCAGTGGTGGACCTCTCCTCTCCTTCCCACTGGACTCCAGTGGTGGACCTCTCCTCCCCTCATGACTCCAGTGGTGGACCTCTCCTCCCCTCAGGACTCCAGTGGTGGATCTCTCCTCCCCTCATGACTCCAGTGGTGGACCTCTCCTCCCCCAAGGACTCTAGTGGTGGACCTCTCCTCCCCTCAGGACTCCAGTGGTGGACCTCTCCTCCCCCTCAGGACTCCAGTGGTGGATCTCTCCTCTCCTCAGGACTCCAGTGGGGGACCTCTCCTCCCCTCAGGACTCCAGTGGTGGACCTCTCCTCCCCTCAGGACTCCAGCGGGGGACCTCTCCTCCCCTCTGGACTCCAGTGGTGGACCTCTCCTCCCCTCTGGACTCCAGTGGGGGACCTCTCCTCCCCTCAGGACTCCAGTGGGGGACCTCTCCTCCCCTCAGGACTCCAGTGGTGGACCTCTGCTCCCCTCAGGACTCCAGTGGTGGACCTCTCCTCCCCTCAGGACTCCAGTGGTGGACCTCTCCTCCCCCAAGGACTCTAGTGGTGGACCTCTCCTCCCCTCAGGACTCCAGTGGTGGACCTCTCCTCCCCTCTGGACTCCAGTGGGGGACCTCTCCTCCCCTCATGACTCCAGTGGTGGACCTCTCCTCCCCTCACGACTCTACTGGGTGAGTATGTTTAAGTCTGGTTATCATACCTGGGTCTAGACCATGCTAGCTCACTGAGCTAAAGTCTATGCATTAGCCCTGAGAGCTAAAATTAATCTCCAGGTCTCAGACAAGGTTATCTCATTATTACAGACCAGTTTGGTTCACTGAGACCAACTCCACTCTGTTGTTTGGTTATTCCACATCTAAATTATGCATGATTTAATATGAGTATACATAGCTATGTTTATAGATTATATAGACAGTCCCAAATAGAACCATATTCCTATATAGTACACTACTTTCAACCGGAGCCCTATGGGCCATTTAGAACCGTAATGTGTTGTTATAAGGTTGCTTTAATGGATTTATTCTGACCATGGTCCTTCCCTCCTTCTACTCTCATCCTCAGGTCCCCTTGTCCCTCTCACTGGATGGGGAACGTCACCATGGACCTCACTGAGAAACACATATGGGACCTCTTCAAAACGTATGACCACCACACTCATCTGTTTTAGTTCTGGATCTGCATCTCTAACTACAAATTATTAGTCATTTAACAGCCGCTCTTATCCAGAGTGACGTACAGGAGAAAGTAGAGTTAAGTGCCTTGCTCGAGTGCAGTTTTTTCACCTATTTGGCTCAGGGATTTGAACCAGCAACCTTTCTGTTACTGGCCCTACACTCATAACCGCTAGGCTACCTGCATGTCCACTGCTTGGCTTCTCTTGCTGTGAGTTTCTTTGTTTCTGACATGGTGTGTGGTGATAATCATCAAGTAACATAACATTAATACTTTAAATGGTTCACTCAAAATGGCCGCCGGTCCACCATTCTAATACTATTACATTTATCTCTGTCTGCTGAGTTGGAATGAGAATCATCATTATTGTACATTCTAATACTATGACATTTACTGTAGGTGTTGGGAGATGGAGTATCATTGTTCTGCATGAGAGATTATGTGCCTTTGTCAACATCAAGAATACCAACATGGCCGCTGTCGCCTTGGAGAGGCTCCAGGTGAGAGGTGGGATGAAACATAATGCTGTCTAAATGCCTTCAACTATGTGAGACGTGCTTTCAATTATTTAGCTTAATCTTTAGGAGTTTGTACTTTTGGGAATGTGCTATTGGTTCCATTGTACTTTTGGGACTACGCTTATTAGTCCTATTATTTGTGGATCACACTCCCACTCCCACTCCACTCAATAGCAGGCTGGTTATTGCTTTGCAGCGCTTGCAGTTATCCACTGATTCCTTTTAAACCACTCATAGTTGAATTTGTGATTTCCAACTTGTTGTGTAATGTTCATGTCCATTGGCCGATGCTTGCTAGCTAAGATTTTGAAGTTGTGATGTTGACATGATCAGTCAAATCAAAGCGAAGGTAGATATAATGTGATTTGACATCATTTTATCTGTGGCCAATGACCTTCAGCCTACTTGGATGGGCACTTCTAATGTAAATCGATGGCAGCACCCAAGGGGCTTGAATTTTCGAGATCTCCCTGTAGATTTTGTGGTGACGTAGTGTCCCCATGAGTGACAGAACACTGAGCCAATCTCGGCGCAACTAGAGATCTACAGAACAAACCCAGATTTGTCCGTCGGACTGCCAGATGGTGAAACATGATTTATCAATCCAGAGAACACGTTTCTACTGCTCCAGAGTCCAATGTCTGCTTTACACCACTGCAGCTGACGCCTGGCATTGAACATGGTGGTCTTAGGCTTGAGTGTGGCTGCTCGGCCATGGAAACCCATTTCCTGAAGCGCCGGACTAACAGTTCCTGTGCTGAAGTTGCTTCCAGAGGCAGTTTGGAACTCTGAAGTGAGTGTTGCAACCGAGGACAGAAAATTGTTACGAGCTTCAGTACACTGCCTGTTCTGTGAACTTGTGTGGCCTACCACTTCGAGGCAGAGCTGTTGTTGCTCCTATTTGTTTCCACTTCACAATAACAGCACTTACAGTTGACCGGAGCAGCTCTACCACTGAAGAAATGTGATGAACTGACTTGTTGGAAAGGTGCTATTCTATGACGGTGCCACGTTGAAAGTCACTGAGCTCTTCAGTAAGGCCATTCTACTGGCAATGTTTGTTTACAGAGATTGCATGGCTGTGTGCTCGATTTTATACACCTGTCAGCAACAGGTGTGGCTGAAATAGCCTAAACCACTAATTTGAATTGGGTGTTCACATACATAGTGTTTGTGTCCTAAGAAACACACATATTTCCTGAGCTTTGTTATATCTCCTAGATATAGGACAGTCACTTCAAAACCTTAGTCCTGAAGATACATGTTTTCACTTCCTTTTTTGCCAATAATGAAAGTGTTACTTAATGTTTTGAAATGGGCTATAGCACTAAAGGCCAAATTCATATTCATTTTTTTATACCTAAAGGGGTACTAAAATTCTAAATCAAATAGGTAAATGATCCATGGTATGACCACCACTTCTTGTGACTCTCAAACCCGGGTCCGGGAGCGTAATCATCGCCTGACACCAATTAGCATAACGCAACGGACATAAATCTTCCTAGAAAATCTTCCTATTCATGGAAAATCACAAGTGAAATATATTGGAACACAGCTTAGCCTTTTGTTAATCACCCTGTCATCTCAGATTTTCAAAATATGCTTTACAGCCAACGCTAGACAAGCATTTGTGTAAGTTTATCAATAGCCTAGCATAGCATTATGGCTTGCTAGCAGCAGGCAACCTTATCACGAAAATCAGAAAAGCAATCAAATTAAATCGTTTACCTTTGATGAACTTCAGATGTTATCACTCACGAGACTCCCAGGTAGATAGCCAAAGTTCATTTTTTCCAAAAAATATTATTTTTGTAGGCGAAATAGCTCCGTTTGTTCTTCACGTTTGGTTGTGAAATTGACCGGAAATTGAGGTCACGACAACGCCGAGAAATATTCCAAATTAGCTCCATAATATCGACAGAAACATGGAATCAATCCTCAAGGTGTTTTTCAAATATCTATTTGATAATATATCAACCGGAACAATTGGTTTCTTAGTAGAAGAGATTGGAATAATGACACCTTTGTACAGTAGATTTTCTCCGGGAGCCATCATGTGACCACTTGCGCAATGTAGCCCCCTACGTGTATTATTCAACATAAATGTGTAAAACTACGTCACAATGCTGTAGACACCTTGGGGAATACGTAGAAAGCGTAAGCTGGTTCATAGCACATTCACAGCTCAATAGGGACTCATTGGAACGCAGCGCTTTCAAAATATGGGGCACTTCCGGATTGGATATATGCATATTCTAGCATCTTGTCCTGACAAAATATCCTGTTTAAAACAGGAACGTTTTTTTTTTCAAAAAATGTAAATACTGCCCCTAGAGTCGCAACAGGTTAAAACAATTCCATATGTCAGCAAGTAGAACACCCCCCCCCCCCCCCCCCCCCCCAAACGGCTCAGACTTTTAGAGGTTCAGAATCCCAGTGTCAGAGGGAGTGTCCAGCACCTAAACACACAAAGCAATTGTCAGCACCAAAACACACAAATCAAATCAAACCTAATTGTATTTGTCACATGCGCTGAATACAACGGGTGTATTTGACCTTACTGTGAAACTCTTACTGACAAGCACTTAACCAACAATTCTGTTTTTATGTAAGAAAATATATTTTTATTATAAAACGCAAAAAAACATATAAATTAAAATAACAATAATGAAGCAATAACCCATTGCATTAAATATTATTCATTGTCGTTTAAAAAACACGCATCATGCAGACACAATAGGACAATAATCCCAGACAGAAAGACAGACTTAGTTATATGGATGTCAGGGTTCACTTTGGGTCCGTTGTTCTGAAGATCAGTGAGCTGAAGACATCTCTTTCACACAAGAACACACACTGGAAATTCAGAGCAGCTTGCCTTGGCCTTGGCATAATGACAGCTCACTGTTGTCTGTTGTTTCTAGCTAACTAATGTTGATAGCTAAATGTCAGCTAACTATCTAGCTCACTAGCTAACTATAGGGTCTTGCTGTAATTCAGAGGCAGCGCATCATATTGTTCACAATCCAGTCCATTCAGAGTAACTGTGTGATGCACAAAAATGCTTGTTTATCACTGAATAACAACATCTTTATGTTGCTAACAAGCTAGCTGAGTTCACATGTTCGCTCAATTCAAACGCCAGTTCAATATAAGTCCCAATAACAGTATTTTTACGTGCGTGACTGTTTTATTCTATATATATATTTTGTATATTTTCTACCTTGTATTTTGTATATTTTCATCAGACTAGTAGTAACATATGAAGCCTGGAAGTTGCAGTAATGTTGAGATGTCAGTAGGGAGAGCTCTAGTCTAGAACACTGGAACCAAAGATACTCCCCTTTCATCTGTTCTGGAACCTTCAGTACCAGCTGATGAGGAGTGATGGGAATGGGTCACATTTTGCCTCTTGTAAAACATGTAGGTCCACTCCTCAAATAAAGAAATGTAACTACAGTATTCTGACTTTAGACCATTTTCTATTTAGATACAGTAACATCGCTTATGTGACATGCTGTTCCTGCATGTTAATGCCCTGACTAGGCTACTTTTAAAATGTGTCAACCACAGAACTCACACTTAGGCTACGCCTGCTTCTACTAATACTTACAGTGTTACAGAACTTCTTGTTCCCACGCAGTGACAGTAAGTTGACTGACAGTACAAGACCTCTCCCCTTCACTTCACTCTGTAAGTACACTTGACAATATCTTGAAATATAGTTTTAGTTTTGATTTTTTTAGCCAAACATCACATGACTTCCTGTATCTTTGTACTTGTTGGTTTATTTTGAACTGTGTTTTGGTTGTTACATCAGGGCCTGTATTCATAAAGTGTCTCAGATGGTCCATATAATTATGATCTAAAAGGCTAAACTGATCCCAGATCAGCTCTCCTACTCTGATACACTTTGTGAATACTGACCCTGGACTGTGGTTTCATGTGTTTAGTTTAGATCAGTTTATTCATTTACATGTTTACAACATGATCAGTAGAGTTTACCAGTAACACCCAGATCTCCATTCAATAGGGTCATGTTCACTGTCAAAGTATAACAGGGTCAAGTATAACTGTGTGTGTGTGTGTGTGTGTGTGTGTGTGTGTGTGTGTGTGTGTGTGTGTGTGTGTGTGTGTGTGTGTGTGACATTTTGAAAGTGGCCTAAAGTAAGAGTTGATGAGTTGAAGAGAGTGAATGAATGAATGCTTCCTAAGAGCTTTAGGAGTAGTATAAACCTAGTATTTACATGAGACACAGTGATGGTGGGTTGTGTTTAGGAGTAGTATTAACATGAAACACAGTGATGGTGGGTTGTGTTTAGGAGTAGTGTTAACATGAGACACAGTGATGGTGGGTTGTGTTTAGGAGTAGTATTAACATGAGACACAGTGATGGTGGGTTGTGTTTAGGAGTAGTATTAACATGAGACACAGTGATGGTGGGTTGTGTTTAGGAGTAGTATTAACATGAGACACAGTGATGGTGGGTTGTGTTTAGGAGTAGTATTAACATGAGACACAGTGATGGTGGGTTGTGTTTAGGAGTAGTATTAACATGAGACACAGTGATGGTGGGTTGTGATTAGGAGTAGTATTAACATGAGACACAGTGATGGTGGGTTGTGTTTAGGAGTAGTATTAACATGTGACACAGTGATGGTGGGTTGTGTTTAGGAGTAGTATTAACATGAGACACAGTGATGGTGGGTTGTGATTAGGAGTAGTATTAACATGAGACACAGTGATGGTGGGTTGTGATTAGGAGTAGTATTAACATGAGACACAGTGATGGTGGGTTGTGTTTAGGAGTAGTATTAACATGAGACACAGTGATGGTGGGTTGTGTTTAGGAGTAGTATTAACATGAGACAGTGATGGTGGGTTGTGTTTAGGAGTAGTACTAACATGAGACACAGTGATGGTGGGTTGTGTTTAGGAGTAGTACTAACATGAGACACAGTGATGGTGGGTTGTGTTTAGGAGTAGTATTAACATGAGACACAGTGATGGTGGGTTGTGTTTAGGAGTAGTATTAACATGAGACACAGTGATGGTGGGTTGTGTATAGGGGTAGTATTAACATGAGACAGTGATGGTGGGTTGTGTTTAGGAGTAGTATTAACATGAGACACAGTGATGGTGGGTTGTGTTTAGGAGTAGTATTAATTAACATAAGACACAGTGATGGTGGGTTGTGTTTAGGAGTAGTATTAACATGAGACACAGTGATGGTGGGTTGTGTTTAGGAGTAGTATTAACATGAGACACAGTGATGGTGGGTTGTGTTTAGGAGTAGTATTAACATAAGACACAGTGATGGTGGGTTGTGTTTAGGAGTAGTATTAACATGAGACACAGTGATGGTGGGTTGTGTATAGGGGTAGTATTAACATGAGACAGTGATGGTGGGTTGTGTTTAGGAGTAGTATTAACATGAGACACAGTGATGGTGGGTTGTGTTTAGGAGTAGTATTAACATGAGACACAGTGATGGTGGGTTGTGTTTAGGAGTAGTATTAATTAACATAAGACACAGTGATGGTGGGTTGTGTTTAGGAGTAGTATTAACATGAGACACAGTGATGGTGGGTTGTGTTTAGGAGTTGTATTCACATGAGACACAGTGATGGTGGGTTGTGTTTAGGAGTAGTATTAACATGAGACACAGTGATGGTGGGTTGTGTTTAGGAGTAGTATTAACATGAGACACAGTGATGGTGGGTTGTGTTTAGGAGTAGTATTAACATGAAACACAGTGATGGTGGGTTGTGTTTAGGAGTAGTATTAACATGAGACACAGTGATTGTGGGTTGTGTTTAGGAGCAGTATTAACATGAGACACAGTGATGGAGGGTTGTGTTTAGGAGTAGTATTAACAAAAGACAGTGATGGTGGGTTGTGTTTAGGAGTAGGAGTTGGGTGGCTGATATTCAGAGCTTAATAATTAGCCAAATTGATTAGTCACATGAATCAGGACTAATTAAGTTGATACAACGGCCTGTTTTACAAATGGTAGACCTACAACATAGATGGGCATTCCTAAAATTACATTTCAGACAACACGGTACTTACCTCAGTAAGCATCGTCCAACACGGACACCTTTTGGATGGTTTTTTGTGCATTCCAGACCGGCCCTGATTTCCACGTTCACGGACGTTGGTTTTTGGTCTGGTCCGGACCAAATCTGAACCAATCACAGACGTCTGTGTTTGTTTGAGATTTTGCCCGGTCTGGACCAGCTTTCATTTGGCCCAAACAAAGATGTCTATGAATCACCTCTTTTCATCTTTCATTCAGAACCTAACAGGACATGTCAAAGTAAAATAGACCATATGTGATGGACAACCAGGATAGTCACTGCTGTCCAGGAGATTCACCCTGTTGGCTAAATTGTCATGATCAGTGGTTGTAAGTTTGTATCCTTCAATTCTTTTACAAGGCTGATAATAGCGAAAAATAATAATATTTCTGGATTTGTTGCTGTGTAAACACATTGGAAATAGGCTCAGGATAACTCCTCCTGATGAAGTTGGGTGTCTGATATTAAGAGCTTAGAACAGTAAGAACACCCCCGTAAGAACAGGTCTACATGGTAGAATACACCCCCATAAGAACAGGTCTACATGTTAGAATACACCCCCGTAAGAACAGGTCTACATGGTAGAAAACACCCCCGTAAGAACAGGTCTACATGGTAGAAAACACCCCCGTAAGAACAGGTCTACATGGTAGAAAACACCCCCATAAGAACAGGTCTACATGGTAGAAAACACCCCCGTAAGAACAGGTCTACATGGTAGAAAACACCCCCGTAAGAACAGGTCTACATGGTAGAAAACACCCCCATAAGAACAGGTCTACATGGTAGAAAACACCCCCGTAAGAACAGGTCTACATGGTAGAAAACACCCCCATAAGAACAGGTCTACATGGTAGAATACACCCCTATAAGAACAGGTCTACATGGTAGAAAACACCCCATAAGAACAGGTCTACATTGTAGAATACACCCCCGTAAGAACAGGTCTACATGGTAGAATACACCCCCGTAAGAACAGGTCTACATGGTAGAATACACCCCCGTAAGAACAGGTCTACATGTTAGAAAACACCCCCATAAGAACAGGTCTACATGGTAGAAAACACCCCCATAAGAACAGGTCTACATGGTAGAAAACACCCCCATAAGAACAGGTCTACATGGTAGAAAACACCCCCATAAGAACAGGTCTACATGGTAGAAAACACGCCTCATAAGAACAGGTCGACATGGTAGAATACACCCCCATAAGAACAGGTCGACATGGTAGAAAACACCCCCATAAGAACAGGTCGACATGGTAGAAAACACCCCCATAAGAACAGGTCTACATGGTAGAAAACACCCCTCATAAGAACAGGTCGACATGGTAGAAAACACCCCCGTAAGAACAGGTCTACATGGTAGAAAACACCCCTCATAAGAACAGGTCTACATGGTAGAAAACACGCCTCATAAGAACAGGTCGACATGGTAGAATACACCCCCATAAGAACAGGTCTACATGGTAGAAAACACCCCTCATAGGAACAGGTCGACATGGTAGAATACACCCCCATAAGAACAGAAAACACCCCTCATAAGAACAGGTCGACATGGTAGAATACACCCCCGTAAGAACAGGTCTACATGGTAGAATACACCCCCATAAGAACAGGTCTACATGGTAGAATACACCCCCATAAGAACAGGTCTACATGGTAGAAAACACCCCTCATAAGAACAGGTCGACATGGTAGAATACACCCCCATAAGAACAGAAAACACCCCTCATAAGAACAGGTCTACATGGTAGAATACACCCCCGTAAGAACAGGTCTACATGGTAGAATACACCCCCATAAGAACAGGTCTACATGGTAGAAAACACCCCCCCGTAAGAACAGGTCGACATGGTAGAATACACCCCCATAAGAACAGAAAACACCCCTCATAAGAACAGGTCTACATGGTAGAATACACCCCCATAAGAACAGGTCTACATGGTAGAAAACACCCCCATAAGAACAGGCTGACATGGTAGAATACACCCCCTTAAGAACAGGTCTACATGGTAGAATACACCCCCATAAGAACAGGTCTACATGGTAGAATACACCCCCATAAGAACAGGTCTACATGGTAGAATACACCCCCATAAGAACAGGTCTACATGGTAGAATACACCCCCATAAGAACAGGTCTACATGGTAGAATACACCCCCATAAGAACAGGTCTACATGGTAGAATACACCCCCATAAGAACAGGTCTACATGGTAGAAAACACCCCCATAAGAACAGGTCTACATGGTAGAATACACCCCCATAAGAACAGGTCTACATGGTAGAATACACCCCCATAAGAACAGGTCTACATGGTAGAAAACACCCCCGTAAGAACAGGTCTACATGGTAGAATACACCCCCATAAGAACAGGTCTACATGGTAGAATACACCCCCATAAGAACAGGTCTACATGGTAGAAAACACCCCCATAAGAACAGGCTGACATGGTAGAATACACCCCCATAAGAACAGGTCTACATGGTAGAATACACCCCCATAAGAACAGGTCTACATGGTAGAAAACACCCCCATAAGAACAGGCCGACATCTTTTGGACATATTTTTTGGTCATGTCTGAACTGGCTTTACCTCAGTAAGCACCGTCCAACACGGACACCTTTTGGACATATAATTTGGTCATGTCTGAACTGGCTTTACCTCAGTAAGCATCGTCCAACACGGACACCTTTTGGATGGTGTTTTTGTGCATTCCAGACCGGCCCTGATTTCCACGTTCACGGACGTTGGTTTTTGGTCTGGTCCGGACCAAATCTGAACCAATCATAGACGTCTGTGTTTCGCCAGCTTTCATTCGGCCCAAACACAGACATCCATAAATCACATATTTTCATATTTTCATCTCTCTTTAAGAACCTAAGGTGAACCTAACTTCAACGTCATGAAAAACAAGCATTTTAAAACCACGACCTAGAGAGGTAACACCGGCCATCAACTAAACACTTTACAACTAAACACGCTGAAAATAAACAGGACTTCTGCTTCTTCTTGCACACACTGTGGTCCAACCAACAGCTCCACACAGAGAGCCAGAAGAGCCTTATTTCCTCCTTCCTGACTGCTGATGTGCTCTTAAAGTGGCAGCGCACGTTGAAGGCTCTGTGCAGGATTTCACCACAACATTAAACTATATATGGATATCAGGCTACATTAGACTATATATGGATAACAGGCTACATTAGACTATATATGGATATCAGGCTACATTAGACTATATATGGATAACACGCTACATTAGACTATATATGGATAACAGGCTACATTAGACTATATATGGATAACATGCTACATTAGACTATATATGGATAACAGGCTACATTAGACTATATATGATAACAGGCTACATTAGACTATATATGGATAACAGGCTACATTAGACTATATATATGGATAACAGGCTACATTAGACTATATATGGATATCAGGCTACATTAGACTATATATATGGATAACAGGCTACATTAAACTATATATGGATATCAGGCTACATTAGACTATATATGGATAACAGGTTACATTAGACTATATATGATAACAGGCTACATTAGACTATATATGGATAACAGGCTACATTAGACTATATATATGGATAACAGGCTACATTAGACTATATATGGATAACATGCTACATTAGAATATATATGGATAACAGGCTACATTAGACTATATATGGATAACAGGCTACATTAGACTATATATATGGATAACAGGCTACATTAAACTATATATGGATAACAGGCTACATTAGACTATATATGGATATCAGGCTACATTAGACTATATATATGGATAACAGGCTACATTAAACTATATATGGATATCAGGCTACATTAGACTATATATGGATAACAGGTTACATTAGACTATATATGATAACAGGCTACATTAGACTATATATGGATAACAGGCTACATTAGACTATATATATGGATAACAGGCTACATTAGACTATATATGGATAACATGCTACATTAGAATATATATGGATAACAGGCTACATTAGACTATATATGGATAACAGGCTACATTAGACTATATATAGATAACAGGCTACATTAGACTATATATGGATAACAGGATACATTAGACTATATATGGATAACAGGCTACATTAGACTATACAGTATATGGACAGCAGCAGTCAATACAGCAGACTATGGTGATGATGATACTGATTCGTCTGCTAACTAATGCTACTACCAGTCCTGTACACAAGGGTCAACAGTGTAACATAATATGAACGTGGCATGGTGTACTACTACAGACATCAGTGTTTGTGTGATTAAATGGGACTTTGTCAAGTAGTCAGTGTTGTGTTTCACCATTCTATCTGATGTATTGTCAGTTTGGAATGTTGTTATTAGCCCAACATTATTGAGGGCATTATTATTAGGATGGTGCAGTAATGTTGAGATGCCAGTAGGAGGAGCTCTAGTCTAGAACACTGGAACCTTCAGTACCACTTTGATGCAGCTGATGAGGAGAGTAAATTGAATGTGTTTGTAGAATAGAATGAATGACATCATGGAACTGACCAAATGTAAATGGAACTTTGACCTGTTCCATGTAGAACTCAGAGGGACAAGGCAACACATTCTAAGATATTATAAACGTTCCATATAGAATAGTCAACATATTGTTAACATGGTTCTGTATTTATTGAAAGTGGAAATGGGGGACATTTTGTCTATTATAGAAATGTAGGGCCCACTCTAATACAGTAACCTCCCTTCTCTGACATGCTGTTCTGATTATCATGCATGTTAATGTCTTAAAAGAGGAAGGAAAGGACTGTTCTGCATCAGCTACTTGTGTTCTGACTACTTTAAATATGTTTCAACCACAAAACTGACACTTACTAGCAGTTCCCACTCAATACCAGTCAGTTGACTCACTGTACAAGACCTCTCCCCTTCAGTCTGTAAGTACTCTTGAGATCTTGAAATATAGTTTTTTGTTTGTAGCCGTAAGTCATGTCATGTCATGTCATGTCAAGGGTCTCAGACATGGAGTGCTGATCTAGGATCAGGTCCTCCTGGTCAATATAATTATGATCTAAATGGAAAACTAATCCTAGATCCTACTCTGGGACACTTGGTGAATACGAACACTATCATATAATGATGATATAAAAGGTATGTGTGACTTGTTGTTTATCCTCACAGCTTGGGGATAGGAGTTCTCATTCAAGCTGGTGGTAACTGCCTTGCTCAAATTGGCAGAGGTTTCCACCTTGCCAGGTCTGGGATTTGAACCAGTAATGTTTCAGTTACTGGCCCAACGTTCATAACCGCTATTATGATGAATGTGATTTACACACCATCCTCTCAAGGCTGTGATGATGATGTGTTGTTATTCTGCATCCCAAATGACACCATATTCCCTATAGAGTGCACTACTTTTGACTAGAGCCCTACCTGCTGCCCCCCTGATGGTATGTATGTAGTTAGTCACCAGCTATAGAGTGCATTACTTTTGACTAGAGCCCTACCTGCTGCCCCCCTGATGGTATGTATGTAGTTATTCACCAGCTATAGAGTGCACTACTTTTGACTAGAGCCCTACCGGCTGCCCCCCTGAGGGTATGTGTGTAGTTATTCACCAGCTATAGAGTGCACTACTTTTGACTAGAGCCCTACCGGCTGCCCCTCATGGTATGTATGTAGTTATTCACCAGCTATAGAGTGAGTTGTTGTTTATGTTTCTAAGACTGCAGGGTGGGAGATGCAACAATGGCCTTGAGAACAGCAGGAAGTGTGTTGGTGGTCTTTCTCTGGTCTGTAGCAGGTATGGTCTCATTCTTATTTTTTAGTTGCCCGTTTTATCAATCTACAGATATTTATAAAAGGATAAGAATCATAATGTTATTCTGGTGTGTTCTGTTAGGTGTCTCCACTTCACTTTAAATAGTTATCTTTCACACCTCACTGAGTGATGCTTATCTGTGGTTTCCATTCACACTCAACTCAGGAACTATGGCAACAAAATGTGAACAAACCCTACAGTCAGTGTGAGCCAATAGTCCTCGTTCTCATTCTTATACCATTGTGTTGTGTGATTGTGTTTCAGTGGTACTGGGTCAGGATGGCTGGAGTGTTACATACACCACTCAGAGTATCTGTACCTTGAAGGGGTCATCAGTGGATCTGTTCTGCTCTTACACATATCCCAGTGGTTATACAGTCACAACAACCTTCTGGTTCACTGAATGGGGGACTGGTATAGAACCTGAAGATCTAGGTCAGGACCCAGAGTATGCAGATCGTCTGGAGTATCATGGAGATAAGAAGAAAGACTGTACCCTGAAAATCACAGACCTGAGAGAGAGAGACTCAGCTACGTACAATTTCAGATTCATAACAGATCAGACCAGAGGGAAATATTATGGAGATCCTGGAGTCACTCTGTCTGTAACAGGTACAGTAACATGCTTTATACTGCTAGTCTGTTGAATTCATATCTACTGTCCATTTAGATCTAGAAATTGGATTTGTATATATGAAACAGATTTGAGAATTAAATGAGTTTGAGAATGTCTTGCATCATGTGATTAAACTATAGAACAGGTGATTCAGGGTTTAATGTTGTGATCAACTCCAGCTCTGCAGGTGAAGGTGACTTATTCAAGTTGGCCAAATTGGGTGACAATTACCTGTAGCACCACCTGTACTCTGAGTAACCCCAACCCCACTTACATCTGGTATAAGAATGGACAACATCTAGATGAGAGCACCTCCCCCCAGTACAAATACTCAGTCTCCAGTAACTATGAAGACAGTTACTCCTGTGCTGTAAAAGGCCATGAGGATCTCCACTCTCCTGCAGTGTGTGAGTGAGAATTGAACTCAGTATTCTAGTATAACTTTTCAGATATAATTATTCTGTCTGCTAAACAGCTTCAGAGTTGTCTAGCAAAACTGTATCACACGATTACTGAAGCTCAATATTCTACTGTGTAAATCACGCCCTCTTGTCATTATGTTTCAGGTGTTCAGGGTCAGCGCTGCAACAGAGTGAATTACAATAAGATGAGAATCTGTGTCTTGAAGTGGTCAACAGTGGACATATCCTGTACTTATGTTGGTTATTATGACACCACATCATCATTCTGGTTTAGAAGTGATAAGTCAACCCCTGAAGACCTAACCAGAGACCCAGGGTATGTAGGTCGTGTGAAGTACACTGACAAAGAGAGATGGAGATATGAAGGTCCCTTCACCCTGAGAATCACAGATCTGAGAGAGGAGGACTCAGCTGAGTATCGCTTCACTTTTAAAACAGACAACATTGAATGGGGTCATAGTTTCCCAGGAACAACTCTGTCTGTCACAGGTAATACTACCCTGTATGATACAACTGTAAATCATAATGAATTTCAGGATAAATATATTAACCATCCTGTTAACACAGAGGTGTATGTGGTTTTATACATATTGTTTCAGGTCTGCAGGTGAAGGTGACTCCTGCTGCAGAGGGACAGAAGACACTGACCTGTATCACCACCTGTACTCTGACTGACAACCCCACCTACATCTGGTACAAGAATGGACAGAATGTACAAGGTGTCTCCTCCCCCATGTACTTCATCAGCAGTGAGGATGCAGACAGCTACTCCTGTACTGTAAAAGGCCGTCTCAGCTCTCCTGCAGTGTGTGAGTACATTACAATAGTACAGAATTCTACTTAGCAAGTATCATGTAAATTCAGGTAAATGAGACTTTATCAATCATTTTAGAACAAAAATATATTTTTTTACTAATTGCTAATTTTACTTTGATAAAATGTTTGGTATTTTACATCAGATAAACCAAAGACCTCAGTGTCAGTCAGTCCCTCTGGTGAAATA
Organism: Oncorhynchus mykiss; assembly: GCF_013265735.2. Classification (NCBI taxonomy): domain Eukaryota; kingdom Metazoa; phylum Chordata; class Actinopteri; order Salmoniformes; family Salmonidae; genus Oncorhynchus; species Oncorhynchus mykiss. Next base: position 7,319,456 of record NC_048577.1, on the reverse strand, counting down.
GTGGAGGGCAGTTCAGTGACTCTGACCTGCAGCAGTGATGCCAACCCACCTGTGCAGAGTTACACCTGGTGGTACAAGAAGAATGGAGGTGACTATCAGAGTATGACAGGACCACAACATGTCTTCAATCAAATCCAGTCATCTGACACTGGAGAGTACTACTGTGTGTCCCAGAATGAGATGGGGACAAACAGGTCTAGGACCATCAACATGGATGTGAAGTGTGAGTAAAGTACAGAACAGTGTTTGAATGAGAAGGTAGAAAAACAATTATAACTAAATGAAGTAGTCCTGAAGCATAACATCTCAAAATGTGTATTTGTTAACAATTTGTGTAAGTTAGAGTTTTAGATAGTTCTCTGACTTAACAGATCATTTATTTTTGACATGACATTTCATTTGTAAATATACTACTGTCATAAATATGCTACTGTCCGTCGGACAAATTCTCCTTTACATCAGATAAACCAAAGAACACCTCAGTGTCAGTCAGTACCTCTGGTGAAATAGTGGAGGGCAGTTCAGTGACTCTGACCTGCAGCAGTGATGCCAACCCACCTGTGGACAAATACACCTGGTACAAGAAGAACGTAACTTCACCAAAAGCATCAGGACAGAGTTACAGCATCACTAACATCATCTCTGAGGACAGAGGAGAATATTACTGTGAGGCTGAGAATAAATATGGACGTCTCAACTCTTCTTCTGTGTCTGTGGACGTTCAGTGTAAGTTCACCTAACCTCATCTTTTAATCAGAGGATCACATTTAAATTCATATTTCAATCACAAGTAAAACACTATTTAATACACTGTTGTTACATATTGTCCACCAGACGGCCCAAAGAACACCTCAGTGTCAGTCAATACCTCTGGTGAAATAGTGGAGGGCAGTTCAGTGACTCTGACCTGCAGCAGTGATGCCAACCCACCTGTGGACAAATACACCTGGTACTTTCAAAATGAGACTTTTCTAAATGGATGTGGACAGATGTACAACATCAGTAACTTCAAGTCTAAGGACAGTGGACATTACCACTGTGAGGCCTGGAATAGAAGAGGATCTAGGAACTCTACAGCTCTGATGATCATTTTACCAGGTGAAGTTCCATCTTATATATTTCAACACAAAATGATGTTTCAAACTAATATTAATAATTATACTTTAGATTATAAAACGTTGTTTTATAATTATATATACATTCAGATTAGATCAGTTAACAAATATTGTACTATTGTACTCATATCATCCATATTTTATTGTAGGGAAACAAACCTCAGTTGTGACTGCAGCTGTAGGAATCACTGTTGTTGTTCTGGTTCTCATCCTCTGTTTCTCTGGACTCATGTGGTTCAGGTGAGAAATTATTTTAAAGATTATTTCACTCCAACTCTTTTTTATTAACTTACTTTGTTCATTGATTCGTTCAATAATACATTTATTAATTAATGTGTAAACCAGGAAGAAGGCCTCCAAATCCACCTCTGACACAAGAGACACATCAGAGAATGTACAGGTGAGTCTGTTAGAATCAGATTATGTGTATTCTTGTGGAGCATCTCTACTCATCATGTTGTCTGTCCTCTCTCTCTCCATCAGGGAGACTCTAGTCCAGTGTATGAAAACGTCTCAAACATGGCCGTGACCCCTACTGCAGCACAGACAGCAGCCACAGTCGACCAGGACGATGTCCACTATGCCAGCGTCCACTTCTCTCGTTCCAAAAACCAGGAAGTGCCTCTGTACTCCACCGTCCAAGTGCCTCAGCCCCAGAAAGAGGATGAGGATGTCCAGTACGATGCTGTGAAATTCAACCTCCCCAGTGCTGCCAACCAGTGAGAATATTCTGCCATTAAAATAACATAGAGCCAATTATAGAGCATTGTGAATACACCAAATTAAAGCAGAAGTTGGCTTTTTTACAACAACATTTCATTTTGTTATGTAAATGCCCTGTTATAGAATAGTCCAGACACCTTTTTTTGCAATTTCCCTTGTTTTAGAGAAACTTCCCCCAACCAGAAATTCACTTCCTCATCCTCGTTGTGCAGTACAGAGGCTCTGAAAAAACATGAACAAACGCTCCAAAAACCCCCTAAGATGTCCTTTTAGAAACAGAAATATCTCAGTATAGTGATGCAGGTCTTTAGATGTAACAGTTGTACACATGACATTGTGTCATTCTGAACTTTATCCTTTTAGAAACAGAAATATCTCAGTATAGTGATGCAGGTCTTTAGACGTAACAGTTGTACACATGACATTGTGTCATTCTGAACTTTATCCACAACGTTATATTCCGTTTTGTGTGACTCCTGCTGTTTCTCCGTCCAACTGTTCTATTCTCCGAGTATCAGGCTGCTAGAACGGACGAGAAGCATCGTTCAAGTCTCAACAACATGGAACATGACGTTACGGAGTTCAGAATGACACCATTTCATGTGTTCAACATCTAAAGACATGCATCACTACAGACTTCTTAGAGTTTCTTAGTTCCTAAAAGGATGTTTTGGGGTGTTTTTGGAGCCCACTGACTGAACAACGAGGATGAGGAAGTGAATAGATGATTGGGGATAGTTTCTCAAAAACGAGTGAATTCGCCCAAAGAAAATCTGACCCTCCTATAACATTCCAGTTACATATGTTTCTAGATTTGGTTGTAAACAAGCTTTATTCTTGATTACAGCTCATTCATATGCTGCTGCTTATTGGACGAGAAGACCATGATGTCATCAATAAGCAAAAGAGTTGACCCCTAGTGGCCACTAGTGATGTCATTTCCTTACAAACCCAACAATATAATGAGAGAGTGGTGGTTTTGAGGAACTGTACTGTGTTCCAAATGGAACCCTATTCCCAATTTAGTGCACTACTTTTCACCAGAGCCATATAGGCCTTGGTCAAAGTAATGCACTATAAAGAGTATATGAAGGTTTTTTAGGGGGATGCAGATTCTGTTAAATTTCTGTTTCTCTCTCTTCAGACCCACAGCAGCACAAGCAGCTGAGGAGGACTCTTCTGAGATCTATAGTAGAGTCAACAAACCCAGAAGACCTGAACACAACAAACCCAGAACCAAGAAGACCTGAACGCAACAAACCCAGAACCAAGAGTATCTGAACACAACAAACCCTGAACAAGGAGGACCTGAACTCACCAAACCCAGAACCAAGAGTACCTGAACACAACAAAGACCTGAACACAACAAACCCAGAACCAAGAAGACCTGAACACAACAAACCCAGAAAGAAGAAGACTTGAACAGAATAAGTCTGACAATAACCTTGTGTATCTGGACCTGTATGTCTAAACTAAGTGATATAATGCCTGTGGAGGTGTGGAATATTGACCATTATAAACTGGGTGGTTTGAGCCATGAAAGCTGATTGGCTGACAGGCGTGGTATACCAGACCGTATACCATGGGTATTAACATTTGTATTTACTGGTCTAAGTACATTGGTAACCAGTTTAAAATAAGGTACCTCTGGGTTTGTGGTGCATCCAAGCACTCCGCGTTGCATTGTGCATAAGAAAAGCCCTTAGCGGTAGTATATTGGCCATATACCACACCTCCTCAGGCCTTATTGCTTAAGTTTATAATGGCAACAAGGTACTTCAGGGGTTTGTGGTATGTGACCAACATACTGTTCCACGGCTTATTTTAAACTGGTTAACAACATAAATAGAACAGTAAACAAGTCTTTTTACGTCATACCCGTGGTATATTGTCTGATATACAGTATAGACTTCTGAAATGCTGTTTCAGCCAATCAGCATCCAGGGCCAAAACTAACCAGTTTATAGTAGTATTTAATAATATATGCCATCTAGTAGACAATTTTATCCAAGTCATTACAGTCATGTTTGAAAACACTTTTCATATGGGGAGTCCCAGCAGGAATGGAACCCATGCTCCATGCTGTACCAACTGAGCCAAATCAAATAAAATCATATTGTATTTGTCACATACACATGGTTAGCAGATGTTAATGCGAGTGTAGCGAAATGCTTGTGCTTCTAGTTCCGACAATGTAGTAATAACCAACAAGTAATCTAGCTAACAATTCCAAAACTACTACCTTATAGACACAAGTGTGAGGGGATAAAGAATATGTACATAAAGATATATGAATGAGTGATGGTACAGAGCGGCACAGGCAAGATACAGTAGATGGTATTGAGTGCAGTATATACATATGAGATGAGTATGTAAACAAAGTGGCATAGTTAAAGTGGCTAGTGATACATGTATTACATAAAGATGCAGTAGATGATATAGAGTACAGTATATACATATACATATGAGATGAATAATGTAGGGTATGTAAACATTATATTAGGTAGCATTGTTTAAAGTGGCTAGTGATATATTTTACATCATTTCCCATCAATTCCCATTATTAAAGTGGCTGGAGTTGAGTCAGTGTGTTGGCAGCAGCCACTCAATGTTAGTGGTGGCTGTTTAACAGTCTGATGGCCTTGAGATAGAAGCTGTTTTTCAGTCTCTCGGTCCCAGCTTTGATGCACCTGTACTGACCTCGCCTTCTGGATGATAGCGGGGTGAACAGGCAGTGGCTTGGGTGGTTGTTGTCCTTGATGATCTTTATGGCCTTCCTGTGACATCGGGTGGTGTAGGTGTCCTGGAGGGCAGGTAGTTTGCCCCCGGTGATGCATTGTGCAGACCTCACTACCCTCTGGAGAGCCTTACGGTTGTGGGCGGAGCAGTTGCCGTACCAGGCGGTGATACAGCCCGACAGGATGCTCTCGATTGTGCATCTGTAGAAGTTTGTGAGTGCTTTTGGTGACAAGCCGAAATTCTTCAGCCTCCTGAGGTTGAAGAGGCGCTGCTGCGCCTTCTTCACGATGCTGTCTGTGTGGGTGGACCAATTCAGTTTGTCTGTGATGTGTACGCCGAGGAACTTAAAACTTACTACCCTCTCCACTACTGTTCCATCGATGTGGATAGGGGGGTGTTCCCGCTGCTGTTTCCTGAAGTCCACAATCATCTCCTTAGTTTTGTTGACGTTGAGTGTGAGGTTATTTTCCTGACACCACACTCCGAGGGCCTTCACCTCCTCCCTGTAGGCCGTCTCATCGTTGTTGGTAATCAAGCCTACCACTGTTGTGTCGTCCGCAAACTTGATGATTGAGTTGGAGGCGTGCGTGGCCACGCAGTCGTGGGTGAACAGGGAGTACAGGAGAGGGCTCAGAACGCACCCTTGTGGGGCCCCAGTGTTGACGATCAGCGGGGTGGAAAAGTTGTTGCCTACCCTCACCACCTGGGGGCGGCCCGTCAGGAAGTCCAGTACCCAGTTGCACAGGGCGGGGTCGAGACCCAGGGTCTCGAGCTTGATGACGAGCTTGGAGGGCACTATGATGTTAAATGCCGAGCTGTAGTCGATGAACAGCATTCGCACATAGGTATTCCTCTTGTCCAGATGGGTTAGGGCAGTGTGCAGTGTGGTTGAGATTGCATCGTCTGTGGACCTATTTGGGCGGTAAGCAAATTGGAGTGGGTCTAGGGTGTCAGATAGGGTGGAGGTGATGTGGTCCTTGACTAGTCTCTCAAAGCACTTCATGATGACGGAAGTGAGTGCTACGGGGCGGTAGTCGTTTAGCTCAGTTACCTTAGCTTTCTTGGGAACAGGAACAATGGTGGCCCTCTTGAAGCATGTGGGAACAACAGACTGGGATAGGGATTGATTGAATATGTTCGTAAACACACCAGCCAGCTGGTCTGCGCATGTTCTTAGGGCGCGGCTGGGGATGCCGTCTGGGCCTGCAGCCTTGCGAGGATTGACACGTTTAAATGTTTTCCTCACGTCGGCTGCAGTGAAGGAGATTTAGTCTGCCTGGGAGCAAGACATCCTGGTCCGTGACGGGGCTTGTTTTCTTTTTGTAATCCGTGATTGACTGTAGACCCTGCCACATACCTCTTGTGTCTGAGCCGTTTAATTGAGATTCTACTTTGTCTCTATACTGACGCTTAGCTTGTTTGATTGCCTTGCGGAGGGAATAGTTACACTGTTTGTATTCGGTCATGTTTCCGGTCACCTTGCCCTGATTAAAAGCAGTGGTTCGGGCTTTCAGTTTCACGCGAATGCTGCCATCAATCCACGGTTTCTGGTTTGGGAATGTTTTAATCGTTGCTATGGGAACGACATCTTCAACGCACGTTCTAATGAACTCGCTCACCGAATCAGCGTATTCGTCAATGTTGTTTTCTGACGCAATACGAAACATATCCCAGTCCACGTGATGGAAGCAGTCTTGGAGTGTGGAATCAGATTGGTCGGACCAGCGTTGAACAGACCTCAGCGTGGGAGCTTCTTGTTTTAGTTTCTGTCTGTAGGCAGGGATCAACAAAATGGAGTCGTGGTCAGCTTTTTTACGAAAGGAGGGTGGGGCAGGGCCTTATATGCATCGCGGAAGTTAGAATAGCAGTGATCCAAGGTTTTTCCAGCCCTGGTTGCGCAATCGATATGCTAATAAAATTTAGGGAGTCTTGTTTTCAGATTAGCCTTGTTAAAATCCCCAGCTACAATGAATGCAGCCTCCGGATAAATGGATTCCAGTTTGTAAAGAGTCAAATAAAGTTTGTTCAGAGCCATCGATGTGTCTGCTTGGGGGGGAATATATACGGCTGTGATTATAATCGAAGAGAATTCCCTTGGTAGATAATGCGGTCGACATTTGATTGTGAGGAATTCTAAATCAGGTGAACAGAAGGACTTGAGTACCTGTATGTTGTTACAGTGTTAGCTTGAATAATTTTGCACGCCCAATTTTTCAGTTTTTGATTTGTTAAAAAAGTTTGAAATATCCAATAAATGTCGTTCCACTTCGTGATTGTGTCCCACTTGTTGTTGATTCTTCACAAAAAAATACAGTTTTATATCTTTATGTTTGAAGCCTGAAATGTGGCAAAAGGTCGCAAAGTTCAAGGGGGCCGAATACTTTCGCAAGGCACTGTATGATCACACCACGTCACGTTAACCATGAATCATACGCCCCCGCCCCTCTTCTTACCAGAAAGATGTTTGTTTCTGTCTGTTGGCTGCACCGACTCCGATAGCGTCTCTCCAGTGAGCCATATTTCCGTGAAGCAAAGAACGTTACAGTCTCTGATGTCCCTCTGGAATGCTACCCTTGCTCGGATTTCATCAACCTTGTTGTCAAGAGACTGGACATTGGCGAGAAGAATGCTAGGGAGTGGTGCACGATGTGCCCGTCTCCGGAGTTTGACCAGAAGACCGCTCCGTTTCCCACTTTTACGAAGTTGTTTATTTGGGTCGCCGGCTGGGATCCATTCCGTTGTCCTGGGTGAAAGGCAGAACACAGGATCGGCTTCGCGAAAGTCATATTCTTGGTCGTACTGATGGTGAGTTGACGCTACTCTTATATTCAGTAGTTCTTCTCGACTGTATGTAATGAAACCTAAGATGACCTGGGGTACTAATGTAAGAAATAACACGAAAAAAAACAAAAAACTGCATAGTTTCCTAGGAACGCGAAGCGAGACGGCCATCTCTGTCGGCAGGACGACTCTATTCACACTTAGAGTAGGAGTTCTGATCTAGGGTCAGTTATGACTTTGAAACAATTATGAATTAGAAAGGGACCTTAACATCTTTTATACATATTTTTACATTGAAAAATGTTGTATTTCTGAAGTAGGAAACCTTGAGTTCCAGTTATATCTTACAGAGCATTCAGAAAGTATTCAGACCCCTTGACTTTTTCCACATGTTGTGATGTTTCAAACTTTTTCTTAAATTGATGAAATAATTCTCTCCTCATCAATCTACACACAAAGCCCCATAATGCTAAAGCAAAAAAGGTTTTTAGACAATTTTGCAAATGTATAAATACAAAAAAAATATAACATCACATTTACATAAGTATTCAGACCCTTTAATCAGTACTTTGTCGAAGCACCTTTGGCAGCGATTACAGCCTCGAGTCTTCTTGGGTATGACGCTACAAGCTCGCTGACCAAGGCCCTTCTCCCCCGATTGATCAGTTTGGCCAGGCGGCCAGCTCTAGGAAGAGTCTTGGTGGTTCCAAACGTCTTCTATTTAAGAATGATGGAGGCCACTGTTTTCTTGGACATTAAAAAATACAGAAATGTTTTGGTACCCTTCAGCACAATCCTGTCTCGGAGTTCTAGAGACAAATCCTTCGACCTCATTATTTTTGCTCTGACATGCATTGCAAACTGTGGGACCTTGTAGACAGGTGTGTGCCTTTCCAAATCATGTCCAATTAATTGAATTTACTACAGGTGGACTCCAATTAAGTTGTAGAAACATCTCAAGGATGATAAATAGAAACAGGATGCAGCTGAGTTCAATTTCGAGTCTCATTGCAAAAGGCCTGAATACTTAAAACAAGGTATTTCTGTTTTTTAGTTTTAATACATTTGCAAACGTTTTTGTTTTGTCATTATGGGTAAGTGTGGTATATTTTTATTTAACCTATTTTAGAACAAGGCTGTAACGTAACACAATTTGAAAAAAGTCAAGGGGTCTGAATACTTTCCCAATGCATTGTATATAATTCTATATTTTTCATGTTTCATGTTTCTGAAACAAACTTGTGAGACTTTTGCCTCAACGTTCAGGAAAGAGTTCTGATTGATGCAACGTTTCTTAATGCTTTTATCAAATCTTTTTTTTTTGTAAACTGTGTTGTGACTTTTTTTTAACTAAACTTTTAAGAATAAACTTCATTGTCATTGTTTTTAACTTGTTATAACAGAATCTTCAGTAGAGAGAAAATGGAACACTTTCAAAATCACACCTCTTGTACTTTACAGTACATACAGTAACTACAAATAAGACATTTACATTGGTTTGGAGAGTAATAGTGGTTCATTCATCTTCATCATCATCATCATGTCTGTACAAAATATACACAGACACTTTCAGAAGGAGCAATGTCCAGCACCTAGACACACAACCAGTTACATTAAATATTATTAATTGTCATTTTTAAAACACTCAACATGACATAACATCTATGTTTGGAGTGTGGAGGGTAATTCAGTCAGAGAGGGCATTCCATTCTGGAACACTGAGAGATGGAACATTCTGGAATGTTTGATGATTGATAATAATACATTTCACAGTTAAAGAGTTCAGACCAGGCAGTGAGAATATTGCCTGATATAAGAATGACAGTTCCCCATTTTGTCCAACTAGTAGTTAGAGAATACATTACATCATTGTTAAGTGAGAATGTGATGTCATATAGAATGAGTGTTATGGTCTCCAACATCGCATGGCTCTTGACCCCCTAACTGTTGACCAACCTTCCCAGGTAGGTTGTCTCTCTTTGGGGACAGAGAGGGCCAAGGAGTGGAGGGGAGAGTGGAGATCCCATGGAGAGATACCTTTTACGTCCCTGACAGCACCACTGAGTGTTTTGGGATAGAGCTCGGGGCAGGGGCAGTGGGGGTAAATATGTGTCCCATCTGTTAGGCCACACCCACAGGAAGTGTCATTAAATTATGTTGTCGAAAAGATGCATGGACTGCATGATGTTCTAATCTTGGAAGGGAGGCAGGAAGGGACAAAAAGCACAAAGGGTAAGAAGCAGTTGGAGAGAAGGTTTAATAAAATAACAGAAGCAGGTCCTTAAAGTAACTGTCCAATGAAAATCTCTTTTAAAACCTGATATTAAAGTACATTTTATACACTATCTACTGTATGTTTACACACATTAAAATATCCTGTTGTCCATACATAGTCTAATGTAGCCTGTTATCCATATATATTCTAATGTAGCCTGTTATCCATATATAGTCTAAAGTAGCCTGTTTCCCATATATAGTCCATATATATTCTAATATAGCCTGTTATCCATACATAGTCTAATGTAGCCTGTTATCCATATATATTCTAATGTAGCCTGTTATCCATATATAGTCTAAAGTAGCCTGTTTCCCATATATAGTCCATATATATTCTAATATAGCCTGTTATCTATATATAGTCTAATGTAGCCTGTTATCCATATATAGTCTAAAGTAGCCTGTTATCCATATATAGTCTAATGTAGCCTGTTATCCATATATAGTCTAATGTAGCCTGTTATCCATATATATTCTAATGTAGCCTGTTATCCATATATAGTCTAATGTAGCCTGTTTCCATATATATTCTAATGTAGCCTGTTATCCATATGTAGTCTAATATAGCCTGTTATCCATACATAGTCTAATGTAGCCTGTTTTCCATATATAGTCTAATGTAGCATGTCATCCATATATAGTCTAATGTAGCATGTTATCATGTCCAGTCCAAAAAACATTTTACTTTCACCCCCCAGTTTCGTGCTATCCAAATGGTAGTTACAGTCTTGTCTCATCACTGCAACTCCCTTACGGACTCGGGAGTGTCGAAGGTCAAGAGCCACGCGTCCTCCGTAACATAACCCAACCAAGCCACACTGCCCACTGAACCTGGAAGCCAGCCACACCGATGTGTCAGAGGAAACACTGTGCACCTGGCGACTGTGTCACACCCGACACGCCACAGGAGTCGCTAGAGCGCAATGGTACAAGGACGTCCCTGCCTACCAAACCCTCCCCTAACCCGTAAGACGCTGGGCCAGTTATCCGCCGTCCGATGGGTCTCCCGGTCGTGGCCGGCTGCGACAGAGCCTGGACTGAACCAGGATCTCTAGTGGCACAGCTAGTAACTGTGATGCAGTGCCTTAGACCACTGCACCACTCAGGAGGCCTGGACTAAGTTTCTCCTGATGTGTTTGATGATGATTTACTTTGTATTGATGACCAGGTCACCAGAGTATGACACCCTTACAGTAAGTGTGTTTGTGTGTGTGTGTGTGTGTCCATAAACATTTTAGTGGGAGTGTAAATTGCTAACTCAGTATCTTCTTTCAGAATGTGAGGGGACCCTCCCACTTAAGAGAACCACCACAGATCCTGGACTAAAGAGAACCACCACAGATGCTGGACTGAAGAAAAGTACCTCAGAACATCAAATGAAGAGAACCACCACAGATCCTGGACTAAAGAGAACCACCACAGAAGCTGGACTGAAGAGAACCACCACAGAAGCTGGACTGAAGAGAATCACCACAGAACCTGGACTGAAGAGAACCACCACAGAAGCTGGACTGAAGAGAATCACCACAGAAGCTGGACTGAAGAGAACCACCACAGAAGCTGGACTGAAGAGAATCACCACAGATCCTGGACTGAAGAGAACCACCACAGATCCTAGACTGAAGAGAACCACCACAGATCCTGGACTGAAGAGAACCACCACAGATCCTAGACTGAAGAGAACCACCACAGATCCTGGACTGAACAGCTACGGTTCCAATCCAAAGCCAGGCCTCACTCCTCTATTCTCTAGCAACCATATCTAGATGGTTTTCCAGACCATGAACTTTAACCTTTGAGTAAATGCTGGAATATATGTTTTATTTTCTTATTCTGATAATTATGTATATTGTTGATAAATGGGATGGGTTATGCTTCTGCTTTTTTTCAATGGGATTTTTTCCATTTCCATATTTTTTCTTGTGTACCAATCTGTTTCCTATCTATAATTTCAGATTATATTTCGGACCTTTTCCTACAGGATTTTGCTATTTAGGGATTTATAACATCAGTACTTTCCTCAGCAACTAATGTGGATCATATTGATAACAGCTTTTTAATATATTTAGCTCTTGGGCCAAGTTTCTCCTGATGTGTTTAATGATGATTTACTTTGTATTGCTGTCAGACATTATTACTTATTATACATTTTATATTTCATAATATAATATTATTTTTTTGTTTAAAAACATGTAATCAGTTCATTACATACATTTAAACATTTGCAGTTTTTTACATTTTATATTAATTATAATTGTATATTACGTAATAATATATTGTTCAGTGTCATGATATCACGTGTTTTGTCATCACTTTTCATTATTACGTATTTTATATACGTTAAATACATGTTTACCGTTTCAGTTTTTACAGTTTAGTGTCAATACAGTAGAAGCATCATGTTGTAAATAAGATCAACATTTAAGACAATAAATACACAGATTATTTGATCAACTAATAATACATTGATTCATAACTATTTCCACTCAGCTCTTGTTTCTTGTATTTCTGCCTATTAGACACATGATGGCGACATTGAATCATTTAACCATGAGTGGCTCGGCCAGCGTCTCCTCAACTCAGTCCTGGGGACCCCAAGGTGTGAACGTTTTGGTTTTTGCCCAAGCACTAAACACAGAGGCAGTGTTACTTAGTTGTCTTATTAACCTCAGAAATATGATTTATAGTCACTGAAATGACCCTAGTTTAACCCTGTGTATGTTGCTCCAGTGAAGGGTATTCAGCTGTATAAGCACAGCCAGTATTTATTTTCACTAAAACAGCTTTTTTGCAATGAATGTCTACAGTAGCCTCAACAGCACTCTGCAGGGTAGCACCATGTAACCGGAGGACAGCTAGTTTTCATCCTCCTCTGGGTACAATGACTTCAGTACAGAACCTAGGAGGCTCATGGTTCTCAAACCCTTCCATAGACTTACAAAGTAATTATGACAACTTCCGGACGATGTCCTCCAACCCATCAAAGCTCATGCAGCATGAACCGACATGTTGTCCGACCAATCAAAGTATTAGATATGTAATCTAGTTCTGAAAGCATAAGATACAGCCAGCTCTCACTATAGTGCATAACATGTGGTGAGTAGTTGACTCAAAGATAATGTCAATAGTTGAACAGTAAAAATGAAGGAGAAGCAATAGAGAGTGGGAGAGAGCTAGCAAACTCTACTTTGCTTTTTGCTTTCACTTTCACTTACTTAGCCAGCATCTAATGCAGCTAGCTAGTTAGGTTACTCAAATAACCGTCTCAAACAGAGAGGGATGGTATGTTAGCTAGCTGGCCTACGGCTATCCAACACGGGACCTCTTCCTAGTCAAGGTAAGCTTTACGTTTTATTCATTTATTGCCACCTGGTCCCACCGGTGTAACTGCTACACTGCTTGCTGACTGTACACTGTACTAGATGATTGTAGCGTGTTTACTAACATATTAGTTCTAGTAGCTATGTTGTCAATACGTTAGCTAATATGGTAACGACGATTTAGGCTGTGTGTAGCGTTAGCAGTCATGATATGAAGGTTTGGCTTGGAAAGGTTTTTTCTCCTGCTCACAGACAGCTGATGAGGAGTATAGTGCAGAGATGTAAGAAGGAATTCTACAATGGGCAACGTGATCATGCTGTTTGTATGTGTCTGCTTTGAAAGTGAACTGTGTTTGAATGTGATCAGAGGTGTATTCATTCCACCGATTCCGTTGAAAAACATTTTTTTTGTAATGAAAGCAAACGGAACGAAATTGGATAAACATACCTGAACTTGACCAAGAGAAAGTCTTGTTTGCAACTGTCAGACTAATGAATACATCCTAGATCAGCTAGATGCAGACCAGAGTGTACAAGGTGGTACTGAATGTGTCACTGTCTGTCACCTTGATTACTCTGTTTCTGTTGACCTGTGCACCTACGTTGTAGCCTTTCTAGCTAGGTTGTAGCAACCTCATGATGGCTATAGGGAACATTAGAGTATCATGATATGTAGTAGCTAAAATATATCCGTGTTACATTGAACTGGGCGAATGGAATATGAATGACAGTCATCCAAAATGCTGTGATAGAAATAAGGTCATTATCATTAGACATGTGTCCTCCCTCATCTTACATGTGTCCTCCCTCATCTTAAATGTGTCTGTCTGTCTGTCTGTCTGTCTGTCTGTCTGTCTGTCTGTCTGTCTGTCTGTCTGTCTGTCTGTCTGTCTGTCTGTCTGTCTGTCTGTCTGTCTGTCTGTCTGTCTGTCTGTCTGTCTGTCTCTCTCTCTCTCTCTCTCTCTCTCTCTCTCTCTCTCTCTCCATCTCCTGGCCATAGTATAGAAATGCTGCAGTACCAGACCCAACCACAGGGGGCATAGTATATACAGACTGCACAACCAGACACCATCACAGGAAGCATAGGCATTATTAGAGGAGTTTTATTTCTGATTTAACCAAAACACTACAACAATTAAGAAATACATGCTGTACATGCTAACATTGATTTATTGTGATGTTTAGCTAAAAATGTTCCTGATGGAGGACCTCTCCTTCCCTCAGGACTCCAGTGGTGGACCCCTCCTCCCCTCAGGACTCCAGTGGTGGACCTCTCCTCCCCTCAGGACTCCAGTGGTGGACCTCTCCTCCCCTCAGGACTCCAGTGGTGGACCTCCCCTCCCCTCAGGACTCCAGTGGTGGACCCCTCCTCCCCTCAGGACTCCAGTGGTGGACCTCTCCTCCCCTCAGGACTCCAGTAGTGAACCTCTCCTCCCCTCAGGACTCCAGTAGTGAACCTCTCCTCCCCTCAGGACTCCAGTGGTGGACCTCTCCTCCCCTCAGGACTCCAGTGGTGGACCACTCCTCTCCTCAGGACTCCAGTGGTGGACCTCTCCTCCCCTCAGGACTCCAGTGGTGGATCTCTCCTCCCCTCAGGACTCCAGTAGTGAACCTCTCCTCCCCTCAGGACTCCAGTGGTGGACCTCTCCTCCCCTCAGGACTCCAGTGGTGGACCTCTCCTTTCCTCAGGACTCCAGTAGTGAACCTCTCCTCCCCTCAGGACTCCAGTAGTGAACCTCTCCTCCCCTCAGGACTCCAGTGGTGGACCTCTCCTCCCCTCAGGACTCCAGTGGTGGACCTCTCCTCTCCGCAGGACTCCAGTGGTGGACCTCTCCTCTCCTCAGGACTCCAGTGGTGGACCTCTCCTCTCCTCAGGACTCCAGTGGTGGACCTCTCCTCTCCTCAGGACTCCAGTGGTGGACCTCTCCTCCCCTCAGGACTCCAGTGGTGGACCTCTCCTCTCCTCATGACTCCAGTGGTGGACCTCTCCTCTCCCCTCATGACTCTAGTGGTGAACCTCTCCTCTCCTCAGGACTCCAGTGTTGTACCTGTCCTCCCCTCATGACTCCAGTGGTGGACCTCTCCTCCCCTCATAACTGCAGTGGTGGACCTCTCCTCTCCTCAGGACTCCAGTGGTGGACCTCTCCTCTCCTCAGGACTCCAGTGGTGGACCTCTCCTCTCCTCAGGACTCCAGTGGAGTGGGGCGGCAGCGTAGCCTAGTGGTTAGAGTGTTGGACTAGTAACCGAAAGGTTGCAAGTTCAAATCCCCGAGCTGACAAGGTACAAATCTGTCGTTCTGCCCCTGAACAGGCAGTTAACCCACTGTTCCTAGGCCGTCATTGAAAATAAGAATTTGTTCTTAACTGACTTGCCTAGTAAAATAAAGGTAAAAAAAAAAAAAAAAAAAAAAAAAAAAAAAAAAAAAAAAAAAAAAAAAAGTGTTGGACCTCTCCTCTCCTCAGGACTCCAGTGGTGGACCTCTCCTCCCCTCATAACTGCAGTGTTGGACCTCTCCTCTCCTCAGGACTCCAGTGGTGGACCTCTCCTCCCCCTCAGGACTCCAGTGGTGGACCTCTCCTCCCCTCATAACTGCAGTGTTGGACCTCTCCTCTCCTCAGGACTCCAGTGGTGGACCTCTCCTCCCCCTCGGGACTCCAGTGGTGGACCTCTCCTCCCCTCAGGACTCCAGTGGTGGACCTCTCCTCTCCTCAGGACTCCAGTGGTGGACCTCTCCTCTCCTCAGGACTCCAGTGGTGGACCTCTCCTCTCCTCAGGACTCCAGTGGTGGACCTCTCCTCTCCTCAGGACTCCAGTGGTGGACCTCTCCTCTCCTCAGGACTCCAGTGGGTGAGTATGTTTATTTCTGGTTATTCCACAGTATACATTTCTACAGTTATAGGTTCTATAGGCCGTCTCAAATAGCACCCTGTTCCTACATTCCTTGTATTTTGACTGTGGTCACCTCCATCCCTTCCTCTCCTCTTTCTACATTCTGTACTGTAGGTGTGGGGAGATAGAAAGTATCAGCGTTCTACATTCTAATGCTATGTTCTCTGCTGTAAATGTGGGGAGATAGAGAGTATCAGAGTTCTACATTTTAAATCTAGGTTATGTACTGTAGGTGTGGAGAGAGAGAGTATCAGAGTTCAACTACAATAATTCCAGCATGTCCACTTGCACCTTGGAGAGGCTCAAGGTGAGAGGTGGGATGAAACTAATGCTGTCATATGCATTTAACTATGTGAGATGTGCTTTCAATTTTTCAGCTTGAACTTAAGGAGTGTGTACTTTTGGGACCATGCCATCGGTTCAATTGTACTTTTGGAACTATTCCATTGGTTCCATTGTACTTTTGGGACTATACTATTTGTTCCAGTGTACGCTTAGGGCTATGCAATTGATTCTATTGTACTTTTGGGATGATGCTATTTGTTCCATTGCACTTTTAGGATAATCTTTATTCAACCTTTATTTTATCCAGGGAAGTCAATTAAGAACAAATTCTTATTTACAATGGCGGCCTTTCAAGAGGCATAAGGTCTCCTGTGGGGACGGGGGCTTAAAAAAGGCAATGCAAACTAGTGACATGGGCTGACAACTAGAAACAGCTACATGTCTCAATAACCTGTTCATCTATTTGTCCTTTGAACTCGTCCAAGGAAACACATTCCAAGATCAAGGGGCTGAATAATGAAAGGACTTTTTTCCATGTTTGGTTCTAGTTTTCGGTACTGTTATCATAAAACAAGATTGAGATCTGAGTTTGTATGTGTTCTCATGTCATGCTAGAAGAGAGGATATATGAAATGGCAGTTTTCCTTAAATGGTCTTCTGAATAAGAATGTACCAGTGTTAGAGCCTGGGTGTTGCTACTGATGTCCACCTGACAGCACTGTAGAGATCACAGTGGTGAGTTAGACGTCTCTGCATGACACACAGAGTCAAGAGCCTTCAGTGTAGAGCTTGAGTCTTGCACATAAATAGTATCACCATTGTCCAACACAGAGAGAAAAGTACAACGATTCAACTCCTTTCTGTCGGGAAATGAAAAACAAGCCGGTAATAAAACCCAATATAATGTTATTGGTTTCATCGTACTTTGGGACAATGCTATTCAATTGTACTTTTGGGACTATGCTATTTGTTCCATTGTATGTATTTGGACTGCACCCGCTGTTTGTCCTCCATTCCAGGGGGTGGAGCTGGAGAGCACCAGGCTGGTGATCAGGTACCCAGACCACAAGATCCAGAGAACCCCTCCCTCTCCTCAGAGGACCAACTCTATAGGCCTCAACACCCAGTACGACTCCACAGGGTAAAGACATCCGTCTGTCATTCAACACATCATTATGAGTTATTCTAAAGTGTTACCAATCAACTCATATTAACTTTTGAAATGTACAAAGTGATGGAAGGAGGAAGCAGGAGCTCAGGTGCAGGTGTTTGTGTTTTCATACTGTTTGACTCTCTCTCTCCAAGGCCCAGGAGGACGGCTCCCATCAATGGTGATGAGTGTTTCTTCTGGAGGACCACCGGCTGTTTCTATGGTGACAAGTGTCGCTTCAAACACAAGCCTGACCAGAGAGGAAGAGACAGAAAACCATGGCAACCCTGTTCACCATGACAACCCTGACCACCACGCAGCGACAGGATATGAGAGAGGGAGGAGAATGATGAAGATTAAGGAAGAGGATGAGGGACTGTGTCCCTACTTTAAAAGGTGGAATGGGGGGGGGGGGGTTCACCCCGTTTGTAGTCCTCTGGCACAGACCACAGATCCCAGACAGAACACTAGACATATATACTGAGTGTGTGAAGTGTCAATCAAAGTGTAGAGGAGTGCACCTCTGATTTCCTTCCCCCTCTCCCTCGGCCTGAGCTGTGAAACATGGAAATGACATCATCATTAGAAGTTGAAGGGATCTTTGCCCACTGAACCTCCTCTATGATGACCATGTTGTAGACACTAAGGGGGATGACATCTGTTGTTATCATGTGTTTTACTGTGTATGTATGTATGGTCATGTGACTGGACATGTGACCCCTTGTGATGTCATTGTGAGACTCACTGCCAGCATGATTCCATAGGGTGCCTTAAAACAATTCCATATGTCAGCTAGTAGAACCCCCCCACCAGCAAACGGCTTAGACTTTTAGAGGTTCAGAAACCCAGTGTCAGAGGAAGCAATGACCAGCACCTAAACACACAAATCAAAATCAAATTGTATTAGTGAAATGCACCGAATACAACAGGTGTAGTAGACCTTACTGTGAAACGGTTAATGACAAGCCCTTAACTAACAATGCAGTTGATTTTATGTAAGTAAATAATATGGCATAATGACAGCTCACTGTTGTCTGTTGTTTCTATCTATCTAATGTTGATAGCTAAATGACAGGTAACTAACTAGCTCACTAGCTAACTATGGGGTCTTGCTGTAATTCAGCGGCAGTGCATCATATTGTTCACAATCCAGTACATTCAGAGTAGCTGTGTGATGCACAAAAATGCTTGTTTATCACTTAATAACAGCCACTTCATGTAGCTAACAAGCTAGTTGAGATCACAAGTTCACTCAATTCAAACGGCAGTTCAATATAACTCCCAATAACACAGTGTTTTTACGTGCGTACCTGGTTTATTCTATATATATATATTTACATTTTCAAATGTTATTTTACCTTCTATTTTGTATATTTTCATCGGACTACTAGGGACATATGAAGCCTGGAGTCTGCAGTAATGTTGAGATGCCAGTAGGGAGAGCTCTAGTCTAGAACACTGGTACCAAAGATACTCCCCTTTCATCTGTTCTGGAACCTTCAGTACCAGCTGATGAGGAGTGATGGGAATGGGTCACATTTTGTCTCTTGTAAAACATGTTGGCCCACTCCTCATATAAAGAAATGTAACTACAGTATTCTGACTTTAGACCATTTTCTATTTAGATACAGTAACATCCCTTATGTGACATGCTGTTCCTGCATGTTAATGCCCTGACTAGGCTACTTTTAAAATGTATCAACCACAGAACTCACACTTAGGCTACGCCTAATTCTACTAACACTTAAAGTAGACTACTTCTTGTTTCCACGCAGTGACATTAAGTTGACTAACTGTACAAGACCTCTACCCTTCACTTCACTCTGTAAGTACACTTGACAATATCTTGAAATATAGTTTTGACGTTTTTAGCCAAACATCACATGACTTCCTGTATCTTTGTACTTGTTGGTTTATTTTGAACTGTGTTTTGGTTTTTACATCAGGGCCTGTATTCATAAAGTGTCTCAGATGGTCCATATAATTATGATCTAAAAGGCTAAACTGATCCCAGATCAGCTCTCCTACTCTGATACACTTTGTGGATACTGACCCTGGACTGTGGTTTCATGTGTTTAGTTTAGATCAGTTTATTCATTTACATGTTTAAAACATGATCAGTAGAGTATACCAGTAACACCCAGATCTCCATTCAATAGGGTCATGTTCACTGTCAAAGTATAACAGGGTCAAAAGCTTGGTCCTGTTGTGGTGGGTGATTCTGTTAGGGTTTTCTTCCGTCGAAGGAGAGGCGGACCAAAATGCAGCGTGGTTTCTATTCATGTTACTTTAATAAAGACTACACATGAACAAACTAACAAAACAATAAACGTAACGAGAAAACCTAACAGCTTATACTGGTGCACAAAAAAACACAGAGACAGGAACAATCACCCACGAAACACTCAAAGAATATGGCCGCCTAAATATGGTTCCCAATCAGAGACAACGATAAAAACCTGCCTCTGATTGAGAACCACTTCAGGCAACCATAGACTTACCTAGAAAACCCCACTAAGCCACAATCCCAATACGTACGAAAAAACCCCAAGACAAAACACACCACATAAAAAACCCATGTCACACCCTGGCCTGACCAAAAAAATAAAGAAAACACAAAATACTAAGACCAGGGCGTGACAGAACCCCCCCCAAGGTGTGGACTCCCGGCCGCACACCTAAACCCATAGGGGAGGGTCGGGGTGGGCGTCTGTCCACGGTGGCGGCTCCGGCGCGGGACGTGGACCCCACTCCAACAAAGTCTTAGTCCATTTTCCTCGCGTCCTCAGATAGGCGACCCTCGCTGACGACCTTGGCCTATTAGCCCTCACCAAGGACCCCACTGGACTGAGGGGCAGCTCGGGACTGAGGGGCAGCTCGGGACTGAGGGGCAGCTCGGGACTGAGGGGTAGCTCGGCACTGAGGGGTAGCTCGGCACTGAGAGGAAGCTCAGCACTGAGAGGAAGCTCAGGCAGGTAGTTGGCTCTGGCAGATCCTGGCTGGCTGGCGGTTCTGGCAGATCCTGGCTGACTGGCGGTTCCGGCAGATCCTGGCTGACTGGCAGATCCTGGCAGAGTGGCGGCTCTGGCTGCTCCATGCTGACTGGCGGCTCTGGCTGCTCCATGCTGACTGGCGGCTCTGGCTGCTCCATGCTGACTGGCGGCTCTGGCTGCTCCATGCTGACTGGCGGCTCTGGCAGCTCCATGCTGACTGGCGGCTCTGGCAGCTCCATGCTGACTGGCGGCTCTGGCAGCTCCATGTTGACTGGCAGCTCCTTGCAGGCTGGCAGCTCCTTGCAGGCTGGCAGCTCTGGCTGCTCCTTGCAGACTTGCAGCTCTGGCTGCTCCTTGCAGACTTGCAGCTCTGGCTGCTCCTTGCAGACTGGCAGCGCTGAACAGGCGGGAGACTCCGGCAGCGCTGTAGAGGCGGAAGGCTCTGGCAGCGCTAAACAGGCGGGAGACTCCGGCAGCGCTGGAGAGGAGGAAGGCTCTGGCAGCGCTGGACAGGCGAGGCGCACTGTAGGCCTGATGCGTGCTGCTGGCACTGGTGGTACTGGGCCGAGGACACGCACAGGAAGCCTGGTGCGGGGAGCTGCCACCGGAGGGCTGGTGCGTGAAGGTGGTACTGGATAGACCGGACCGTGGAGGCGCACTGGAGCTCTTGAGCACCGAGCCTGCCCAACCTTACCTGGCTCGATGCCCACTCTAGCCCGGCCGATACGAGGAGCTGGTATGTACCGCACCGGGCTGTGCACCCGCACTGGAGACACCGTGCGCACCACAGCATTATTTTACCTTCTATTTTGTATATTTTCATCAGACTAGTAGGGACATGTGAAGCCTGGAAGCTGCAGTAATGTTGAGATGTCAGTAGGGAGAGCTCTAGTCTAGAACACTGGTACCAAAGATACTCCCCTTTCATCTGTTCTGGAACCTTCAGTACCAGCTGATGAGGAGTGATGGGAATGGGTCACATTTTGTCTCTTGTAAAACATGTAGGCCCACTCCTCATATAAAGAAATGTAACTACAGTATTCTGACTTTAGACAATTTTCTATTTAGATACAGTAACATCCCTTATTTGACATGCTGTTCCTGCATGTTAATGCCCTGACTAGGCTACTTTAAAATGTATCAACCACAGAACTCACACCGGCTACGCCTGCTTCTACTAACACTTACAGTAGACTACTTCTTGTTTCCACACAGTGACAGTAAGTTGACTAACTGTTTAAGACCTCTCCTCTTCACTTCACTCTTCACTTCACTCTGTAAGTACACTTGACAATATCTTGAAATATAGTTTTAGTTTTGATGTTTTTAGCCAAACATCACATGACTTACTGTATCTTTGTACTTGTTGGTTTATATTGAACTGTGTTTTGGTTGTTACATCAGGGCCTGTATTCATAAAGTGTCTCAGATGGTCCATATAATTATGATCTAAAAGGCTAAACTGATCCCAGATCAGCTCTCCTACTCTGATACACTTTGTGGATACTGACCCTGGACTGTGGTTTCATGTGTTTAGTTTAGATCAGTTTATTCATTTACATGTTTAAAACATGATCAGTAGAGTATACCAGTAACACCCAGATCTCCATTCAATAGGGTCATGTTCACTGTCATAGTATAACAGGGTCCGTGCAGTATAACTGTGTGTGTGTGTGTGTGTGTGTGTGTGTGTGTGTGTGTGTGTGTGTGTGTGTGTGTGTGTGTGTGTGTGTGTGTGTGTGTGTGTGTGTGTGTGTGTGCACGTGTGGTGTTTGGTGTGTGTTGGTGTGTGTGTGTAAGTTCAAATGGTGGGTTGTGTTTAGGAGTAGTATTAACATGAGACACAGTGATGGAGGGTTGTGTTTAGGAGTAGTATTAACATGAGACACAGTGATGGTGGGTTGTGTTTAGGAGTAGTATTAACATGAGACACAGTGATGGTGGGTTGTGTTTAGGAGTAGTATTAACATGAGACAGTGATGGTGGGTTGTGTTTAGGAGTAGTATTAACATGAGACATAGTGATGGTGGGTTGTGTTTAGGGGTAGTATTAACATGAGACACAGTGATGGTGGGTTGTGTTTAGGAGTAGTATTAACATGAGACACAGTGATGGTGGGTTGTGTTTAGGAGTAGTATTAACATGAGACAGTGATGGTGGGTTGTGTTTAGGAGTAGTACTAACATGAGACATAGTGATGGTGGGTTGTGTTTAGGGGTAGTATTAACATGAGACACAGTGATGGTGGGTTGTGTTTAGGAGTAGTACTAACATGAGACAGTGATGGTGGGTTGTGTTTAGGAGTAGTATTAACATGAGACACTGTGATGGTGGGTTGTGTTTAGGAGTAGTATTAACATGAGACACATTGATGGTGGGTTGTGTTTAGGAGTAGTATTAACATGAGACACAGTGATGGTGGGTTGTGTTTAGGAGTAGTATTAACATGAGACACAGTGATGGTGGGTTGTGGTTAGGAGTAGTATTAACATGAGACACAGTGGTGGTGGGTTGTGTTTAGGAGTAGTATTAACATGAGACACAGTGATGGTGGGTTGTGGTTAGGAGTAGTATTAACATGAGACACAGTGATGGTGGGTTGTGTTTAGGAGTAGTATTAACATGAGACACAGTGATGGTGGGTTGTGTTTAGGAGTAGTATTAACATGAGACACAGTGATGGTGGGTTGTGGTTAGGAGTAGTATTAACATGAGACACAGTGATGGTGGGTTGTGTTTAGGAGTAGTATTAACATGAGACACAGTGATGGTGGGTTGTGTTTAGGAGTAGTATTAACATGAGACACAGTGATGGTGGGTTGTGTTTAGGAGTAGTATTAACATGAGACACAGTGATGGTGGGTTGTGTTTAGGAGTAGTATTAACATGAGACACAGTGATGGTGGGTTGTGTTTAGGAGTAGTATTCACATGAGACACAGTGATGGTGGGTTGTGTTTAGGAGTAGTATTAACATGAGACACAGTGATGGTGGGTTGTGTTTAGGGGTAGTATTAACATGAGACACAGTGATGGTGGGTTGTGTTTAGGAGTAGTATTAACATGAGACACAGTGATGGTGAGTTGTGTTTAGGAGTAGTATTAACATGAGACACAGTGATGGTGGGTTGTGGTTAGGAGTAGTATTAACATGAGACACAGTGATGGTGGGTTGTGTTTAGGAGTAGTATTAACATGAGACACAGTGATGGTGAGTTGTGTTTAGGAGTAGTATTAACATGAGACACAGTGATGGTGGGTTGTGTTTAGGAGTAGTATTGACATGAGACACAGTGATGGTGTGTTGTGTTTAGGAGTAGTATTGACATGAGACACAGTGATGGTGGGTTGTGTTTAGGAGTAGTATTAACATGAGACACAGTGATGGTGTGTTGTGTTTAGGAGTAGTATTAACATGAGACACAGTGATGGTGGGTTGTGTTTAGGAGTAGTATTAACATGAGACACAGTGATGGTGGGTTGTGTTTAGGAGTAGTACTAACATGAGACACAGTGATGGAGGGTTGTGTTTAGGAGTAGTATTAACATGAGACACAGTGATGGTGGGTTGTGTTTAGGAGTAGTATTAACATGAGACACAGTGATGGTGGGTTGTGTTTAGGAGTAGTATTAACATGAGACACAGTGATGGTGGGTTGTGTTTAGGAGTAGTACTAACATGAGACACAGTGATGGAGGGTTGTGTTTAGGAGTAGTATTAACATGAGACACAGTGATGGTGGGTTGTGTTTAGGAGTAGTATTAACATGAGACACAGTGATGGAGGGTTGTGTTTAGGAGTAGTATTAACATGAGACACAGTGATGGTGGGTTGTGTTTAGGAGTAGTATTAACATGAGACACAGTGATGGTGGGTTGTGTTTAGGAGTAGTATTGGTACATTAGACTACAAATATACAGTTGAAGTAAGGAGTTTAAATACACATTGGAGTCATTAAAACTTGTTTTTCAACCACTCCACACATTTCTTGTCAGCAAACTATAGTTTTGGACAGTCGGTTAGGACATCTCCTTTGTGCATGACACAAGTCATTTTTACAAAAATTGATTACAGACAGATTATTTCACTTAAAATTCACTGTTTCAAATTCCAGCGGGTCAGAAGTTTACATACACTAAGTTAACAGCTTGGAAAATTCCCGAAAATTATGTCATGGCTTTAGAAGCTTCTGATGGGCTAATTGACATCATTTGAGTCAATTGGACGTGTACCTGTGGATGTATTTCCAGGCCTACCTTCAAACTCAGTGCCTCTTTGCTTGACATCATGGGAAAATCAAAAGACCTCAGAAAAAAGTTGTAGACCTCCACAAGTCTGGTTCATCCTTGGGAGCAATTTCCGAAAGCCTGACGGTACCACGTTCATCTGTACAAACAATAGTACGCAAGTATAGAAACCATGGGACCACGCAGCCGTCATACTGCTCAGGAAGGAGACGCGTTCTGTCTCCTAGTGATGAACGTACTTTGGTGCGAAAAGTGCAAATCAATCCCGGAACAACAGCAAACAACAGGTACACATGTATCTATATCCACAGTAAAACTAGTCTTATATCGACATAACCTGAAAGGCCACTCAGCAAGGAGGAAGCCACTGCTCCAAAACCACCATAAAAAAGCCAGACTACGGTTTGCAACTGCACATGCGGACAAAGATTGTACTTTTTGGTCTGATTAAACAAAAATAGTACTGTTTGGCCATAATGACCATTGTTATGTTTGGAGGGAAACAGCGGAGGCTTGCAAGCCGAAGAACACCATCCCAACCGTTAAGCATTGGGGTGGCAGCATCATGTTGTGGGGGTGCTTTGCTGCAGGAGGGACTGGTGCACTTCACAAAATAGATAGCATCACGAAGCAGGAAAATTATGTGGATATATTGAAGCAATATCTCAAGACATCAGTCAAGTTATAGCTTGGTCGCAAATGGGTCTTCCAAATGAACAATGACCCCAAACATACTTCCAATGTTGTTGCAAAATGGCTTAAGGACAACACAGTCGAGGTATTGGAGTGTCTATCACAAAGCCCTGACCTCAATCCTATAGAATATTTGTGGGCAGAACTGAAAAAGCGTGCGCGAGCAAGGAGGCCTACAAACCTGACTCAGTTACACCAGCTCTGTCAGGAGGAATGGGCCAAAATTCACCCAACTTATTGTGGGAAGCTTGTGGAAGGCTAACCGAAACGTTTGACCCAAGTTAAACAATTTAAAGAAAATGCTAACAAATACTAATTGAGTGTATGTAAACTTCTGACCCATTAGGAATGTGATGAAATAAATAAAAGCTGAAAAAAATCAATCCCCCTACTATTATTCTGACATTTCACAAGAAAGTGGTGATCCTAACTGACCTAAAACGATTTTTATTAGGATTAAATGTCAGGAATTGTGAAAAACTGAGTATAAATGTATTTCGCTAAGGTGTATGTAAACTTCCGACTTCAACTTGATGTATATATATATATATATATATATATGGATAGCAGGCTACATTAGACTATATGTATAACAGGCTACATTAGACTATATATGGATGACAGGCTACATTAGACTATATATGAATAGCAAGCTACATTAGACTATATATGGATAACAGGCTACATTAGACTATATATGAATAACAGGCTACATTAGACTATATATGGATGACAGGCTACATTAGACTATATATGGATAACAGGTTACATTAGACTATATATGGATGACAGGCTACATTAGACTATATATGGATAACAGGCTACATTAGACTATACAGAATATGGACAGCAGTAGTCAATACAGCAGACTATGGTGATGATGATACTTATGTCTCTGCTAACTAATGCTACTACCAGTACTGCACACAAGGGTCAACAGTGTAACATAATATGATAGTGGTATGTTGTAGTACTACAGACATCAGTGGTTGTGTCCTTAAATGTGACTTTGTCAAGTAGCCAGTGTTGTGTTTCACCATTCTACCTGATGTATTGTCAGTTTGTAATGTTGTTATTAGTCCAACATTATTGAGGGCATTATTATTAGGATGGTGCAGTAATGTTGAGATGCCAGTAGGGGGAGCTCTAGTCTAGAACACTGGAACCTTCAGTACCACTTTGATGCAGCTGATGAGGAGTGTAAATTGAATGGGTTTGTAGAATAGAAGGAAAATCTAATGGAAGGTGTAGACCTTACCATGAAATGATTACTTACAAGTCCATTGAACTGTCCAACTGTTAGCAGCACACCACCCTGCATCCCACTGCTAGCTTACTTCTAAAGCTAAGCAGCGTTCAACCTGATCAGTCCCTGGATGGGAGACCAGAAGCTACTGGAAGTGGTGTTGGAGAGCCAGAAGGAGGCACCCCTTCCTCTGGTTTAAAAATATATACATCCCAATGTCCCATGGTAGTGATTGAGGACATTGCCCTGTGTAGGGTGCTGTCTTTTGGATGGGACATTAAATTGGTGTCCTGAATCTCTGTGGTCACTAAAGATCCCATGGCACTTATTGTAAGACTAGGTGTGTTAACCCTGATGTCCACTGCTAAAATTCACAATCTGGCCCTCATGTCATCCCCAGATTTAATTGGTTCATTCATCCCCCTTTTAAATATTCCCCAGGTTGTTGCTGAAAATGACAATGTTTTCTCAATCATCTTACCTGGTAAAATAAGGCTAAGATACATAATAAATATATATAGAACTTTGACCTGTTCCATGTAGAACTGAGAGGGGCAAGGCAACACATTCTAATGTATTATAAACATTCTAAATAGTAGACTATAGTAAACACATTCTAATATATTATGAACATTCCAAATAGCAGGCTATAGTAAACACATTCTAATATATTATAAACATTCTAAATAGTAGACTATAGTAAACACATTCTAATATATTATAAACATTCTAAATAGTAGACAATAGTAAACACATTCTAATATATTATAAACATTCTAAATAGTAGACTGTAGTAAACACATTCTAAGATATTATAAACATTCTAAATAGTAGACTATAGTAAACACATTCTAAGATATTATACACATTCTAAATAGTAGACTATAGTAAACACATTCTAATATATTGTAAACATTCTAAATAGTAGACTGTAGTAAACACATTCTAAGATATTATAAACATTCTAAATAGTAGACTATAGTAAACACATTCTAAGATATTATACACATTCTAAATAGTAGACTATAGTAAACACATTCTAAGATATTATTGTCATGGTTTTCTTCTGGTGAAAGAGAGGAGCACCAAAATGCAGCGTGGTTATCTTTATACATATTTAATGAAAGATGAAAAATACAAAAATTTTATAAAACGTAATGTGAAAAACCGAAACAGCCCTATCTGGTGCAACAAACACAAAGACAGGAAAACAATCACCCACGAAATACCCAAAGAATATGGCTGCCTAAATATGGTTCCCAATCAGAGACAACGAAAAACACCTGCCTCTGATTGAGAACCACTCTGGGCAACCATAGACTTTCCTAGACTACTTAACTAAACACAATAGCATAAACTACAAAACCTCTAGACAAAACAAACCAAATAAATCACCCATGTCACACCCTGGCCTAACCAAAATAATAAAGATAACACAGAATACTAAGACCAGGGCGTGACAATTATAAACATTCTAAATAGTAGACTATAGTAAACACATTCTAATATATTATTAACATTCTAAATTGTAGGCTGTAGTAAACACATTCTAATATATTATAAACATTCTAAATAGTAGACTATAGTAAACACATTCCAATATATTATAAACATTCTAAATAGTAGACTATAGTAAACACATTCTAATATATTATAAACATTCTAAATAGTAGACTATAGTAAACACATTCTAATATATTATAAACATTCCACATCGTAGGCTATAGTAAACACATTCTAATATATTATACACATTCTAAATAGTAGGCCATAGTAAACACATTCTAATATATTATAAACATTCCAAATAGTAGACTATAGTAAACACATTCTAATATATTAAACACATTCTAATATATTATAAACATTCTAAATAGTAGACTATAGTAAACACATTCTAATATATTATAAACATTCTAAATAGTAGACTATAGTAAACACATTCTAATATATTATAAACATTCTAAATAGTAGACTATAGTAAACACATTCTAATATATCATAAACATTCTAAATAGTAGGCTATAGTAAACACATTCTAATATATTATAAACATTCTAAATAGTAGACTATAGTAAACACATTCTAATACATTAAACACATTCTAAATAGTAGGCTATAGTAAACACATTCTAATATATTATAAACATTCTAAATAGTAGACTATAGTAAACACATTCTGATGTGCTGTTATGGTCATCATCCATAAAGAGGAAGGAAAGGACAGTCAGTTGCTATAAATATGTATCAACCACAGAACTGACACTTACTAGCAGTTCCCACTCACTACCAGTCAGTTAACTCACTGTACAAGACCTCTCCCCTTCAGTCTGTAAGTACTCTTGAGATCTTGAAATATGTTTTTTTGTTTTTAGCCGTAAGTCATGTACTCAAGGGTCTCAGACTTGGAGTGCTGATCTAGGATCAGGTCCTCCTGGTCCATATAATTATGATCTAAATGGAAAACTAGATCCTACTCTGGGGCACTTGGTGAATACGAACACTATCATATAATGATGATATAAAAGATATGTGTGACTTGTTGTTTATCCTCACAGCTTGGGGATAGGAGTTCTCATTCAAGCTGGTGGTAAATGCCTTGCTCAAAATGGCAGATTTTTCCACCTTGCCAGGTCCGGGATTTGAACCAGTAATGTTTCAGTTACTGGCCCAACGTTCATAACCGCTATGCTACCTGCTGATACCACTGACACACCATATTACCAAACTATTATGATGGATGTTATTTACACACCATCCTCTCAAGGCTGTGATGATGATGTGTTGTTATTCTGCATCCCAAATGACACCATATTCCCTATAGAGTGCACTACTTTTGACTAGAGTCCTACCTGCTGCCCCTGATGGTATGTATGTAGTTAGTCACCAGCTATAGAGTGCACTACTTTTGACTAGAGTCCTACCTGCTGCCCCTGATGGTATGTGTGGAGTTAGTCACCAGCTATAGAGTGCACTCCTTTTGACTAGAGTCCTACCTGCTGCCCCCCTGATGGTATGTGTGTAGTTATTCACCAGCTATAGAGTGAGTTGTTGTTTATGTTTCTAAGACTGCAGGGTGGGAGATGCAACAATGGCCTTGAGAACAGCAGGAAGTGTGTTGGTGGTCTTTCTCTGGTCTGTAGCAGGTATGGTCTCATTCATATCTTTTAGTTGCTCTGTTTATCAATCTACAGACATTTATAAAAGGATAAGAATCATAATGAAATTCTGGTGTGTTCTGTTAGGAGTCTCCACTTCACTTTAAATAGTTATCTTTCACACCTCACTGAGTGATGCTTATCTGTGGTTTCCATTCACACTCAACTCAGGAACTATGGCAACAAAATGTGAACAAACCCTACAGTCAGTGTGAGCCAATAGTCCTCGTTCTCATTCTTATACCATTGTGTTGTGTGACTGTGTTTCAGTGGTACTGGGTCAGTATGGCTGGAGTGTGACTTACACCACTCAGAGTATCTGTACCTTGAAGGGGTCATCAGTGGATCTGTTCTGCTCTTACACATATCCCAGAGGTAAAGTCACAACAACCTTCTGGTTCACTGAATGGGGGACTGGTGTAGAACCTAAAGATCTAGGTCAGGACCCAGAGTATGCAGGTCGTCTGGAGTATCATGGAGATAAGAAGAAAGACTGTACCCTGAAAATCACAGACCTGAGAGAGAGAGACTCAGCTACGTACAATTTCAGATTCATAACAGATCAGACTGAAGGGAGATATTATGGTGATCCTGGAGTCACTCTGTCTGTTACAGGTACAGTAACTGCTAGTCTGTTGAATTCATATCTACTGTCCATTTAGGTCTAGAAATTGGATTTGTATATATGAAACAGATTTGAGAATTAAATTAGTTTGAGAATGTCTTGCATCATGTGATTAAACTATAGAACAGGTGATTCAGGGTTTAATGTTGTGATCAACTCCAGCTCTGCAGGTAAAGCTGACTTATTCAAGTTGGCAAAATTGGGTGACACTGACCTGTAGCACCACCTGTACTCTGAGTAACCCCAACCCCACTTACATCTGGTATAAGAATGGACAACATCTAGATGAGAGCACCTCCCCCCAGTACAAATACTCAGTCTCCAGTAACTATGAAGACAATTACTCCTGTGCTGTAAAAGGCCATGAGGATCTCCACTCTCCTGCAGTGTGTGAGTGAGAATTCAACTCAGTATTCTAGTATAACTTTTCAGATATAATTATTCTGTCTGCTAAACAGCTTCAGAGTTGTCTAGCAAAACTGTATCACACGATTACTGAAGCTCAATATTCTACTGTGTAAATCACGCCCTCTTGTCATTATGTTTCAGGTGTTCAGGGTCAGCGCTGCAACAGAGTGAATTACAATAAGATGAGAATCTGTGTCTTGAAGTGGTCAACAGTGGACATATCCTGTACTTATGATGGTTATTATGACACCACATCATCATTCTGGTTTAGAAGTGATAAGTCAACCCCTGAAGACCTAACCAGAGACCCAGGGTATGTAGGTCGTGTGAAGTACACTGACAAAGAGAGATGGAGATATAAAGGTCCCTTCACCCTGAGAATCACAGATCTGAGAGAGGAGGACTCAGCTGAGTATCGCTTCACTTTTAAAACAGACAACATTGAATGGGGTCATAGTTTCCCAGGAACAACTCTGTCTGTCACAGGTAATAAATACTACCCTGTATGATACAACTGTAAATCATATTGAATTACAGGATAAATATATTAACCATCCTGTTAACACAGAGGTGTATGTGGTTTTATACATATTGTTTCAGGTCTGCAGGTGAAGGTGACTCCTGCTGCAGAGGGACAGAAGACACTGACCTGTATCACCACCTGTACTCTGACTGACAACCCCACCTACATCTGGTACAAGAATGGACAGAATGTACAAGGTGTCTCCTCCCCCATGTACTCCATCAGCAGTGAGGATGCAGACAGCTACTTCTGTGCTGTAAAAGGCCGTCTCAGCTCTCCTGCAGTGTGTGAGTACATTACAATAGTACAGTATTCTACTCAGCAAGTATCATGTATTCAGGTTAAAGAGACGTCTTACTTTATCAATCATTACAGAACAAAAATATATTTTTTTACTAATTAATATTACTTTGACAAAACATTTGGTATTTTACATCAGATAAACCAAAGAACACCTCAGTGTCAGTCAGTCCCTCTGGTGAAATAGTGGAGGGCAGTTCAGTGATTCTGACCTGCAGCAGTGATGCCAACCCACCTGTGGAGAGTTACACCTGGTGGTACAAGAAAAATGGAGGTGACTATCAGAGTATGACAGGACCACAACATGTCTTCAATCAAATCCAGTCATCTGACACTGGAGAGTACTACTGTGAGTCCCAGAATGAGATGGGGACAGACAGGTCTAGGACCATTAACATGGATGTGAAGTGTGAGTAAAGTACAGATCAGTGTTTGAATGAGAAGGTAGCAAAACAATTATAACTAAATGAAGTAATCCTAAAGCATCTCCAAATATGTATTTATTAATTGAATTAACATTTTGTGTAAGTTAGAGTTTTAGATAGTTCTCTGACTTAACAGATCATTTATTT
This sequence comes from Oncorhynchus mykiss, assembly GCF_013265735.2. NCBI lineage: Eukaryota > Metazoa > Chordata > Actinopteri > Salmoniformes > Salmonidae > Oncorhynchus > Oncorhynchus mykiss. The sequence goes on along the minus strand of NC_048577.1, from coordinate 7,287,411 downwards.
TTGACATGACATATCATTTGTAAATATACTACTGTCATAAATATGCTACTGTCCTATCCGTTCTCCTTAACCATCTTCAACACCAGATGGCCCAAAGAACATCTCAGTGTCAGTCAGTCCCTCTGGTGAAATAGTGGAGGGCAGTTCAGTGACTCTGACCTGCAGCAGTGATGCCAACCCACCTGTGGACAAATACACCTGGTACAAGAAGAACGTAACCTCACCAAAAGCATCAGGACAGAGTTACAGCATCACTAACATCATCTCTGAGGACAGAGGAGAATATTACTGTGAGACTGAGAATAAATATGGACGTCTCAACTCTTCTTCTGTGTCTGTGGACGTTCAGTGTAAGTTCATCTAACCTCATCTTTAATCATAGGATCACATTAAAATTCATTTTTAAATAACAAGTAAAACACTATTTAAAACACTGTTGTTACATATTGTCCACCAGACTCTCCAAATAACATCTCAGTGTCAGTCAGTCCCTCTGGTGAAATAGTGGAGGGCAGTTCAGTGACTCTGACCTGCAGCAGTGATGCCAACCCACCTGTGGACAAATACACCTGGTACTTTCAAAATGAGACTTTTCTAAATGGATGTGGACAGATGTACAACATCAGTAACTTCAAGTCTAAGGACAGTGGACATTACCACTGTGAGGCCTGGAATAGAAGAGGATCTAGGAACTCTACAGCTGTGATGATCATTTTACCAGGTGAAGTTCCATCTTATATATTTCAACACAAAATGATGTTTCAAACTAATATTAATAATTGTACTTTGGCTTATCATACTTTGTTTTATAATTATATATACGTTGAGATTAGATCAGTTAACAAATATTGTATTATTGTCCTGGACTATGTTTATGTTCAGTTTATTATGTGCCAGGGCTCATATCATCCATATTTTATTATAGGGAAACAAACAGTTCTGACTGCAGCTGTAGGAATCATAGTGGTGGTTCTGGTTCTCATCCTCTGTCTCTCTGGCTTCATGTGGTTCAGGTGAGTGATTATTTTAAAGATTATTTCACTCTAACACCTTTTTATTAACTTCATTTGTTCATTGATTCATTCATTCATTCATTCAATAATAAATTAATTAATCCATAAAATGTGTAAACCAGGAAGAAGGCCTCCATATCCACCTCTGACACAAGAGACACATCAGAGAAAGTACAGGTGAGTCTGTTACAATCAGATTATGTGTATTACTTGGTGGAGCATCTCTACTCATCATGTTGTCTGTCCTCTCTCTCTCCATCAGGGAGACTCTAGTCCAGTGTATGAAAACGTCTCAAACATGGCCGTGACCCCTACTGCAGCACAGACAGAGTCCACAGTCGACCAGGATGATGTTCACTATGCCAGCGTCCACTTCTCTCGCTCCAAAAACCAGGAAGTGCCTCTGTACTCCACCGTCCAGCTGCCTCAACCCCAGAAACAGGAAGAGGATGTCCAGTACGATGCTGTGAAATTCAACCTCCCCAGTGCTGCCACCCGGTGAGAATATTCTGCCATTACAACAACGTAGAGCCAATTATAGAGCATTGTGAATAACCCAAATTAAAGCAGAAGTTGGCTTTTTTACAACAACATTTCATTTTGTTATGTAAATGCCCTGTTGTAGAATAGCCCAGACACCTTTTTTTGCAATTTCCCTTGTTTTAGAGAAACTTCCCCCAACCAGAAATTCACTTCCTCATCCTCGTTGTGCAGTACGGAGGCTCTGAAAAAACATGAACAAATGCTCCAAAAACCCCCTAAGACGTCCTTTTAGAAACAGAAATATCTCAGTATAGTGATGCAGGTCTTTAGACGTAACAGTTGTACACATGACATTGTGTCATTCTGAACTTTATCCACAACGTTATATTCCGTTTTGTGTGACTCCTGCTGTTTCTCCGTCCAACTGTTCTATTCTCCGAGTATCAGGCTGCTAGAACGGACGAGAAGCATCGTTCAAGTCTCAACAACATGGAACATGACGTTACGGAGTTCAGAATGACACCATTTCATGTGTACAACATCTAAAGACATGCATCACTACAGACTACTTAGAGTTTCTTAGTTTCTAAAATGATGTTTTGGGGTGTTTTTGGAGCCCACTGACTGAACAACTAGGATGAGGAAGTGAATAGATGATTGGGGATAGTTTCTCAAAAACGAGTGAAATCGCAAAAAGAATCTGCCCCTTCTATAACATACTATTTACATATCATTTTTTTTAGATTTGGTTGTAAACAAGCTATATTCTTGATTACAGCTTATTCATATGCTGCTACTTATTGGAACGAGAAGACCATGATGTCATCAATAAGCAAAAGAGTTGACCCTCAGTGGCCACTAGTGATGTCATTTCATTAAACTACAAACCTAACAATGGAAATCTCAAGACAATTCCCATGTCTATAATGAGAGAGTGGTGGTTTTGAGGAACTGTTCTGTGTTCCAAATGGAACCCTATTCCTTATTTAGTGCACTACATTTCACCAGAACCTTAGAGGCCTTGCTCAAAGTAATGCACTATAAAGAGTATAAGAAGGGCTTTTTGGGGATGCAGATTCTGTTTCATTTCTGTTTCTCTCTCCTCAGACCCACAGCAGCACAAGCAGCTGAGGAGGAGTCCTCTGTTCTCTACAGTACAGTCAACTAACCTGAACCAAGAAGACCTGAACACAACAAACCCTGAACCAGGAAGACCTGAACACAACAAACCCTGAACCAGGAAGACCTGAACACAACAAACCCTGAACCAAGAAGACCTGAACACAACAAACCCAGAACCAAGAAGACCTGAACACAACAAACCCAGAACCAAGAAGACCTGAACACAACAAACCCAGAACCAAGAAGACCTGAACACAACATACCCAGAACCAAGAAGACCTGAACACAACAAACCCAGAACCAAGAAGACCTGAACACAACATACCCAGAACCAAGACCTGAACACAACAAACCCAGAACCAAGACCTGAACACAACATACCCAGAACCAAGAAGACCTGAACACAACAAACCCAGAACCAAGAAGACCTGAACACAACATACCCAGAACCAAGACCTGAACACAACAAACCCAGAACCAAGAAAACCTGAACACAAGTTTGACAGAAACCCTGTATAGCTGGATCTGTATAGTCCAACTAAGTGTTATAATAATGTATCATAAGATTTGCCATTTAGAAAATGCTTTTATCCAAAGAGACTTATAATTATGTGTGAATACATTCTACATGCCGGTGGCCCCACTGGGAATGGAAACCATGCACCATGCTCTACCACCTGAGACACACAGGACTACTGTATTCACACTTAGTTGGAGTGCTGATCTATGGTCAGTTTTGTCTTATAAACAAAGCTGTACTTGTCCTCTTGCTCAGTTGTGCACCGGGGCCTCCCACTCCTCTTTCTATTCTGGTTAGAGCCAGTTTGCGCTGTTCTGTGAAGGGAGTAGTACGTTGTACGAGATCTTCAGTTTCTTGGCAATTTCTCGCATGGAATAGCCTTAATTTCTCAGAACAAGAATAGAATGATGAGTTTCAGAAGAAAGTTATTTGTTTCTGGCCATTTTGAGCCTGTAATCGAACCCACAAATGCTGATACTCCAGATACTCAACGAGTCTAAGGCCAGTTTTATTGCTTCTTTAATCAGGACAACAGTTTTTAGCTGTGCTAACATAATTGCAAAAGGGTTTTCTTTTAAAATGATAAACTTGGATTAGCTAACACAATGTGCCATTGGAACACAAGAGTGATGGTTGCTGATAATGGGCCACTGTACGCCTGTGTAGATATTCCATAAAAAATCTGCCGTTTCCAGCTACAAAAGTCATTTAAAACATTAACCATGTCTACACTGTATTACTGATCGATTTGATGTTATTTTAATGGACAAAAAATTAGCTTTTCTTTTAAAAACAAAGACATTTCTAAGTGACCCCAAACTTTTGACCAGTAGTGTGTGTGTGTATATATATAAATTATTCTTAATTACATTTTTCATTAAAAAATATATACACTTATAATCAAATTTATGAGATTATATATGAACATTCAATATTTTTTTTCTAATTTGTTTCTATTCCATTAAATTATACAGTACTGTACTATTCTATTACATTATACAGTCCTGTACTATTCTATTACAGTATACAGTACTGTACTATTCTATTACATTATACAGTACTGTACTATTCTATTACAGTATACAGTCCTGTACTATTCTATTATATTATACAGTACTGTACTATTCTATTACAGTATACAGTCCTGTACTATTCTATTACATTATACAGTATTGTACTATTCTATTACATTATACAGTACTATTCTATTACATTATACAGTACTGTACTATTCTATTACATTATACAGTCCTGTACTATTCTATTACATTATACAGTACTGTACTATTCTATTATATTATACAGTACTGTACTATTCTATTACATTATACAGTATTGTACTATTCTATTACAGTATACAGTACTATTCTATTACATTATACAGTACTGTACTATTCTATTACATTATACAGTCCTGTACTATTCTATTACATTATACAGTACTGTACTATTCTATTATATTATACAGTACTGTACTATTCTATTACATTATACAGTCCTGTGCTATTCTATTACATTATACAGTACTGTACTATTCTATTACAGTATACAGTACTGTACTATTCTATTACATTATACAGTACTGTACTATTCTATTACATTATACAGTCCTGTGCTATTCTATTACATTATACAGTCCTGTGCTATTCTATTACATTATACAGTACTGTACTATTCTATTACAGTATACAGTCCTGTACTATTCTATTACAGTATACAGTCCTGTACTATTCTATTACAGTATACAGTACTATTCTATTAAATTATACAGTATACAGTACTATTCTATTACATTATACAGTATACAGTACTATTCTATTACAGTATTATACTATTCTATTACAGTATACAGTCCTGTACTATTCTATTACATTATACAGTCCTGTACTATTCTATTACAGTATACAGTACTGTACTATTCTATTACAGTATACAGTACTGTACTATTCTATTACAGTATACAGTCCTGTACTATTCTATTACATTATACAGTCCTGTACTATTCTATTACAGTATACAGTACTGTACTATTCTATTACATTATACAGTACTGTACTATTCTATTACATTATACAGTACTGTACTATTCTATTATATTATACAGTACTGTACTATTCTATTACATTATACAGTACTGTACTATTCTATTACATTATACAGTACTGTACTATTCTATTACATTATACAGTATTGTACTATTTTATTACAGTATACAGTACTGTACTATTTTATTACAGTATACAGTACTGTACTATTACAGTATACAGTACTATTCTATTACAGTATACAGTCCTGTACTATTCTATTATATTATACAGTACTGTACTATTTTATTACATTATACAGTACTGTACTATTCTATTACATTATACAGTCCTGTACTATTACAGTATACAGTACTATTCTATTACAGTATACATTACTATTTTATTACAGTATACAGTACTATTCTATTACAGTATACAGTACTGTACTATTCTATTACATTATACAGTCCTGTACTATTACAGTATACAGTACTATTCTATTACAGTATACATTACTATTTTATTACAGTATACAGTACTATTCTATTACAGTATACAGTACTGTACTATTCTGTTACATTATACAGTCCTGTACTATTCTATTACATTATACAGTCCTGTATTATTACAGTATTGTACTATTCTATTACATTATACAATACTGTTAGATGATACATATGTTTACTTGGTTTGTTCATATACATTTATTATTGGTTTTATGACAAATTTATGGTAATATTTTGCCTCAGTGTCCTGATGCAACGTCTCTTATCGCTTTTATAAATATACAAAATACTGGAAACTGTTAAGTGTGGATTGTGTTTAATAAACTGTTCAGATTCAACTTCATTGTCATTGTTTTCACCTTGTTATAACAGTATCTTCAAAGTAGCTTTAAAAATCACAGCTCTTGTACTGTACATACAGTAACTACTGTTAGGTTCTTATTTTTCAGAGTAAATGACTCACAGACACTAGAGAAGCTTTAACCATTTTTAATTCTTCCCAAAGGTTCTGTACAGCTGTATTCAGACAGCAAAACATTTCTCACCATCACAGTTATATACATCCCACTTAAGACACTCCTCCTTCTCTCCAATCCTTACATCTTATGGTTCTAAAGGAAGAAGGTAACCAGATACTAAACCCTGATTACTCCCTTATTAAGGGGAACTGACCTCACCTCCTGACCTCAACCCCTCCTTCCCCTAGTCCACAGATGTCCATCTGTCTCCCCTATCTCAACCCCTCCTTCCTCTAGTCCACAGATGTCCGTCTGTCTCCCCTATCTCAACCCCTCCTTCCCCTAGTCCACAGATGTCCATCTGTCTCCCCTATCTCAACCCCTCCTTCCCCTAGTCCACAGATCTCAACCCCTCCTTTCCCTAGTCCACAGAAGTCCGTCTGTCTCCCCTATCTCAACCCCTCCTTCCCCTAGTCCACAGACGTCCATCTGTCTCCCCTATCTCAACCGTTGCTCTTCTCCCTTCCACCCAACACATTCCACAGCCATCTGTCTCCCCTATCTCAACCCCTCCTTCCTCTAGTCCACAGATGTCCGTCTGTCTCCCCTATCTCAACCCCTCCTTCCCCTAGTCCACAGATGTCCATCTGTCTCCCCTATCTCAACCCCTCCTTCCCCTAGTCCACAGATCTCAACCCCTCCTTTCCCTAGTCCACAGAAGTCCGTCTGTCTCCCCTATCTCAACCCCTCCTTCCCCTAGTCCACAGACGTCCATCTGTCTCCCCTATCTCAACCGTTGCTCTTCTCCCTTCCACCCAACACATTCCACAGCCATCTGTCTCCCCTATCTCAACCGTTGCTCTTCTCCCTTCCACCCAACACATTCCACAGCCATCTGTCTCCCCTATCTCAACCGTTGCTCTTCTCCCTTCCACCCAACACATTCCACAGCCATCTGTCTCCCCTATCTCAACCGTTGCTCTTCTCCCTTCCACCCAACACATTCCACAGCCATCTGTCTCCCCTATCTCAACCGTTGCTCTTCTCCCTTCCATCCAACACATTCCACAGCCATCTGTCTCCCCTATCACAACCCCTCCTTCCCCTAGTCCACAGACGTCCATCTGTCTCCCCTATCTCAACCGTTGCTCTTCTCCCTTCCACCCAACACATTCCACAGCCATCTGTCTCCCCTATCTCAACCGTTGCTCTTCTCCCTTCCACCCAACACATTCCACAGCCATCTGTCTTCCCACAGAGAACCCTTAACTTCTACCACACAACCCAGAGTCTCTTTCACTCTTCCTGTCCAAGGCTTCTTCTCTAGCATTTATTTCATATCTCAATGTTGGAAGTTTAGCCGATTCCAACACTACAAATAAAACATTTACATTTGTTTGCATAGCAACAGTGGTTTATTCACTTATATTTGGGTTTGTACAGACATCATCAACATCATGTCTGTACAAAAATATACACAGACACTTTCAGAAGGAGTCATCTCCAGCACATACAGTACACACACAACCACATTAAATATTACTTATTGTCCTTTTTAAAACACACATCATGCAGACACTACAGATGCTGTAAAGGAGGTCAATGGAACGCAGACCGTGGGGGACATAAGAGGGACGCCGGATTGGTGCACATTCAACATATCTGATGTAACAAAGTGTATATTCATCAATCCGTTATGATTGATGCATTCTAAACAGGCCCACAATGTGGTTACTAAAGTCTGATTTGAATTTATTTGGCTGTTTTTGCTGCATCATTTAGGAGTTGTACCTTTTCAGGTTTAGAAGGAGTGACTGATAAAGGCTAACTCACCTTCATAAAAGCTGGTAGCATAGCTAGCATACAGAAATCAGTGGTGTAGTCAAAGTCGTTTTTAACCAATGTCGGTGGTTGGTGACGATGACCTGAACATTGGGGTTGACATCACAGGAGGCTGCTGAGGGGAGGACGGCTCATGATAAAGGCTGGAACGGAGCGAATGGAAGGGCTTCAGTCGCATGTGTTTGATGCATTTGATACCATTCCAACGATTTCGCTTCAGCCATTACTATGAGCCCGTCCTCCCCAATTAAGGTGCCACCAACCTCCTGTGGTTGACATCCATACAAGCATTACATTTCAGATTTTTACCACAACATAGTACACGTACTCTATACTGTAAATAATAACACGCCTAAATGGAGGTTCATTTTGCTGGGGGGCAATGAGGAGATTTGGGATCTTTCCCCCATGGCATCTTTCCCCCACACGTTTCCATGGCAATTCGATTGTTTTGATTGAGTTCCATTGACTTCTTCACAGCATCTTTTCAATGCTTTGAGCCAAAGCCAAAGAGACTCCTCGTCTTTAGGAGGTGGGTGCAAATCAAAAGGAGCCTCACAACTGCACTCGCTCCTCAAAAAAGTTTGGTGGTCAAAACACTCCTGCTCCATGAACAGTTTCTGTTTCTGACAGTTGCCGTGGCAACCCCTTACAGAACATAAAATTACCATTTATGTGAATCCAAGTTTGGAAAGTTGTAAGAAGCGATACTGAGTTAGTTAGCTAGCTAGCTCCCAACTATTGGCCGGAAGCGCTTAACCAGAAGTCACGCACAAAAAAACCTAAACAGACCCGGACCATATTTCTGTTGAGGTAAATAGGACACAATATGGATGATTGGAGGGTTGTGGGTAATTCCGTCAGCCAGGGGATTCCCTTCCAGAACATTGAGAAATGGAAGAATGTCGATGATTGATAATAATACATCTCACAGTTAACAAGTTCAGACCAAGCAGTGAGATTATTGTTTCATTTAAAGCCTTTTGTCCTTAGAAGAATAACAGTCCACCATTTTGTCAAACTAGTAATCAGAGAATCAATAACATTATTGCATAGTGAGAATGTGATGTCATATAGAATGAGTGATATGGTCTCCAACATGGCGTGGCTTTGAGCCCCTAACTGTTGTCTGACCTTCCCAGGTAGGGGAGTCTCTTTTGGGGGGCAGAGATGGGCTAGAGGTGGATGAGAGAGTGGAGACCCATGGAGGTGTACCTATTGCCCACCTAACTGTTGTCTGACCTTCCCAGGTAGGAGGAGAGTGGAGATCCATGGAGGGGTACTGTTTACCCACCTGACATCCCTAATGAGTCTGTGTTTGGGGATAGAGGGGAGCTAGGGGTGGAGGCTGTGAGGCTAAATATGGGCACCCTGTCCTTTAGGCCACACCCACAGGAAGTATCACTAAATGACGTTGTCAAACAGATGCATGGACTGCATGATGTTCTCATCCTGGACAGGAGGCAGGAAGGGACAAAAAGCACAACGGGTAAGAAGCAGTTGGAGAGAAGGTTTAAACAGTACAGAAGCAGTAACAGGTTCTTAAATAAATAAAAAGTTGAAGATCCAATGTTAGTAAATTAGTTAATTAGTTAGTAAATTAGTTAATTAGTTAGTAAATTAGCTTTACTAATAAGTTTGAATAACTTATGCAAGAGATTGGTGTGATTTTCCACATCTCATCATGTCATGGGGTTGTTCAATGACAGTCATGTATTTGTTTAATCTATCACTAGATTATTTGATTTCAGAGAGACTAAAAGATATACAGTTGAAGTCGGAAGTGTAAATACACTTATGTTGGAGTCATTGAAACTCGTTTTTCATCCACTCCACAAATCTCTTGTTAACAAACTATAGTTTTGGCAAGTCGGTTAGGACATCTACTTTGTGTATGACACAAGTAATTTTTCCAACAATTGTTTACAGACAGATTATTTCACTTATAATTCACTGTATCACAATTCCAGTGGGTCAGAAGTTTACATACACTAAATGACTGAGCCTTTAAACAGCTTGGAAAATTCCAGAAAATGATGTCATGGCTTTAGAAGCTTCTGATAGGCCAATTTACATAATTTGAGTCAATTGGAGGTGTACCTGTGGATGAAAAAACACACATTTGTGGAAATAAACTTCACATTGTGACGTTTTAAATATGATTAAATCACGTCATAAATAATCATATCCTATAGAATCATGCTGCAATTGAACACATGCACACACACACACAAACAGGTACTCACACAGACACACGCAGACAGACACAGACAGACAGACACACGCAGACAGACACAGACACACGCAGACAGACACAGACACACGCAGACAGACACAGACACACACACACACGCAGACAGACAGACAGACAGACACACGCAGACAGACACAGACAGACACACAGACAGACAGACACAAACAGGTACTCACACAGACACACGCAGACAGACACAGACACACGCAGACAGACAGACAGACAGACACAGACACACACACGCAGACAGACAGACAGACAGACACACGCAGACAGACACAGACAGACACACAGACAGACAGACACAAACAGGTACTCACCCAGACACACGCAGACAGACACAGACACACTCACACAGACAGACAGACACACACACACACACCGACACACAAACAGGTACTCACACAGACACACGCAGACAGACACAGACACACTCACACAGAGAGACAGACACACACACACACACCGACACACAGACACACAAACAGGTACTCACACAGACACACGCAGACAGACACAGACACACTCACATAGACACAGACAGACAGACACACACACAAACCTTTTGACAAGACTCCAGAAACTCCTCAATGGTGACCACGCCATCTTTGTTCTTGTCCATTTTCTGACAGAGTGAAACAGAGAAACAGTTGAATATGCTACTCTGATCCCTGGCCGTGACTCCGACGGGTGTCTCCGTGGGATGTGCAACAAACACATTTCCATTTCACACCACACACTGTACAGGTTACACACCTGCATCTGAAACAGGACAAATATAAGCAACCTCTATTTGACCTTTTGGTTGTTCACAAAGTCAGAATGCAACAATAAGGAGGTTATGTCTAGAGGGTCCTTTTAAAACCCTTTGTGAAAAACACTGGATGTAGAATTAACTAACCCTGGGGCCTGGATTCAATTAGGAAACACTGGAGGTAGAATTAACTAACCATGGGGCCTGGATTCAATTAGAAAACACTGGAGGTAGAATTAACTAACCATGGGGACTGGATTCAATTAGAAAACACTGGAGGTAGAATTAACTAACCCTGGGGCCTGGATTCAATTAGGAAACACTGGAGGTAGAATTAACTAACCCTGGGGCCTGGATTCAATTAGGAAACACTGGAGGTAGAATTAACTAACCATGGGGACTGGATTCAATTAGAAAACACTGGAGGTAGAATTAACTAACCCTGGGGCCTGGATTCAATTAGAAAATACTGGAGGTAGAATTAACTAACCATGGGGCCTGGATTCAATTAGAAAACACTGGAGGTAGAATTAACTAACCCTGGGGCCTGGATTCAATTAGGAAACACTGGAGGTAGAATTAACTAACCATGGGGCCTGGATTCAATTAGGAAACACTGGAGGTAGAATTAACTAACCCTGGGGCCTGGATTCAATTAGGAAACAATGGAGGTAGAATTAACTAACCCTGGGGCCTGGATTCAATTAGAAAACACTGGAGGTAGACTTATCTAACCCTGGGGCCTGGATTCAATTAGAAAACACTGGAGGTAGACTTATCTAACCCTGGAGCCTGGATTCAATTAGAAAACACTGGAGGTAGAATTATCTAACCCTGGGGCCTGGATTCAATTAGAAAATACTGGAGGTAGAATTATCTAACCCTGGAGCCTGGATTCAATTAGAAAACACTGGAGGTAGAATTATCTAACCCTGGGGCCTGGATTAAATAAGATACCATGCTAATGCATTTAAAGGTCATTTCTAATTGAGCCGACATCTTCTCAGTTTACCTTGAATGTAATCTCCACTAACGCAGTAACATGGCCTTTATAATGTGCTATTGTCTACAAGCGCAGTAGGATTGAATCAAGGTTTAGATCTGTGGTTAGGTGTTGTTTATCTGATCCTAGATCTGTGGTTAGGTGTTACCTGGAAGAAGTTGTTCATCTGATCCTAGATCTGTGGTTAGGTGTGTTACCTGGAAGAAGTTGTCGACGTGCTCCTTGGGGGCGTCGTTCTGCATACAGGGGTACGTACACGTCCCCATCATGTCATAGATAGAGCTCATTATATCAGTCATCTCCTGAAACACACACACACAGAGACACACACAGAGGCACACACACAAATACACATGCACACAAACACGCACACACAGAGGGGACGATGGGGGAATAGTTTAGAAGATAAAACATATTTGCACACACACACACACACACACACACACACATACATACATACATACATACATACATACATACATACATACATACAGTTAAAGTCGGAAGTTTACATACACTTATGTTGGAGTCATTAAAACTTGTTTTTCAACCCCTCCACAAATTTCTTGTCAGCAAACTATAGTATTGGACAGTCGGTTAGGACATCTACTTTGTGGATGACACAAGTCATTTTTACAATAATTGTTTACAGACAGATTATTTAACTTAGTTAAATAAATATTACAATTCCAGTGGGTCAGAAGTTTACATACACTAAGTGCCTTCAAACAGCTTGGACATTTTCAGAAAATGATGTCATGGCTTTAGAAGCTTCTGACAGGCTAATTGTCATAATTTAATTCAATTGGAGGTGTATCTGTGGATGTATTTCAAGGCCGACCTTCAGATTTAATGCATCTTTGCTTGACATCAGGGGAAAATCAAAAGAAATCATCCAAGACCTCAGAAAAAAAATGTGTAGACCTCCAAAAGTCTGGTTCATTCTTAGGAGCAATTTCCGAAAGCCTGACGGTACCACGTTCATCTGTACAAACAATAGTACGCAAGTATAAACACCATGGGACCAGGCAGCTGTCATACCGCTCAGGAAGGAGATGTGTTCTGTCTCCTAGAGATGAACATGAAAAGTGCAAATCAATTCCAGAACAACAGCAAAGGACCTTGTGAAGATGCTGGGGGAAACAGGTACAAAACTATCTATATCCACAGTAAAACGAGTCCTATATCGACATAACCTGAAAGGCCACTCTGCAAGGAAGAAGCCACTGCTCCAAAACCGCCATTAAAAGCCAGACTACGGTTTGCTACGGCACATGGGGACAAAGATCATACTTTTTGGAGAAATATCCTCTGGTCTGATGAAACAAAAATAGAACTGTTTGGCCATAATGACCATTGTTATGTTTGGAGGGAAAAGTGGGAGGCTTGCAAGCCAAAGAACACCATCCCAACCATGAAGCACGGGGGTGGGAGCATCATGTTGTGGGGGTGTTTTGCTGCAGGAGGGACTGGTGCACTTCACAAAATAGATGGCATCATGAGGACGGACAATTACGTGGCTATATTGAAGCAACATCTCAAGACATCAGTTAAATATTGGTTGTAAATGGGTCTTCCAAATAGACAATGACCCCAAGCATACTTCCAAAGTTGTGGCAAAATGGCTTAAGGACAACTAAGTCAAGGTATTGGAGTGGACATCACAAAGCCCTGACCTCAATCCCATAGAACATTTGTGGGCAGAACTGAAAAACGTGTGTGAACAAGGAGGTCTTATAAACCTGACTCAGTTACACCAGCTCTGTCAGGAGGAATGGGACAAAATTCACCCAACTTATTGTGGGAAGCTTGTGGAAGGCTACCCGAAACGTTAGACCCAAGTTAAGCAATTTAAAGGCAATGCTACCAAATACTAATTGAGTGTATGTAAACCCACTGGGAATGTGATGAAATAAATAAAATCTGAAATAAATCGTTCTCTCTACTATTATTCTGACATTTCACATTCTTAAAATAAAGTGGTGATCCTAACTGACCTAAGACAGGGAATTCCTTACTAGGATTAAATGTCAGGAATTGTTAAAAACTGAGTTTAAATGTATTTGACTAAGGTGTATGTAAACTTCCGACTTCAACTGTACATACATACACACACACACACACACACACACATCGTACCATACCTCTTTGGTGATGAAGCCATCTTTGTTGAGGTCGTAGAGGTTAAAAGCCCAGTTGAGTTTCTCTGTGACAGAGCCTCTCAGGATGATTGACAGGCCTGTGACGAAGTCTTCGAAGCTCACCGTTCCATTCTTGTGGGTGTCAAACGCTTCGAACAGAAAATGAGCGTAGGTGCTGGAGTCTGAATGAGGGGAAGGGAAAGGGGAAAACCTCGTCAGTCTGAATGAGGGAAAGGGAAAGGGGGGAAACCTCGTCAGTCTGAATGAGGGAAAGGGAAGGGGGAAACCTCGTCAGTTGTACAACTGAATGCATTCAACTGAAATGTGTCTCCAGCATTTAACCTCTGAATCAGAGAGGTACGGGGGGCTGCCTTAACCCAACCCCTCTGAATCAGAGAGGTACAGGGGGCTGCCTTAATCGACATCCACGTCTTCGGCGCCCGGGGAGGAAGTGAGAGAGGGGGATACTGAGAGACTGAAAGGCTGAGAGAGAGAGAGACAAACCTTGACAAAGTACAGGCTCAGTGAGCACAGCCTTGCTATTGAGAAGTGTAGACACAGGAAAACCTGGCTCCCTGTAGAGGAAAGGTTGTGCAACCACAGCAGAACCCAAGACAGAGCTGCATTTCCTGACAAAATGTCAAAAATATTAATCAATTAGAGAGCTTAATTTCCCCAAATTTGAAACCCTTATTCAAGGTTTCAAATACCTCTCTGATGAGGATAGGCTACCCGTCCTGTTGGGGGAGGACGCAGAGAGCTGTGGGTTGGCAGCTCACTACATTGCTGCCTGTCATAAGATGAGGGACCGTGTCTGACAGACCATCCAACCTGCACATGTACGCTATGCTTATTGTTATTGTTCAACATATGGTTATTTTGACCCTTGGTTATTGTTGTTACTGTTGTCCCATTGACAATTTTGATAATAATTATTAATTATGTTTTGTAAATCTCTAAAGTAAGATTTGGCGATATGTACATTGTTATGTCATGCCAATAAAGCAAATGTAATTGGAGAGAGAGAGAGAGAGAGAGAGAGAGAGAGAGAGAGAGAGAGAGAGACATAGAAAAAGAGAAAAACTTACACAGGATTTCATGCACGGGTGCAGCACACACTTAGATACTCACCTCCCTGAGGAAAGAACTGGGAGTAGATTAACTTGAATGTCTCTTCATCCACCACACCACTAGGGCATTCCTATTGGACAATCAACAGAATGTTAGAACACACAGAGACAGAGAGACACCACTAGGGCATTCCTATTGGACAATCAACAGAATGTTAGAACACACAGAGACAGAGAGACAGACAGACACCACTAGGGCATTCCTATTGGACAATCAACAGAATGTTAGAACACACAGAGACAGAGAGACAGACAGACACCACTAGGGCATTCCTATTGGACAATCAACAGAATGTTAGAACACACAGAGACAGAGACAGAGAGACACCACTAGGGCATTCCTATTGGACAATCAACAGAAATAACACACACATAATAACAGAGAGAGAGTGTGTGTGTTAGAGAGGGAGAGACAGCGACACAGAAAGAGAAATTGAGAGAGGGGGTTCAGAAAGAGAGAGACAGAGACAGACAAGAGATATAATGTGTTTTTGAGACAGAGAGAGAAATACTCCCAAGTACAGATAATATTTGTTCAAGAAAATATCTCAATCAATTCCCAACTCCTCTGCATTTACTAATGACATAAAGCTGAATTATTCTGGGTGAGGGAGGAACAGCTAATATGACTGCCATAGCCTGAAGGACATCCCATGACCACTAATTCCCTGAAGTATTTACATTGTATTTAACTGACAGTAATACATAGTGGAACCATCATCCATATACACGTTGTTGTTTATTTATTAGCAATTATTTATTTTTTTAAATAATAATTAATAAACTTATTTGTATTGAATTAAATGTATCGACAGAAGATTCCACAATACAACAGTGTTGTGACTGTCTACATGATTATATGTACTATTGAAATAAACTGTATTCATTCTCCTCATTGCACGGCACTATATTTACTGAAATGTTGCACCACTATACTGCTTTGACAATATCAACAAATGTTATTTCATGTCAATAAAGCAATCTGAATTGGAATTGAATTGGAGAGAGAGAGAGAGAGAGAGAGAGAGAGAGAGAGAGACAGAGAGAGAGAGACAGAGAGAGAGAGAGAGAGAGACAGAGAGAGAGAGAGAGACAGAGAGAGACAGAGAGAGACAGAGAGAGAGACAGAGAGAGACAGAGAGAGAGACAGAGAGCGAGACAGAGAGAGAGAGAGAGAGAGAGAGAGAGACAGAGAGAGAGAGAGTCCTCAGGGACAGACGTACATTCTTGAAGCCCCTGTAGAGGATCTGTAGTTCTCTCCTGGTGAACTTAGTCTGTTGTAGTAGCTGGTCCAACCCCTCTGGTCTATAACACACTGTAGATAACTCTCCATCCTCCACTACACTGTCTGTAGGAGGGGAAGAGAGAGAGAAGGCATGGTGGTTATGCTCACACACACCCTATTGTGTGTGACTGTCTGTAGGAGGGGAAGAGAGAGAGAAGGCATGGTGGTTATGCATAGCAGCTACACCCTATTGTGTGTGAGAAAGAGGAAGAGAGAAGAAGAAGTGAAAGAGATAAAGATAGAAGAGAAGAGAGTGATACTCAGTTCCCTGTTACCAGTGGTGTAAAGTACTTCAGTTAAAATACTGTACTTTAAAGTACTGCTTAAGTCACTTTTGGGGGTATCTGTACTCTACTTTACTATTCATATTCTTTACAACTTTTACTTCACTACATTCTTACAGAAAATAATGTACTTTTACCTCCATACATTTTCCCTGACACCCAAAACTACTCCTTACATTTTCAATGCATAGCAGGATTGTCAATTGTCAAATTCACGCACTTATCAAGAGAACATCCCTGGTCATCACTACTGCCTCTGATCTGGCGGACTCACTAAACACAAAAGCTTTGTTTGTAACTGATGTCTGAGTGTTGGAGTGTCCCTGGCTATCGGTAAATACTAGCAGTAATCATGTAACTGATGTCTGAGTGTTGGAGTGTCCCTGGCTATCGGTAAATAACTATCAGTAATCATGTAACTGATGTCTGAGTGTTGGAGTGTCCCTGGCTATCGGTAAATAACTATCAGTAATCATGTAACTGATGTCTGAGTGTTGGAGTGTCCCTGGCTATCAGTAAATAACTAGCAGTAATCATGTAACTGATGTCTGAGTGTTGGAGTGTCCCTGGCTATCAGTAAATAACTAGCGGTAATCATGTAACTGATGTCTGAGTGTTGGAGTGTCCCTGGCTATCAGTAAATAACTAGCAGTAATCATGTAACTGATGGCTGAGTGTTGGAGTGTCCCTGGCTATCAGTATATAACTAGCGGTAATCATGTAACTGATGTCTGAGTGTGTCCCTGGCTCTCAGTAAATAACTAGCAGTAATAATGTAACTGATGTCTGAGTGTGTCCCTGGCTATCGGTATATAACTAGCGGTAATCATGTAACTGATGTCTGAGTGTTGGAGTGTCCCTGGCTATCGGTAAATAACTAGCGGTAATCATGTAACTGATATCTGAGTGTTGGAGTGTCCCTGGCTATCTGTAAATAACTAGCAGTAATCATGTAACTGATGTCTGAGTGTTGGAGTGTCCCTGGCTATCAGTATATAACTAGCGGTAATCATGTAACTGATATCTGAGTGTTGGAGTGTCCCTGGCTATCAGTAAATAACTAGCGGTAATCATGTAACTGATGTCTGAGTGTTGGAGTGTCCCTGGCTATCAGTAAATAACTAGGGGTAATCATGTAACTGATGTCTGAGTGTTGGAGTGTCCCTGGCTATCTGTAAATAACTAGCAGTAATCATGTAACTGATGTCTGAGTGTTGGAGTGTCCCTGGCTATCGGTAAATAACTAGCGGTAATCATGTAACTGATGTCTGAGTGTTGGAGTGTCCCTGGCTATCGGTAAATAACTAGCAGTAATCATGTAACTGATGTCTGAGTGTTGGAGTGTCCCTGGCTATCGGTAAATAACTAGCGGTAATCATGTAACTGAAGTCTGAGTGTTGGAGTGTCCCTGGCTATCAGTAAATAACTAGCAGTAATCATGTAACTGATGTCTGAGTGTTGGAGTGTCCCTGGCTATCGGCAAATAACTAGCGGTAATCATGTAACTGATGTCTGAGTGTTGGAGTGTCCCTGGCTATCTGTAAATAACTAGGGGTAATCATGTAACTGATGTCTGAGTGTTGGAGTGTCCCTGGCTATCGGTAAATAACTAGCAGTAATCATGTAACTGATGTCTGAGTGTTGGAGTGTCCCTGGCTATCTGTAAATAACTAGCGGTAATCATGTAACTGATGTCTGAGTGTTGGAGTGTCCCTGGCTATCGGTAAATAACTAGCGGTAATCATGTAACTGATGTCTGAGTGTTGGAGTGTCCCTGGCTATCGGTAAATAACTAGCGGTAATCATGTAACTGATGTCTGAGTGTTGGAGTGTCCCTGGCTATCGGTAAATAACTAGCAGTAATCATGTAACTGATGTCTGAGTGTTGGAGTGTCCCTGGCTATCGGTAAATAACTAGCAGTAATCATGTAACTGATGTCTGAGTGTTGGAGTGTCCCTGGCTATCGGTAAATAACTAGCGGTAATCATGTAACTGATGTCTGAGTGTTGGAGTGTCCATGGCTATCACTAAATAACTATCAGTAATCATGTAACTGATGTCTGAGTGTTGGAGTGTCCCTGGCTATCGGTATATAACTAGCGGTAATCATGTAACTGATGTCTGAGTGTTGGAGTGTCCCTGGCTATCGGTAAATAACTAGCGGTAATCATGTAACTGATGTCTGAGTGTTGGAGTGTCCCTGGCTATCTGTAAATAACTAGGGGTAATCATGTAACTGATGTCTGAGTGTTGGAGTGTCCCTGGCTATCGGTAAATAACTAGCAGTAATCATGTAACTGATGTCTGAGTGTTGGAGTGTCCCTGGCTATCTGTAAATAACTAGCGGTAATCATGTAACTGATGTCTGAGTGTTGGAGTGTCCCTGGCTATCGGTAAATAACTAGCGGTAATCATGTAACTGATGTCTGAGTGTTGGAGTGTCCCTGGCTATCGGTAAATAACTAGCGGTAATCATGTAACTGATGTCTGAGTGTTGGAGTGTCCCTGGCTATCGGTAAATAACTAGCGGTAATCATGTAACTGATGTCTGAGTGTTGGAGTGTCCCTGGCTATTGGTAAATAACTAGCAGTAATCATGTAACTGATGTCTGAGAGTGTCCCTGGCTATCGGTAAATAACTAGCGGTAATCATGTAACTGATGTCTGAGTGTTGGAGTGTCCCTGGCTATCAGTAAATAACTAGGGGTAATCATGTAACTGATGTCTGAGTGTTGGAGTGTCCCTGGCTATCTGTAAATAACTAGCGGTAATCATGTAACTGATGTCTGAGTGTTGGAGTGTCCCTGGCTATCTGTAAATAACTAGGGGTAATCATGTAACTGATGTCTGAGTGTTGGAGTGTCCCTGGCTATCGGTAAATAACTAGCGGTAATCATGTAACTGATGTCTGAGTGTTGGAGTGTCCCTGGCTATCAGTAAATGAAATAAAACATCTAGAAAATGGTGGTGTCTGGTTTGCTTAATATAAGGAATTTAAAAAGATTAATACTTTACTTTTATTTTTGATACTTAGGTGCATTTTAGCAATTACATTTACTTTTGATTCTTAAGTTTATTTAAAACCAAATACTTTTAGACTTTTACTCAAGTAGTACTTTACTGGCTGACTTTCATTTTTACTCAAGTCATTTTCTATTAAGGGAGTATGACAAAGTATGACAATTGGTTACTTTTTCCACCACTGCAGGTAGCTAGCACTGCAGTTTGAGTAGTTTACTTCTGAACTTTTTTTTATCAAGAAGAAGCATCAGAGAGAGAGAGATAGCTATATTTTGTTCTGTTTTCTTCTTTTTAGTTTACCTTTCACTTTCTTAGCTAGCTAATTTAGCAACAACCTAACTCAAATAGAGAGGAATGCTATTTATGTTAGCCAGCTGGCTAAAGCTATCCAACACGGCAACTTGTCTGTGTAACTGCCTATTACACTTGTTTAGCAAGGGCTCAAAGGGGGGCGGAGGAACGGAGGAAGGGGTGGGGATATGCAAACGAGCACTTGCTTTGACTGAGTGAGGGGGCGGTTCTGGAGCGACAGCAGGGCAGCAGCTTGAGGAACCTCTGTTTTATAGTTCGCTTGCTGTGGTTGGATGCTGGGTTACCTGGAAGTAACCAATCACAGCACAGATTAGAGCAGGGTGGCACGACCCCATAGAATGGACTCAAATCACACATATGCATGCACACAAGTTGAAGTAGTCATTATTCCATCTTGATGCTATAGTTAGTTTGCTGATCTGGCTTTAGGTTATAGTCTCTTATGATAGGTAATATATTATATACATATATAGAAAGAGAGAGACAGTGTTTTATCAGTTAGCGGTCTCTAGTGTATAAAGTGTCACACATAGTGACTGTTTTCATTTCTCTCTCTCTCTCTCTCTCTCTCTCTCTCATCATCATCATCATCATCAGAAAGGCCACCAGTAACCAGCCGTGGTTGACAGGTTCCATCTACAGAGCGGAGGGTTCTGAGAAGAACAGCCATCTCCATGGCAACCTGACAGATGTATAAACACAGGAGTGTAAATGCCTGCCTGCTTCCTTCTCACGGTTCAGTAGCTGTGTGTGTATATATATATATATATCAGTTTGTCACATGGCGTTTTAGGTACTGGCATTTTAAATGTGTGTGTGTCCTTGTGTGCTTTCACAGTTCCATCTGACACAACAAGGTAGACTATGAAAAGAGCAGGCAGCATGTTTCTGTAGTTGTTGAAGGAGTCTTACTGAAAGGTACATTCTGATTGGATTTTGGAACTAATCACAATCCTTCCACTGTATTTTATAGATTTCTATTCTTTATTTCTTGTGATGTCATCATTCTCTATCTTCACACGGGAGAGAATGGTTTGGTGTTGTTGCTTTCCACCATTCTCTATCTTCACACAGGAGATAATGGTTTGGTGTTGTTGATTTCCACCATTCTCTATCTTCACACAGGAGATAATGGTTTGGTGTTGTTGATTTCCACCATTCTCTATCTTCACACAGGAGAGACTGGTTTGGTGGTGTTGCTTTCCACCATTCTCTTGTGTCCTTAAACGCTTTCAAACAGATTATTGAAGCTTAATGGAAGTTTCGTTTTGAACACACTGAATTCAGTCATCTGACAGAATCTCTGAGTGGTGTGAGAACCAGGCTCTAAATCTCTGAGTGGTGTCTTGGCATTAGAACCAGGCTCTAAATCTCTGAGTGGTGTCTTGGCATTAGAACCAGGCTCTAAATCTCTGAGTGGTGTCTTGGCATTAGAACCAGGCTCTAAATCTCTGAGTGGTGTCTTGGCATTAGAACCAGGCTCTAAATCTCTGAGTGGTGTCTTGGCATTAGAACCAGGCTCTAAATCTCTGAGTGGTGTCTTGGCATTAGAACCAGGCTCTAAATCTCTGAGTGGTGTCTTGGCATTAGAACCAGGCTCTAAATCTCTGAGTGGTGTCTTGGCATTAGAACCAGGTTTTGATTCATTCTCTGAGTGGTGTCTTGGCATTAGAACCATGTTTTGACAGAATCTCTGAGTAGTGTCTTGGCATTAGAACCAGGATTTTACAGAATCTCTGAGTGGTGTCTTGGCATTAGAACCAGGCTCTAAATCTCTGAGTGGTGTCTTGGCATTAGAACCAGGCTCTAAATCTCTGAGTGGTGTCTTGGCATTAGAACCAGGCTCTAAATCTCTGAGTGGTGTCTTGGCATTAGAACCAGGCTCTAAATCTCTGAGTGGTGTCTTGGCATTAGAACCAGGCTCTAAATCTCTGAGTGGTGTCTTGGCATTAGAACCAGGTTTTGATTCATTCTCTGAGTGGTGTCTTGGCATTAGAACCATGTTTTGACAGAATCTCTGAGTAGTGTCTTGGCATTAGAACCAGGATTTTACAGAATCTCTGAGTGGTGTCTTGGCATTAGAACCAGGCTCTAAATCTCGGAGTGGTGTCTTGGCATTAGAACCAGGCTCTAAATGTCTGAGTGGTGTCTTGGCATTAGAACCAGGCTCTAAATCTCTGAGTGGTGTCTTGGCATTAGAACCAGGCTCTAAATCTCTGAGTGGTGTCTTGGCATTAGAACCAGGCTCTAAATCTCTGAGTGGTGTCTTGGCATTAGAACCAGGTTTTGATTCATTCTCTGAGTGGTGTCTTGGCATTAGAACCAGGTTTTGACAGAATCTCTGAGTGGTGTCTTGGCATTAGAACCAGGTTTTGACAGAATCTCTGAGTGGTGTCTGGGCATTAGAACCAGGTTTTGATTCATTCTCTGCGTGGTGTCTTGGCATTAGAACCAGGTTTTGACAGAATATCTGAGTGGTGTCTTGGCATTAGAACCAGGTTTGGATTCAATCTCTGAGTGGTGTCTTGGCATTAGAACCAGGTTTTGATTCATTCTCTGAGTGGTGTCTTGGCATAAGAACCAGGTTTTGATTCAATCTCTGAGTGGTGTCTTGGCATTAGAACCAGGTTTTGATTCAATCTCTGAGTGGTGTCTTGGCATTAGAACCACGTTTTGACAGAATCTCTGAGTGGTGTCTTGGCATTAGGACCAGGTTTTGACAGAATCTCTGAGTGGTGTCTTGGCATTAGAACCAGGTTTTGATTCATTCACTGAGTGGTGTCTTGGCATTAGAACCAGGTTTTGACAGAATCTCTCAGTGGTGTCTTGGCATTAGAACCAGGTTTTGACTAAATCTCTGAGTGGTGTCTTGGCATTAGAACCAGGTTTTGACTAAATCTCTGAGTGGTGTCTTGGCATGAGAACCAGGCCTTGTCCTTAATGGTACCTTATTCCCTATATAGTGTCCTATGCTTAACCAGATAGTGTACCATACAGGGAATAGGGTGCCACTTGTGACGCGGTTATAGTGAGATATTATACATAATACATGACAAGCTGCTCATAAACCCAGTCCAACGCTATGATGCTTCACTCATAAACCCAGTCCAACGCTATGATGCTTCACTCATAAACCCAGTCCAACGCTATGATGCTTCACTCATAAACCCAGTCCAACGCTATGATGCTTCACTCATAAACCCATTCCAACGCTATGATGCTTCACTCATAAACCCAGTCCCACGCTATGATGCTTCACTCATAAACCCAGTCCAACGCTATGATGCTTCACTCATAAACCCATTCCAATACTATGATGCTTCACTCATAAACCCAGTCCAACGCTATGATGCTTCACTCATAAACCCAGTCCAACGCTATGATGCTTCACTCATTAGGGATTAATCAATACCATGTATCAATAATCAATCCATCAAATGTAGTTTGGAAAGTCAGGCCAGCCTGAATGGATCGTCATTTCAGTCATTTAGTAAACTCTACAATTCACATTGCTTCCTATCTCACTCATCCTCATAGCACGTACAGTACATGACCACAAGTATGTGGACACCTGCATGTCGAACATCTCATTCCAGAATCATGGGCATTAATATGGAGTTGGTCCCCCATTTGCTGCTATAACAGCCTCCATTCTACTGGGAAAGCAGTTTGGAACTCAGTAGTGAGTGTTTCAACCGAGGCCAGAGGAGTTTTATGAGCTCTCCAGTAAGGCCATTCTACTGTCAATGTTTGTCTATGGAGATTGCATGGCTGTGAGATTTGATTTGATACACTTGTAAGCAACGGGTGTGGCTGAAATAGCCAAATCCACTAATTTGAAGGGGTGTCCACATACTTTAGTATATATAGTGTATTGATATGGTAGTTTCTATAATGGTACCTCATCAGCATAACGTCAAATCTCCTCTTTAACATGAACAAATGTGTGGAATGTCATTCACTTCAGCCAATGAGCATGGCACGCTAAGGCAATCCCACCCCGCTGTCTGATTAACCTATGGGCACGCTAAGGCAATCCCACGCCGCTGTCTGATTAACCTATGGGCTCGCTAAGGCAATCCCACCCCGCTGTCTGATTAACCTATGGGCTCGCTAAGGCAATCCCACCCCGCTGTCTGATTAACCTATGGGCTCGCTAAGGCAATCCCACCCCGCTGTCTGATTAACCTATGGGCACGCTAAGGCAATCCCACCCCGCTGTCTGATTTACCTAGGGGCACGCTAAGGCAATCCCACCCCGCTGTCTGATTAACCTATGGGCACGCTAAGGCAATCCCACCCCGCTGTCTGATTAACCTATGGACACGCAAAGGCAATCCCACCCCGCTGTCTGATTAACCTATGGGCTCACTCGGGCAATAATCACTTCCCTTTCTGATTAACCTATGGGCTCACTCGGGCAATAATCACTTCCCTTTCTGATTAACCTATGGGCTCACTCGGGCAATAATCACTTCCCTTTCTGATTAACCTATGGGCTCACTCGGCAATAATCACTTCCCTTTCTGATGAACCTATGGGCTCACTCGGCAATAATCACTTCCCTTTCTGATTAACCTATGGGCTCACTCGGCAATAATCACTTCCCTTTCTGATTAACCTATGGGCTCACTCGACAATAATCACTTCCCTTTCTGATTAACCTATGGGCTCACTCGACAATAATCACTTCCCTTTCTGATTAACCTATGGGCTCACTCGGCAATAATCACTTCCCTTTCTGATTAACCTATGGGCTCACTCGGCAATAATCACTTCCCTTTCTGATTAACCTATGGGCTCACTCGGGCAATAAACACTTCCCTTTCTGATTAACCTATGGGCTCACTCGGGCAATAATCACTTCCCTTTCTGATTAACCTATGGGCTCACTCGGGCAATAATCACTTCCCTTTCTAATTATCCTATGGGCTCACTCGGCAATAATCACTTCCCTTTCTGATGAACCTATGGGCTCACTCGACAATAATCACTTCCCTTTCTGATTAACCTATGGGCTCACTCGGCAATAATCACTTCCCTTTCTGATGAACCTATGGGCTCACTCGGCAATAATCACTTCCCTTTCTGATGAACCTATGGGCTCACTCGGCAATAATCACTTCCCTTTCTGATGAACCTATGGGCTCACTCGACAATAATCACTTCCCTTTCTGATTAACCTATGGGCTCACTCGGCAATAATCACTTCCCTTTCTGATTAACCTATGGGCTCACTCGGCAATAATCACTTCCCTTTCTGATTAACCTATGGGCTCACTCGGGCAATAAACACTTCCCTTTCTGATTAACCTATGGGCTCACTCGGCAATAATCACTTCCCTTTCTGATTAACCTATGGGCTCACTCGGGCAATAATCACTTCCCTTTCTGATTAACCTATGGGCTCACTCGGGCAATAATCACTTCCCTTTCTGATTAACCTATGGGCTCACTCGGGCAATAATCACTTCCCTTTCTGATTAACCTATGGGCTCACTCGGCAATAATCACTTCCCTTTCTGATGAACCTATGGGCTCACTCGGCAATAATCACTTCCCTTTCTGATTAACCTATGGGCTCACTCGACAATAATCACTTCCCTTTCTGATTAACCTATGGGCTCACTCGACAATAATCACTTCCCTTTCTGATGAACCTATGGGCTCACTCTGCAATAATCACTTCCCTTTCTGATTAACCTATGGGCTCACTCGGACAATAATCACTTCCCTTTCTGTCAACCTATGGGCATAAATCTCAGGGAGCATTTATATGTCAACTCATCCCTCGTCTCTCACTTGATGTTCTGCAGTCTTCCAATGACCTTCCACCTCCTCCACACCACCAGCGTAACAACCTGGAGGCTAGTCATCAGAACCCCGTTGTCCAAGAGGGGTTATAGTATTCTCAATGACCTTCCACCTCCTCCACACCACCAGCGTAACAACCTGGAGGCTAGTCATCAGAACCCCGTTGTCCAAGAGGGGTTATTGTATTCTCAATGACCTTCCACCTCCTCCACACCACCAGCGTAACAACCTGGAGGCTAGTCATCAGAACCCCGTTGTCCAAGAGGGGTTATTGTATTCTGTCTCTGATGTCATTCAGTTAAGACGGTACTCTCTGATCTTCTAGAAGGATTTGTCTTTGAGGCCTGCGGCAAGACCACTGATTCAACCCAACCACACAGCTCCTCACCCATTCAAACAGTCTACAGTCACCATTTTGTAGCGAGCAGCAGTGGGCCTATTTCTGTAGCTTGGACCCACTACCAGCCCGATTCAAACCAAGGTGCACAGTAACCATTCCAGGACCAGACAACAGCGTGTAAATTTCAACACCTTGGACAGCTACACAGACCTCTGGTAGCAAGTCACACAGAGAGAGAGAATTACAACAGTATGTGGACAGCTACACAGACCTCTGGTAGCAAGTCACAGAGAGAGCATTACAACAGTATGTGGACAGCTACACAGACCTCTGGTAGCAAGTCACACAGAGAGCATTACAACAGTATGTGGACAGCTACACAGACCTCTGGTAGCAAGTCACACAGAGAGCACTACAACAGTATGTGGACAGCTACACAGACCTCTGGTAGCAAGTCACACAGAGAGCATTACAACAGTATGTGGACAGCTACACAGACCTCTGGTAGCAAGTCACAGAGAGAGCATTACAACAGTATGTGGACAGCTACACAGACCTCTGGTAGCAAGTCACAGAGAGAGAGCCTTACAACAGTAAGGGAATACCCCCCTGATTTGGACAAAAACAAATGGCGGTATATTGGCATTGGACAAACCATATACACGATGGTCAATACCACCCAATTTGGCGTTGATTCATGCAAAGTATATTGCAAATGCCATATGGCAATTGCCAATTGTAACACTTCAAAATTCCAATAGGGGGCGTGTGCGTTCCACCGGGGCATTTCATATTGCAAATGGCACCCAAGTCAACATCCAAAAGCCAAATTTTGAAAAATGACATTTTTTAAAAAAAACTTAAAAACCCTTAAAAAAGTGCTTTCTGGACCTTTTTTCGAAATTCTTTCGAGTTTTTTGTCAATTACACATGGGTAAGTACTGTATGAGTATACTTTTGTCATCATATATATATTTTTTTTAAGTACATGCGCATAAGGCATATGTTTTGTCCATTTGCAATATGATTTCATAGGAAGTCAAAAGTCAAAAGTCAAAAATGTCAAAATTTGGTAAAAAACTTCACACATCCTTAAAAAAGTGCTTTCTGGACCTTTTTTCAAAATTCTTTCGATTTTTGTGTCAATTACACATGTATAAGAACTTTATCAACATACTTTAGTCATACTTTATTATCATATATATATATATTTTTTTACTTGTGCATAAGGCATATGTTTTCTCCATTTGGAATATGATTTCATAGGAAGTCAAATGTCAAAAGTCAAAAATGTCAAAATTTGGTAAAAAACTTCATACATCCTTAAAAAAGTGCTTTCTTGACCTTTTTTCAAAATTCTTTCGATTTTTGTGTCAATAACACATGTATAAGAACTTTATCAACATACTTTAGTCATGCTTTATTATCATATTTTTTTTACTTGTGCATAAGGCATATGTTTTCTCCATTTGCAATATGATGTCATAGGAAGTCAAAAGTCTAAGTCAAAAGTAAATATTTTCCTCCGTGCAACTGATGATCTAAAATGTGCAACAAAATTTTTTGGATTTTTTTTGTTTATGTTTCCTTACTTTTTCAAAGTCACTGTGCATTTGCAATATGTTTTAATGGGCAGATACCATCACGAATTTGTCATGCTCAAAATTCAAACTTTACTTTGCTCAAACTATACCTTGGTCAACTTGTATTACATATTTCTTTTTGTTTTACTTGTGCATAAGGCATATGTTTTCTCCATTTGCAATATGATGTCATAGGAAGTCAAAAGTCAAAGTCAAAAGTAAACATTTTCCTCCGTGCACCTGGTGATCTGAAATGTGCACCTGGTGACCTGAAATGTGCACCTGGTGATCTAAAATATGCAACTGGTAACCCAAAAAAAAAATTTTGGGATGTTTTTTTGTTTATGTTTCCTTACTTTTTCAAAGTCACTGTACATTTGCAATATGTTTTAATGGGCAGGTACCATCACGAATTTGTCATGCTCAAAATTCAAACTTTACTTTGCTCAAACTATACCTTGGTCAACTTGTATTACATATTTCTTTTTGTTTTACTTGTGCATAAGGCATATGTTTTCTCCATTTGCAATATGATGTCATAGGAAGTCAAAAGTCAAAGTCAAAAGTAAATATTTTCCTCCGTGCACCTGGTGATCTGAAATGTGCACCTGGTGACCTGAAATGTGCACCTGGTGATCTAAAATATGCAACTGGTAACCCAAAAAAAAAATTTTGGGATGTTTTTTTGTTTATGTTTCCTTACTTTTTCAAAGTCACTGTGCATTTGCAATATGTTTTAATGGGCAGGTACCATCACGAATTTGTCATGCTCAGAATTCAAGCTTGTGATCTAAAATATGCAGCTGGTTACCCAACATTTTTTGGGATGTTTTTTTGTTTATGTTTCCTTACTTTTTCAAAGTCTCTGTGCATTTGCAATATGTTTTAATGGGCAGGTACCATCACGAATTTGTTTATCGAATTTGTTTATGTTTCCTTACTTTTTCAAAGTCACTGTGCATTTGCAATATGTTTCAATGGGCAGGTACCATCACGAATTTGTTTATCGAATTTGTTTATGTTTCCTTACTTTTTCAAAGTCACTGTGCATTTGCAATATGTTTCAATGGGCAGGTACCATCACGAATTTGTCATGCTCAAAAAATTTTAGATGTATTTTTTTTTGTTTCCTTACTTTTTCAAAGTCACTGTGCATTTGGAATATGTTTCAATGGGCAGGTACCATCACGAATTTGTCATGCTCAAAATTTTTTAGATGTATTTTTTTTTGTTTCTTACTTTTTCAAAGTCACTGTGCATTTGGAATATGTTTTAATGGACAGGTACCATCACGAATTTGTTTATCGAATTTGTTTATGTTTCCTTACTTTTTCAAAGTCACTGTGCATTTGCAATATGTTTCAATGGGCAGGTACCATCACGAATTTGTCATGCTCAAAATTTTTTAGATGTATTTTTTTTTGTTTCTTACTTTTTCAAAGTCACTGTGCATTTGGAATATGTTTTAATGGACAGGTACCATCACGAATTTGTTTATCGAATTTGTTTATGTTTCCTTACTTTTTCAAAGTCACTGTGCATTTGCAATATGTTTCAATGGGCAGGTACCATCACGAATTTGTCATGCTCAAAATTTTTTAGATGTATTTTTTTTTGTTTCCTTACTTTTTCAAAGTCACTGTGCATTTGGAATATGTTTTAATGGGCAGGTACCATCACGAATTTGTTTATCGAATTTGTTTATGTTTCCTTACTTTTTCAAAGTCACTGTGCATTTGCAATATGTTTCAATGGGCAGGTACCATCACGAATTTGTCATGCTCAAAAAATTTTAGATGTATTTTTTTTTGTTTCTTACTTTTTCAAAGTCACTGTGCATTTGGAATATGTTTTAATGGGCAGGTACCATCACGAATTTGTTTATCGAATTTGTTTATGTTTCCTTACTTTTTCAAAGTCACTGTGCATTTGCAATATGTTTCAATGGGCAGGTACCATCACGAATTTGTCATGCTCAAAAAATTTTAGATGTATTTTTTTTTGTTTCTTACTTTTTCAAAGTCACTGTGCATTTGGAATATGTTTTAATGGGCAGGTACCATCACGAATTTGTTTATCGAATTTGTTTATGTTTCCTTACTTTTTCAAAGTCACTGTGCATTTGCAATATGTTTCAATGGGCAGGTACCATCACGAATTTGTCATGCTCAAAATTTTTTAGATGTATTTTTTTTTGTTTCCTTACTTTTTCAAAGTCACTGTGCATTTGGAATATGTTTTAATGGGCAGGTACCATCACGAATTTGTTTATCGAATTTGTTTATGTTTCCTTACTTTTTCAAAGTCACTGTGCATTTGCAATATGTTTCAATGGGCAGGTACCATCACGAATTTGTTTATCGAATTTGTTTATGTTTCCTTACTTTTTCAAAGTCACTGTGCATTTGCAATATGTTTCAATGGGCAGGTACCATCACGAATTTGTCATGCTCAAAAAATTTTAGATGTATTTTTTTTTGTTTCTTACTTTTTCAAAGTCACTGTGCATTTGGAATATGTTTTAATGGGCAGGTACCATCACGAATTTGTTTATCGAATTTGTTTATGTTTCCTTACTTTTTCAAAGTCACTGTGCATTTGCAATATGTTTCAATGGGCAGGTACCATCACGAATTTGTCATGCTCAAAATTTTTTAGATGTATTTTTTTTTGTTTCCTTACTTTTTCAAAGTCACTGTGCATTTGGAATATGTTTTAATGGGCAGGTACCATCACGAATTTGTTTATCGAATTTGTTTATGTTTCCTTACTTTTTCAAAGTCACTGTGCATTTGCAATATGTTTCAATGGGCAGGTACCATCACAAATTTGTTTATCGAATTTGTTTATGTTTCCTTACTTTTTCAAAGTCACTGTGCATTTGCAATATGTTTCAATGGGCAGGTACCATCACGAATTTGTCATGCTCAAAATTTTTTAGATGTATTTTTTTTTGTTTCTTACTTTTTCAAAGTCACTGTGCATTTGGAATATGTTTTAATGGGCAGGTACCATCACGAATTTGTTTATCAAATTTGTTTATGTTTCCTTACTTTTTCAAAGTCACTGTGCATTTGCAATATGTTTCAATGGGCAGGTACCATCACGAATTTGTCATGCTCAAAAAATGTTAGATGTATTTTTTTTTGTTTCTTACTTTTTCAAAGTCACTGTGCATTTGGAATATGTTTTAATGGGCAGGTACCATCACGAATTTGTTTATCGAATTTGTTTATGTTTCCTTACTTTTTCAAAGTCACTGTGCATTTGCAATATGTTTCAATGGGCAGGTACCATCACGAATTTGTCATGCTCAAAAAATTTTAGATGTATTTTTTTTTGTTTCTTACTTTTTCAAAGTCACTGTGCATTTGGAATATGTTTTAATGGGCAGGTACCATCACGAATTTGTTTATCGAATTTGTTTATGTTTCCTTACTTTTTCAAAGTCACTGTGCATTTGCAATATGTTTCAATGGGCAGGTACCATCACGAATTTGTCATGCTCAAAATTTTTTAGATGTATTTTTTTTTGTTTCCTTACTTTTTCAAAGTCACTGTGCATTTGGAATATGTTTTAATGGGCAGGTACCATCACGAATTTGTTTATCGAATTTGTTTATGTTTCCTTACTTTTTCAAAGTCACTGTGCATTTGCAATATGTTTCAATGGGCAGGTACCATCACGAATTTGTTTATCGAATTTGTTTATGTTTCCTTACTTTTTCAAAGTCACTGTGCATTTGCAATATGTTTCAATGGGCAGGTACCATCACGAATTTGTCATGCTCAAAATTTTTTAGATGTATTTTTTTTTGTTTCTTACTTTTTCAAAGTCACTGTGCATTTGGAATATGTTTTAATGGGCAGGTACCATCACGAATTTGTTTATCGAATTTGTTTATGTTTCCTTACTTTTTCAAAGTCACTGTGCATTTGCAATATGTTTCAATGGGCAGGTACCATCACGAATTTGTTTATCGAATTTGTTTATGTTTCCTTACTTTTTCAAAGTCACTGTGCATTTGCAATATGTTTCAATGGGCAGGTACCATCACGAATTTGTCAAGCTCAACATTTTTTAGATGTATTTTTTTTTGTTTCTTACTTTTTCAAAGTCACTGTGCATTTGGAATATGTTTTAATGGGCAGGTACCATCACGAATTTGTTTATCGAATTTGTTTATGTTTCCTTACTTTTTCAAAGTCACTGTGCATTTGCAATATGTTTCAATGGGCAGGTACCATCACGAATTTGTCATGCTCAAAATTTTTTAGATGTATTTTTTTTTGTTTCCTTACTTTTTCAAAGTCACTGTGCATTTGGAATATGTTTTAATGGGCAGGTACCATCACGAATTTGTTTATCGAATTTGTTTATGTTTCCTTACTTTTTCAAAGTCACTGTGCATTTGCAATATGTTTCAATGGGCAGGTACCATCACGAATTTGTCATGCTCAAAATTTTTTAGATGTATTTTTTTTTGTTTCTTACTTTTTCAAAGTCACTGTGCATTTGGAATATGTTTTAATGGGCAGGTACCATCACGAATTTGTTTATCGAATTTGTTTATGTTTCCTTACTTTTTCAAAGTCACTGTGCATTTGCAATATGTTTCAATGGGCAGGTACCATCACGAATTTGTTTATCGAATTTGTTTATGTTTCCTTACTTTTTCAAAGTCACTGTGCATTTGCAATATGTTTCAATGGGCAGGTACCATCACGAATTTGTTTATCGAATTTGTTTATGTTTCCTTACTTTTTCAAAGTCACTGTGCATTTGCAATATGTTTCAATGGGCAGGTACCATCACGAATTTGTTTATCGAATTTGTTTATGTTTCCTTACTTTTTCAAAGTCACTGTGCATTTGCAATATGTTTCAATGGGCAGGTACCATCACGAATTTGTCATGCTCAAAAAATTTTAGATGTATTTTTTTTTGTTTCCTTACTTTTTCAAAGTCACTGTGCATTTGGAATATGTTTCAATGGGCAGGTACCATCACGAATTTGTCATGCTCAAAAAATTTTAGATGTATTTTTTTTTGTTTCTTACTTTTTCAAAGTCACTGTGCATTTGCAATATGTTTTAATGGGCAGGTACCATCACGAATTTGTCATGCTATAAAAATCCTGCAGGAATGTGAAATTGACTGGCCCGATGAACTCGGGATGGCTTTGCAGTGATTCTGGGTCATCTCAATCGCTCGTTTGGGTTGATTTCAGAATGTCGCTTTTGGTGATGTTTTTTCACTATAGAATCATATTGCAAATGTACAAGAGTCAAGTGGACAAGAGTCCATCAGTCAATTAGATATCATTCTGACCACCAAACTGATACAAACTGACACCAAACCCACTTTTTCCAACTCGTTTAGTAGCCAACTATTACATACTTCAGAGCTGGCCCAAAATTCACAACGCCTTCGGTACAAACCATAAAAAAACCATAAAACACGTAGTTACGTTCTAGCTGCGGGTCCATTTCTTATGTTATGTGTTGGCCTAGCTGAGGCGACCCCGAATCCCAAGTTTCGGCTCGATAGGTCATTTGGTGTCCGAGAAAAACCCTAATTGGTGCTGAAAATCCACTATTTTCCATGACTTGCTACGGGGTCCTTGAATGAGATATCGGACAGAAACGTTGGGGTCTGTCTATATGGGCCGAGACGTTCGCAATGCACCTAGTCTTGCGACTCTGGGACATTTCTAAATGTCGTCATTTTCGTGATGCAAAAATGAATTGAAGTTATTTCAAATGTACGAGGCTGTTTCTCGGTCCGAGAACCTTCTAGAGCCACGTAACTCACCACGCACCATCTACGGGAGGTCTAGAACAGGTTTCTAAAGTTTCGGAACTCTAGGTCCGACGGTTCTTTTTTAGCTCCAACAAAGCTAACTATTGGAGCCACTGTCTGTCTCTACGCACCCCAATACGTCCCTCCATCCAAGTTGTGTTTTAGTGCAATTTTTTTTTCCTTTGATTTTTTTTGGGAAAAATGACTGATTTACAGTTCATGGGGGTTGCCTAATCACACATATGAAGTTTTGGAAAGATCAGACTTTTTTAACCCTTCGAAACAGCCCCTGAGACACCAATTATGGCACTTCCGGTTGGCACAGGAAGTTATAAATCAACACATATCCTCATTGGGGTATGCTGTTACAGAATCCTGAGTTTTAAGTCCTTACGTTAAGAATTGACTGATCTACACAGGGTTGAATGCACTATGTCTATCAAACTGCATGCATTGTATGGGTAAACACTTTTAGGGGCATTTTAACCACTTCCGGTTGGTCCAGGAAGCTTAGAATCAACACAGGTAGACCTCATAGTGGCCTGATGGACTGGTACCGAAGACAGGTTCATACGGCATTCATAACCCACATAGGCCTCAGGTTGAAATTAGGGGTGCAGGCAATGTATTCCTATGGGGAGAGATGACACTGTAATCTGTGAGATCAAAAAACACTGTTTTACTGTGAAGGGTTAATGCCACACGGTCAAGGTTAGGCTTGTTGAGATCGGGAGGACCTTAGGAACATTCAAGTGGTGGAATTTTTCTTCTCACCCTAACGGTTCTCTCACTGTCACTCAAAAGCAAATGACATTGTGGTGCAGGCTTCATTTTGGGCCTTCTATTCTAATGGTTGCTGCGCCTAGACCGAGCGAGCTACGGTCAAGCGGGATAGCTCGTTGAACTCAGAACAGTCTGGAGACTATGGTGATGCCATTTTTTGTGTTGATTTCAGAATGCCATTTTGGTGATGGTCCCTCTCCGTTTAAACATATTGCAAATGTACAAAAGTCAACTAGCAAGTCAGTGTCCATCAGTCAATTAGATGTCATTATGACACCAAATGGATATCAATTGACACCAAACCCACTTTTTCCTACTCATTTAGTAGCCAACTATCACATATGTCAGAGCAGGCCCATAATTCACAGCGCCTCTAGTTGAAAACATAATAAAAAGGTAAAACACATAGTTACGTTCTAGCTGCGGGTCCAGTTCGGACATTATGCGAAGTCCTATGTGAGGCGACCCCGAATCCCGAGTTTCGGCTCGATAGGTCATTTGGTGTCCGAGAAAAACCCTAATTGGTGCTGAAAATCCACTTATTTCCATGCCTTGCTACGGGGTCCTTGAACGAGCTATCGGACAGAAACTTTGGGGTCCGTCTCTATGGGCCGAGCCGGTTTCAACGCACCTAGCCTTGCGTCTCTGAGACTTTTCTAAACGTCGTCATTTTCGTGATGCAAAAATGAATTGAAGTTATTCCAAATGTACGAGGCTGTTTCTCGGTCCGAGAACCGTCTAGAGCCACGTAACTCGCCACGCACCATGGCCCGGAGGTCTAGAACAGGTTTCTAAAGTTTCGGAACTCTAGGTCCGACCGTTCTTTTTTAGCTCCAACAAAGCTAACTATTGCGGCCACTGTCTGTCTCTACGCACCCCAATACGTCCCTCCATCCAAGTTGTGTTTTAGTGCAATTTTTTTTTCCTTTGATTTTTTTGGGGAAAAATGACTGATTTACAGTTCATGGGGGTTGCCTAATCACATATATGAAGTTTTGGACAGATCTGACTTTTTTAACCCTTCGAAACAGCCCCTGAGACACCAATTATGGCACTTCCGGTTGGCACAGGAAGCTATAAATCACCACATGTCTTGATTGACATGGCCACTTACAGAATCCTGAGTTTTAAGTCCTTACGTTAAGAATTGACTGATCTACACAGGGTTGAATGCACCATGTCTATCAAACTGCAGGCAGTGTATGGGTAAACACTTTTAGGGTGATTTGAACCACTTCCGGTTGGTCCAGGAAGCTTAGAATCGACACAGGTAGACCTCATAGTGGCCTGATGGACTGGTACCGAAGACAGGTTCATACGGCATTCATAACCCACATAGGCCTCAGGTTGAAATTAGGGGTGCAGGCAATGTATTCCTATGGGGAGAGATGACACTGTAATCTGTGAGATCAAAAAACCCTGTTTTACTGTGAAGGGTTAATGCCACACGGTCAAGGTTAGGCTTGTTGAGATCGGGAGGACCTTAGGAACATTCAAGTGGTGGAATTTTTCTTCTCACCCTAACGGTTCTCTCACTGTCACTCAAAAGCAAATGACATTGTGGGGCAGGCTTCATTTTGGGCCTAATATTCTAATGGTTGCTGCGCCTAGACCGAGCGAGCTACGGTCAAGCGGGATAGCTCGTTGAACTCAGCACAGTCTGGAGACTATGGTGATGCCATTTTTTGTGTTGATTTCAGAATGCCATTTTGGTGATGGTCCCTCTCTGTTTAAACATATTGCAAATGTACAAAAGTCAACTAGCAAGTCAGTGTCCATCAGTCAATTAGATGTCATTATGACACCAAACCCACTGTTTCCTACTCATTTAGATGCCAACTATCATATATGTCAGAGCAGTCCCATAATTCACAGCGCCTCTAGTTTAAAACACAATAAAAAGGTAAAACACATAGTTACGTTCTAGCTGCGGGTCCAGTTCGGACATTATGCGAAGTCCTATGTGAGGCGACCCCGAATCCCGAGTTTCGGCTCGATAGGTCATTTGGTGTCCGAGAAAAACCCTAATTGGTGCTGAAAATCCACTTATTTCCATGCCTTGCTACGGGGTCCTTGAACGAGCTATCGGACAGAAACTTTGGGGTCCGTCTCTATGGGCCGAGCCGGTTTCAACGCACCTAGCCTTGCGTCTCTGAGACTTTTCTAAACGTCGTCATTTTCGTGATGCAAAAATGAATTGAAGTTATTGCGAATGTACGAGGCTGTTTCTCGGTCCGAGAACCATCTAGAGCCACGTAACTCGCCACGCACCATGGCCCGGAGGTCTAGAACAGGTTTCTAAAGTTTCGGAACTCTAGGTCCGACCGTTCTTTTTTAGCTCGAACAAAGCTAACTATTGCGGCCACTGTCTGTCTCTACGCACCCCAATACGTCCCTCCATCCAAGTTGTGTTTTAGTGCAATTTTTTTTTCCTTTGATTTTTTTGGGGAAAAATGACTGATTTACAGTTCATGGGGGTTGCCTAATCACATATATGAAGTTTTGGACAGATCTGAATTTTTTAACCCTTCGAAACAGCCCCTGAGACACCAATTATGGCACTTCCGGTTGGCACAGGAAGCTATAAGTCACCACATATCCTCATTGGGGTATGCTGTTACAGAATCCTGAGTTTTAAGTCCTTACGTTAAGAATTGACTGATCTACACAGGGTTGAATGCACTATGTCTATCAAACTGCATGCAGTGTATGGGTAAACACTTTTAGGGGCATTTGAACCACTTCCGGTTGGTCCAGGAAGCTTAGAATCGACACAGGTAGACCTCATAGTGGCCTGATGGACTGGTACCGAAGACAGGTTCATACGGCATTCATAACCCACATAGGCCTCAGGTTGAAATTAGGGGTGCAGGCAATGTATTCCTATGGGGAGAGATGACACTGTAATCTGTGAGATCAAAAAACCCTGTTTTACTGTGAAGGGTTAATGCCACACGGTCAAGGTTAGGCTTGTTGAGATCGGGAGGACCTTAGGAACATTCATGTGGTGGAATTTTTCTTCTCACCCTAACGGTTCTCTCACTGTCACTCAAAAGCAAATGACATTGTGGGGCAGGCTTCATTTTGGGCCTACTATTCTAATGGTCGGTTATTGTGTTATTTCAGAAAATCATAGAAAATCACAGAAATGTCGCAGAGCTCCGCTGCACACTTTAAAAAGATTCGTATGAACACCCTGCAACTGGATCTGTAACCGTTGAAAAAAAAAAATGCCTATTTGTGACCATCACCAATTTGTCATTGTTCCGTTTCTCTTAAATGACGATAGATAAATGGCTGGTTCTTTTTTTATTGACACCGGAGGCTCCTTGGCTTTGACCCGAAGTGGAAAAATAATTTCTCTACTTCCATTTTAAGCCTTTAATCCCAGAAAAATGGCCGTAGCTCAAAAACCGTCGAGGCCTAGACGCCATCCCGTTCGGGGCCAACTGCCCCTTGAGCCAAACCTACGCTCGCCAAGTTTCGGCTTCGAAATATTTTCAGTTTTTGAGATAAGGCCCCGTCGCGATTCGTGATGTTTTGCCAAATTGCCATATGATTCCGTATGCCATCTGGTGGGAGTGTCCGGGACGGCGGAAAAACGGTCCGAAACTTTTTTTTTTTTTTAAACGGGAACCGAAAGTCCGACAAAGTTCATTCGACGACTTCCCGGTAGGTCTGGCCCTACCGCACGGCCCGACGCCGACCGCGAATTTTACAAACGATTTCGGACGTCGGGTAAGGGACCGTACATTTGCAATATGGACTTTCTCACTGATCATACACGAAATGCCGAAATGTTCCCTTAAGGTATGTATGTGGACAGCTACACAGACCTCTGGTAGCAAGTCACAGAGAGAGAGCCTTACAACAGTATGTGGACAGCTACACAGACCTCTGGTAGCAAGTCACAGAGAGAGCATTACAACAGTATGTGGACAGCTACACAGACCTCTGGTAGCAAGTCACAGAGAGAGCATTACAACAGTATGTGGACAGCTACACAGACCTCTGGTAGCAAGTCACAAAGAGAGCATTACAACAGTATGTGGACAGCTACACAGGCCTCTGGTAGCAAGTCGCAGAGAGCATTACAACAGCATGTGGCCAGCTACACAGTCCTCTGGTAGCAAGTCACAGAGAGAGAGCATTACAACAGTATGTGGACAGCTACACAGACCTCTGGTAGCAAGTCACAGAGAGGGTATTACAACAGTATGTGGACAGCTACACAGGCCTCTGGTAGCAAGTCGCAGAGAGCATTACAACAGCATGTGGCCAGCTACACAGTCCTCTGGTAGCAAGTCACAGAGAGAGAGCATTACAACAGTATGTGGACAGCTACACAGACCTCTGGTAGCAAGTCACAGAGAGGGTATTACAACAGTATGTGGACAGCTACACAGACCTCTGGTAGCAAGTCACACAGAGAGCATTACAACAGTATGTGGACAGCTACACAGACCTCTGGTAGCAAGTCACACAGAGCATTACAACAGCTGAAAGAGGGAGAGGTAGAAAGATTGAGAGTGCCTCACAAAACCTCCACCCTCAGTCCCACCCATTCCTTCCCCCTCAACCTCTCACCCCTGCTGCCTATCCAGGTGCTCTGCCTCCATTCCTACTTCCCCTTCCCCGTCCCCCCTGAGGTCAGGAGCCCCCCCACCAAGCAACACATGAAGATCAATCTGTATATAAGCTCTGGTACTTACCCCTCAACCACTACTCCCTATCCAGGTGTTGTTCCCCATAGACATAGTAGCTCTATGTCTATATGTTTATCACCTTCTCCTGCTGAAGGGTTTCTCAAACTCGGTCCGGGGCCCCTCCTGGGTGCACGTTCTGTTTCTCTCCTCTGGCACTACACAGCTGATTCACACCATCAAAGCTTTATGATGAGTTATTTGAATCAGCTGTGTAGTGCCAGAGGAGAAAAACAGAACGTGCACCCAGGAGGGGCCCCGGACCGAGTTTGAGAAACCCTTCCCCTACAGAACCTTCTGTCAGTGTCGCAGTGAGCCAGGATAACGACGCCACGAAACCTCCCCCCTGACCGCGCCCCAATTGGTTCCCTATATCCTAGATAGTGCACTTCTTTTGACCAGAGTCAAATGGGCCATGGTCAAAAGTAGCGCACTACATAGGGAATAGGGTGTAATTTGGGACGTAGCCCTGGTGTTCTCCCCCCCCCATCTCCCTACAGTACCTTCTACCAGGGTCCTGGTGTGCCCCCCCATCTCCCTACAGTACCTTCTACCAGGGTCCTGGTGTTCTCCCCCCCCCCCCCCCCCCCCCATCTCCCTACAGTACCTTCTACCAGGGTCCTGGTGTTCTCCCACCCCCCCATCTCCCTACAGTACCTTCTACCAGGGTCCTGGTGTTCTCCCCCCCCCCCCCTCCCATCTCCCTACAGTACCTTCTACCAGGGTCCTGGTGTTCTCTCCCCCCATCTCCCTACAGTACCTTCTACCAGGGTCCTGGTATTCTCTCCCCCCATCCCCCTACAGTACCTTCTACCAGGGTCCTGATGTTCTCCCCCCCCCCCCTCCCCCATCCCCCTACAGTACCTTCTACCAGGGTCCCAGTGAACCAGCGGTACAGGTATCTGGCCACCCTGAGGAGTCGTCTCTTGCACCTTCTTCTGCGATGGCCCATCCTGACCGTGTTCTGGTTGTGGTCGTGAGGTTACGTTTCTGTGGTTACGGAAGTCCTAAGGTTCTTTTCCGAAGGTTCTTTTCCTAAAGTTCTATGATTGCAATTGTTGGTTATGGTTGTGTAGTTGCAGGTTTAAGGTTGCAGTTCTCTGTGTTAGTGGTCCTATGGTTCTATGGGTTCTGTAGTTGAGGCTCTACAATCCCAGGTCTATTGTAGTCCAGGGTTTGTAATCCTATTTTCAAGGAGTTCAGTTCCTCTTCTTCTACAGAGAGCTCTGTTAGGACTGGATCTCCATCTGGGTCTGGGTCAAGATGAGCAGCGACTAAACGTCTTTTCATTTCTATGTCTCTCTCTCTCTCTCTCTGTCTGTCTCTCTCTCCTTCTCTCTCTCTCTCTCCTTGTCTCTCCCTGTCTGTATCTCTCACTCCCTCTCTCTCTCTCTCTCTCTCTCTCTCTTGCTCCCTGTCTGACTCTCTCTCTCTCTCCCTGTCTGTATCTCTCACTCCCTCTCTCTCTCTCTCTCTCTCTCTCTCTCTATCCTTCTCTCTCTCTCTCTCCCTGTCTGTATCTCTCACTCCCTCTCTCTCTCTCTCTCTCTTGCTCCCTGTCTGACTCTCTCTCTCCCTCTCTCCCTCTCTCCTCCTCTCTCTCAGGTCCTGGAGAGCTTGTTCAAATCAGATCCACTTGTTGCGATCTGGTCTTAAAGAGGAAACTGTGTCCTCTCCCCAGGGCTTCCTCTCTCTGGATCTCTCTCTCTTTCTCTGTCCCTGTCTTCTGCGTCTCTCTTTCCTCTCTCTCTATCAATATCTTTCTCACTCTCTCTCTCTCTGGGTGAAGTTATCTCTAGGTCCAGTTCTAGGATCAGCTTCCCCCCCTTATCAAAACTTTAAATGCAAAACTGACCCTAGGGGCAACTTCACTCTACACCGAACCACTCAGTGTTCCTCCATCTGTCACACCCAAAGTGAAATTCCCCTTAGGTGCTGATATTAGGTCGGTTTTGCATTTCCACCACTAATGATTAGGATTGGAGGAGGCGAAGCTATCCTAGATCTGTATCTGTAGGAAACCTCGAAGCGACACACTCAAGAGGTCAAGGGTCAGAAAAGGAAGTCTCATTGTTATGTTCTCTCTCTTTCTTCTCTTCTTTCTTCTTCCCAATGTTTCTCTTTCTCTCATGTTTTCCTTTTTTCCAGTCCTTGTGGTGATTGAAACGTTCCCTTTCTCTTCTTCCTCTCTTCTTCCTCTCTTCTTCCTCGCTTCTCCATTCTTTTTTCACCTCCTCTTTTACTTTTTTTTCTCCCTTGTGGTGAAACACCTCTCTTTTTGCTCTCCTCTCCTCTCTTTTCACTCTCCTCTCCTCTCTCTCTGCTCTCCTCTCTCTCTGCTCTCCTCTCTCTCTGCTCTCCTCTCTCTTTTCACTCTCCTCTATCTCTGCTCTCCTCTCCTCTCTCTCTGCTCTCCTCTCTCTGCTCTCCTCTCTCTCTGCTCTCCTCTCTCTCTGCTCTCCTCTCTCTTTTCACTCTCCTCTTCTCTATCTCTGCTCTCATCTCCCTTTTCACTCTCCTCTATCTCTGCTCTCCTCTCCTCTCTCTGCTCTCCTCTCTGCTCTCCTCTCTCTCCTCTCTCTCTGCTCTCTTCTATCTCTGCTCTGCTCTCCTCTATCTCTGCTCTGCTCTCTCTTTTCACTCTCCTCTCCTCTCTCTCCTCTCCTCTCCTCTCCTCTCTGCTCTCCACTCTCCTCTCTCTCCCCTCTCTCTGCTCTCCCTCTGCTCTCCTCTCTCTCTGCTCTCCTCTCCTCTCCTCTCTCTCTGCTCTCCTCTCCGCTCTCTCTGCTCTCCTCTCTGCTCTCCTCTCTCTGCTCTCCTCTCTGCTCTGCTCTCCTCTCTCTCTCCTCTCCTCTGCTCTCCTCTCTCTCCTCTCTAATCTCCTCTCTCTCTAATCTCCTCTCTCTCTAATCTCCTCTCTCCCCTCTCCTCTCTCTTTGCTTGAGGTGATGCAACACCTCGTGTTTGCACGGATATGACCGATGATCTTTCTTCGTGTGCCGTTCTGTTTGATCAGAAAACATCTCACACTCATCTGTCTCTATCAATCTCTTCTCTCTGCCCTCTTCTATATAATCATTTGTCCTCCCTCTCTCTTTCACTCACCTTTTGTTTAACACCTCTCTCTCTCTCTCAATCGTTCTCTGCTCCGCCAGCGAATTAGAGTTGATGATCATCGCCATGGAAACGTCACAATCCACACTGACCGGTTTAAAGGCCAACCAACACAAAGTGCATTGTCCTCGGTTTCACCTCATCATATCTGAACCATTACAGGGGGAATTGTAAAACAGGCCTTAGATCAGTGTGTAGTGGTGAATTGATTATATTCCACATCAAGCTCCTACAATAACACAGAGGGGAACAATACACATGATTAATAAGGCTGTTCTACCTCGAGCATATTGTACAATCTGGGGCTGTATATATCAAGCTGTATCAGTGCTGGTCTAGGATCAGTTAAACCTTTATTAGATCATAATCAATAAGACCTTATGGACAGGAGGGACCTGGGCCAGTATCCACAAAGACTCAGAGTAGGAGTACTGATCTAGAAGCAGTTTGGCCTTTTAGATCATAATTGATATGAGTATATGGACAGGGGGTGGGACCTGATCCTAGACCAGCACTATTACCCTGAGACACTTGATACATAGTGATTGATGTCTGATAGACAGTGTTGCCACCTGGTGAGCCCAGCAGGTCGTCAGCCTCGAGGGGATGTTATGTATAATTTCTTCCACCAGGTGGAAGTGGTGAGCTACTTTGTGGCAACGTTGAACCAGAAAACATCCGCTTCAAACGAGAACACCTGGGTTTGTTCCACTCCCAACTGGCTTCCTATTCCCTATAGAGTGCACTACTTTTGACCAGGGTCAATGGTAGTGCACTAAATAGTGAATAGGGTGCCATTTGGGACTATCCTGTACTATAATAACTACAGCAGGCTTATGACGAGATTAGTTTTATTTAGGAGGCAGGTAGTCTAGTGGTTAGAGACAGGTAGCCTAGCGGTTAGAGACAGGTAACCTAGTGGTTAGAGACAGGTAGCCTAGCGGTTAGAGACAGGTAGCCAAGCGGTTAGAGACAGGTAGCCTAGCGGTTAGAGACAGGTAGCCTAGCGGTTAGAGACAGGTAGCCAAGCGGTTAGAGACAGGTAGCCTAGCGGTTAGAGACAGGTAGCCTAGCGGTTAGAGACAGGTAGCCTAGCGGTTAGAGACAGGTAGCCTAGCGGTT
Organism: Oncorhynchus mykiss; assembly: GCF_013265735.2. Lineage (NCBI taxonomy): Eukaryota > Metazoa > Chordata > Actinopteri > Salmoniformes > Salmonidae > Oncorhynchus > Oncorhynchus mykiss. The sequence goes on along the minus strand of NC_048577.1, from coordinate 7,243,994 downwards.
AGAGACAGGTAGCCTAGCGGTTAGAGACAGGTAGCCTAGCGGTTAGAGACAGGTAGCCTAGCGGTTAGAGACAGGTAGCCTAGCGGTTAGAGACAGGTAGCCTAGCAGTTAGAGACAGGTAGCCTAGCGGTTAGAGACAGGTAGCCTAGTGGTTAGAGGCAGGTAACCTAGTGGTTAGAGACAGGTAGCCTAGTGGTTAGAGACAGGTAGCCTAGTGGTTAGAGGCAGGTAACCTAGTGGTTAGAGACAGGTAGCCTAGTGGTTAGAGACAGGTAGCCTAGTGGTTAGAGACAGGTAGCCTAGTGGTTAGAGACAGGTAGCCTAGTGGTTAGAGACAGGTAGCCTAGTGGTTAGAGGCAGGTAGGCTAGTGGTTAGAGACAGGTAGCCTAGTGGTTAGAGACAGGTAGCCTAGTGGTTAGAGACAGGTAGCCTAGCGGTTAGAGACAGGTAGCCTAGCGGTTAGAGACAGGTAGCCTAGCGGTTAGAGCGTTGGGCCAGTAACCGAATCCCTGAGCTGACAAAATCTGTGGTTCTGCCCCTGAACAGGCAGTTAACCCACTGTTCCTAGACCAGTTAACCCACTGTTCCTAGACCAGTTAACCCGCTGTTCCTAGACCAGTTAACCCGCTGTTCCTAGACCAGTTAACCCGCTGTTCCTAGACCAGTTAACCCGCTGTTCCTAGACCAGTTAACCCGCTGTTCCTAGACCAGTTAACCCACTGTTCCTAGACCAGTTAACCCACTGTTCCTAGACCAGTTAACCCACTGTTCCTAGACCAGTTAACCCACTGTTCCTAGACCAGTTAACCCACTGTTCCTAGACCAGTTAACCCACTGTTCCTAGACCAGTTAACCCGCTGTTCCTAGACCAGTTAACCCGCTGTTCCTAGACCAGTTAACCCGCTGTTCCTAGACCAGTTAACCCGCTGTTCCTAGACCAGTTAACCCGCTGTTCCTAGACCAGTTAACCCGCTGTTCCTAGACCAGTTAACCCGCTGTTCCTAGACCTGGGTTAACCCACTGTTCCTAGGTTGTCATTGTAAATAAGAATTTGTTCTTAACTGACTTGCCTCGTTAAATAAAAGGTAAAATGGTGTAATTTAGTAAGGTTAAATAACTGTAATTTCTCGCATGAACACACACACACACACACACACACACACACACACAGTCTTGTGTACCTATAGTCCCCTTGAAGTCAATGATCATAATTTGGACCCTGAGTTTTCCAGGTCACATGGTCAAGGGCTTAATCAAGAACAGGGGGCTATTGAAGTCAGTCCTACAGGAACAGATGAGGGACAATCAGGACAGCAGCTTAAAAAACTAAAAGCCAAAATTCATGACCTAAGAGTGAGTTTAAACCGTTTGGTTTCGCTTGCCAGTGTTGTGTTCATCAGGACACGCAACAAAAAAACGTTTTGAAATGTAAAACTACAAATGAGCGTTTCTCATTACAAAAGTCTAGGTAGACCCCTCCCTGTTTCAGTGTGTTTTTGTCCGTCTGGGACCTAATGAACACAACCCTCCCCGTTGTATAACAATCAATGTTGTGTAACGAATAATGAAAGTGAGGCTTGTGTAATTGATGCAGCCGATGTACACACACAGAGACACAAACACACACAGACACAAACACACACAGATAAAAACAAACACACACACACACACACAGCGCCAATGCCATCTGCCCTGAATGGAGGGATTGAACTGTGGCCAAACGACCTCAATAAGGCCAAGGCTCAGTGTGCTGGAAAAGAGACAGGAAGAGATGAGAACACACACACACACACAGACAGACACACACACACACAGAGACAGACACACACACACACACACACACACACACACACACATAGACACAGACTGGATGAGAAGAGTGATAGCCTCCCTAATCTAACATGGTATAAACATGGGGATAATATGAAGCGGAGGTCAGAGAGGCTAAACAGCAAAGACTCCCAAACATCTGGCCCTCTCTCTCCATCCAACTCTCTCCCTCTTTCCTTCTCTCCCCCTCTCTCTCAGTCTCTCTCTCCCTCAAACTCTCTCCCTCTATTTCCTTCTCTCCCCCTCTCTCTCTCTCCCTCCAACTCTCTCCCTCTTTTTCCTTCTCTCCCCCTCTCTCTCGGTCTCTCTCTCTCTCCCTCTCCCTGTCTCTCTCTCTGTGTCTCTCTCTGTGTGTCTCTCTGTGTGTGTGTCTCTCTCTGTGTGTGTGTGTGTGTGTGTGTGTCATCACATGCATTGTTTCCTGTGTGTGTGTTTTGTTCATAAGTGTGCATGCGTGCCTGTGTGTGTGTATATCTCTGTTTGTTTTTCCATAGCAGGCCAGCTGCTGTGCTATCGTGGGATTGACAGCTCCTATGTGGCCCGTGGTCCCAACGTTCTGAACTGCAAACCACACACAGTACACTGATACACACACACACTCTCTGACTAAGACCCCTCCAGGAATCCCATTGATTACCAATCTGAGATTCAGATCTGAGCCGGCGATGCAGGTTTCTGTGGTGTTATAGAGTTGTTTAATTTACCGTGGGAAAGAGAGGAGCGATTAAAACCTGGGTTACGAAAGCAACACGCTCTCACATCACAATTAGACATCCACGTTCCTCAAACATCACATTTCAAAGTGTTGAAGGTTAAGTTTAGGCCTTAACTCAGAATTCTAAAGGTTAGGCATTAACTCCAAATGGTTGAGGTAAGGGTTAAGGTTGGGACAGGCTTAACCCACCAGAGTCTAAGCACTGTCTAAGCCCTGTCTAAGGGGATACTACTAAGCTATATGGAATTGTTTTAAGAAGGTCAAACCAAGGATCATTTTGCTATTTGGTATGTAATTGTTTTAAGAAGGTCAAACCAAGGATCATTTTGCTGTTTGATATGGAATTGTTTTAAGAAGGTCATACCAAGGATCATTCTGCTATTTGGTATGGAATTGTTTTAAGAAGGTCATACCAAGGATCATTTTGATTTTTGATTTTGAATGTTAAGACCCCTTGAAGTATAAAAAACATATATGAAAAAAAATATTTGATGAAAACGTTTATTTGGCCGTACTGCTATTAGCACCAATACAAACACATTGAATAACAGATTCACTACAAGGAACAATGGATAGATAGTCCCCAAAAAAAATCTAAAGGAAGTTTATTCTGAAGTGTCAGTCCTATATCTGAGAAATCAGGAAACAAACATTTTTTTATTATAATTTAAAAAATATGTATTTAACCCCTTATTTTGGGCACTAAACAGTCTCAATATACAGAATGTTTTTTCATCTGGTACTGGGGGACCAACCAACACGGGTTAGTGAGAATCTCACCTTTACACAGAGGGGTTATAGTAGTGTGTAGTCCAAACTGGACACTATTCATCCATCTTTCACTCATCTATCCATCCATCCATTTTTCACTCATCTATTCATCCATCTGTCACTCATCTATTCAACCATCCATCTTTCACTCATCTATTCATCCATCCATCTTAAGATAGCTTGGTGAGACGGCCACAGATCACAGTCAAATACACAGGATACAAACATTCCTTTCCACCTCAACAAATATAGCTTTTGGAAAAAAATAACATCTACATAAAATCTAATGAACAAAACATCTGGGAACATTAATGATGTACACATGAAGGTACCATTAGCAATCCTTTCTGATGAAAAGACACACCGGTGGACAAAGCTGGAAATAAACACTTATTTTTCTCTCTTCCAACTCATTATACAACTGTCATGCCAAACATGAGCACAAACTGATCTGGGACCAGATCTATCACCATTTCAAAATCTGCCGTCTAACACTCTGTCTGAGTCCCAAATGGCAGCCTGGTCCCTACATAGTGCACTACTTTTGACCAGGACCCTATGCACTCAATAGGGATCCATTTGGGATGCACTCGCTGTCTAACACTCCTTCCTGTAAATGATCAAATAATGATTGCGTTATCAGAGACTTTTGTAGAATGAGAATTGCAGTATTTCGGGAGCTGTTTGACAATCTGTCAGAGAGAACAAAAGACTAGAGTTATCGGAGCAGACACACACACACACACACACACACAGACACCCACACACTGACAGACACAGACACAGACACACACACCCAGACACACACACACTGACAGACACCCACACACTGACAGACACAGACACACACACAGAGCATTAAATAGAAAATGAATATGAGTGTGTCTGCAACCAAACATTGGCTGATCCCTCCTTGTCTCAAATTATACTTTTATCTTCCCAGGCTGAGCCTTCAAATGGCACCCTATTCCCTACATAAAGCACTACTTTGACCCAAACGTAGTGCACTATATAGGGAATAGGGTGCCATTTGGCATGCAACCACAGTCAAGGGAAGAACAGTACAACAACAGTTGGGAAGTGGAAATTGTTGCTAACAGACTGAGGCACCTCAAATTGTGACATTTGATGGACAAACGTGTCTGTCATTAGATCACACTCATAGTGAGCCAAGGGCTCTGTGACAATATTTTCTTCGCTTAACTAGCTTCCTTTCCTCATCTCCTCTCCTTAAAATGTCCCCTAATAAGTGAGAGGGATGGTTGAGTTAGAAACATACCACTTCCACCAATACATCGAACAGAGGAAGGAAGAAAGGAAGGACATCAAGGAAGGAAGGAAGGAAGGAACAAGGAAGCAAGGAAGGAAGGAAGGAAGGAACAACCAATCCCACCTCTCTCCCGTTCAAACAGACCAAACTCCAAACACTACAAGGACCATAGAAATGGAATGGATGATATTTCTATGTTCAGGACCATGGAGAGCGCCACGTGACTCGGCTTGTTTCATCACCTCAGACCTGGTCGTAAGCCTGGAGCATGGATACATTGCCGGAAGCAAACCGTATGTCTCGAGAGAATACCTCAGTCTACATGTTTTCACCTCTCTCAATATATTTGACTATAAATGGAGGAGAGGAGATGAGGAGAGACGGCGCTACCTTAGACGATTGAGATGCAGCCCTCGTCCGCTAACTAACAATAGACTGTTCATCATTCGTTAGAAACAACCCCCTAAAATCAACAGTAAATAGACGCCTCATTCATTCATTTTCCACCCGTGCCATTATCCCAGGGCGCCCTTAACAGTGACCTTGGTCGGTTGCCCGTGTCGCGAGAGCCGGCAGAACTTATGACTAGGCAGGGAAATTATCCATATGGGTGGATCCCATTTCTCCCGCCCGCTCGTCAAACTACCGCTCGGGGTCCGGGATGGAGTCGGACCGTTAAACCGCCGCTGCTGACTCATCAAATCAGGCCACGCGGCACGCGCTGTGACATTTAAAAAAAAATTAAACGCTGTGGGGGAAGAAGTGTATTACTGGCCCATCTGTCCGATTATTTCAGTTTGAAACACATATGTGATTGTCCTCCACTTTGCTTTGTGCGTACAGCACAGTTTCCATGCTGTTAATAGGTTGATTTAAGTCATTGATGGGCCACCAAATGAAGCACATAATTTACATCATGATTATTAGTATTATTTTTATTATTATAAGGATGTCATATCCAGAGACAGAGAAGATAGCCTACCAAAAGCCAGGTCAGCAAACTAACAAAACCAACATACTTCAACTAGCATATATTTTCCAATTTATTATCCATTGCAATTAATAATCCAAACGAAAAGGGAAATGATTATCTACTTACCGGTGAGCGGATCATAAGACCCGTCTAGTTCCCGGGAGTCAGAAAAGCTCTGATCCCGACTTTTCTCCTTCATGTTCGGGAGAAGTGCTTACCAAACCACTGGTGAAATATCCCTCTCTCTCTCTCCGTCTCCCTTGGTTCCAGGATTAATCTCTCCGGTTCATTCCAGCTACATTTCACACGTTATTCAAAGGTAAAAGGGAAAATAACCAAATTCTCTTTTAAAAAACACCGAATCAAATATTTTTCGGAGTGGTCCTTTCCCGGTCGTCAGAAGAACACCAACTTCGGCGACAGTGAACCTGTCAACTGCTCTCGACGCTGCGCACCCCTGTCTAAATGTAAACAACCTCGCACCGAGCCAGTTAGACAACTAGCCTACAAGCTTCACAGCACATTCAAGTCTACACCTTACCCACAAAACTACAACTAAACCTCAAAATAATACAGATGGTTACTTTATAGGATACATAATAATGACATTGAGTTGGTTGAAATCGTCAAATCTTGTTTTAATTCCCTTGGTTCCTGACATTTGTTTCGTATATCGACTGAGGATAAAAAGAGAGAAATTAGCAGTTGACCTCAGATGTCTTTGAGGAAAAACCCACTCAGCTCAACGGCTGTAGACAATGGATTCATCCGACGGTGAGAATCACCCCGCGGAGACGGAGCGTGGCTCCCAGATGGAAACCTGTTCCCTGTATACTACCAGTGGTGGGAAAAGTACGCAACTGTCATACTCGAGTAAAAGTAGATCCCTTAATAGAAAATGACTCAAGTAAAAGTCACCCAGTAAAATACTACTCCAGTAAAAGTGTAAAAGTATTTGGTTTTAAATATGCTTTAAACATACTCAAACTCCTTACATGAAGCAAACCAGAACATTTATTTATGGAGACCCAGGGGCGCCCTCCAACACTCAGACATCATTTACAAACAAAGCATTTGTGTTTAGTGAGTCCTCCAGATCAGAGGCATTAGGGATGATCAGGGATGTTCTCTGTTTAGTGAGTCCTCCAGATCAGAGGCAGTAGGGATGATCAGGGATGTTCTCTGTTTAGTGAGTCCGCCATATCAGAGGCATTAGGGATGATCAGGGATGTTCTCTGTTTAGTGAGTCCTCCAGATCAGAGGCATTAGGGATGATCAGGGATGTTCTCTGTTTAGTGAGTCCTCCAGATCAGAGGCATTAGGGATGATCAGGGATGTTCTCTGTTTAGTGAGTCCTCCAGATCAGAGGCAGTAGGGATGATCAGGGATGTTCTCTGTTTAGTGAGTCCTCCAGATCAGAGGCAGTAGGGATGATCAGGGATGTTCTCTGTTTAGTGAGTCCTCCAGATCAGAGGCATTAGGGATGATCAGGGATGTTCTCTGTTTAGTGAGTCCGCCATATCAGAGGCATTAGGGACGATCAGGGATGTTCTCTGTTTAGTGAGTCCTCCAGATCAGAGGCATTAAGGATGATCAGGGATGTTCTCTGTTTAGTGAGTCCTCCAGATCAGAGGCATTAGGGATGATCAGGGATGTTCTCTGTTTAGTGAGTCCTCCAGATCAGAGGCAGTAGGGATGATCAGGGATGTTCTCTGTTTAGTGAGTCCTCCAGATCAGAGGCATTAGGGATGATCAGGGATGTTCTCTGTTTAGTGAGTCCTCCAGATCAGAGGCAGTAGGGATGATCAGGGATGTTCAATCATGCTGCATTCATAGACGGGACGCCGTGTGTTTGTCTGTCCACAATTGTTTGGAAATGTTGAACATCTTTGGAGTGACTAGGTTCCTGGGAGTGTCAAGGGAGAGGGGCTGGAGGTGTAGGTGTGTGTGTGTCTACTTAAAGCCTCCAGTCTCAGCTCTTCACAGCCTTAGCTGTGATCTGTAAGGGATCTGAGAGAGGGAGATCATTTCCATTTTGCTGTGTCATTTAAAAAACAGAGGAACACCGAACGAATACAAACTTGTGTGTCTATGACTTGGCTAGAGAAGAGAGAGAGAGAGAGAAGAGAGAGAGAGACAGAGAGAGAGAGAGAAAAGACAGAGAGAGAGAGACAGAGAGACAGAGACAGAGAGATAGAGAGAAAAGAGAGAGAGAGACAGAGAGACAGAGAGAGAGAAAAGAGACAAAGAGAGAGACAAAGAGAGAGAGACAAAGAGAGAGACAGAGACACAGAGAGAGAGAGAGAGACAAAGACATAGAGAAAAGACAGAGACAGAGAGAGAAGAGAGAGAGAGAGAGAGAGAGGAAAATAGACAGTAGGGGGAAACAACAACAGATAAATATTGACCAAAATAACCTCAACTCTGAATTGTAAATCCGTTAGTAACAGTTGTTAAGGTATTATGTACCATAGAAGAGTTCCTCCATTCACCTCTAATCCTGCTATTGTCCCTGGAAGCACTGTCTGATCTGCCAAGAGGAGAGAAATCGACATTTCTCCTCACCTTGGGGGTGGGGGGGGGGGGAGAGAGAATTGGTTGACAATGCATACACAAGGTCCCAGCATTAAGTGATCCAATTAAGCCGGATATCAGTATGTGTCTGTGATCAATAACGTCTACTAAGAGGTCTGTGTCTCTATGGCACAGCTGGGGCATGATTGCTGGTTCAAGTCTCAGTGAGGCTGTTCCCTCTAAATCACTACAATACCGTAAACCCTTGATCAAAGTTTCCATCGAATATCTCACTTAATAACCAGAACAACAGACACTCAGTAACCATAGCAACCCACAAATATGAGGAAGCTGGCTTCTGCATGATAACGGGCAAAAAAAATACTTTGATAAACAGCATTATCGTTTCCTCTGTCTGTTCCTTATTTAGACTCTAAAAGTGTGTGTGCTCGTGTTCGTGCGCGGCGCGCGCGCCAGCGTGTGTGTAGAAGGGAGCAACTTAAAAAAATAAAAAAGTCTGATTGTGTCTGAATACAGCTCGATGAGGATCAGCCCACCAGCAGTCACTGGCTACATCCCAAATTACACCTTGTTCCTCATATGGTGTACTGTTTCTGACCAGAGCCCTATGGAGAGAGAGAGAGAGAGACAGAGAGAAAGACAGAGAGAGAGAGAGAGTGACAGAGAGAGAGAGTGACAGAGAGAAAGACAGAGAGAGAGAGAGAGACAGAGAGAGACAGAGAGAGAGTGACAGAGAGAGAGAGTGACAGAGAGAAAGAGAGAGAGAGAGAGACAGAGAGAAAGACAGAGAGAGAGAGACAGAAGGAGATAAGAGGAATAGAGAAAGAAATACTCTAATAAATATCTCCATATAGAGTGAGGTAGAGAGGGGAAGACAGACAGACAGACAGACAGACAGACAGACAGAGTCCTCAGGGAGAGACAGACAGACAGACAGAGTCCTCAGGGAGAGACAGACAGACAGACAGACCAGACAGGACAGACAGACAGACAGACACAGACAGACAGAGTCCTCAGGGACAGACAGACAGACAGACCAGACAGGACAGACAGACAGACAGACAGACTCCTCAGGGAGGGAGGGAGGGAGGGAGGGAGGGAGGGAGGGAGGGAGGGAGGGAGGGACGGACGGATAGAGTGAGGTAGAGTGAGGAAGACAGACAGACAGACAGAGTCCTCAGGGAGAGACAGACAGACAGACAGACAGACCAGACAGGACAGACAGACAGACAGACACAGACAGACAGAGTCCTCAGGGACAGACAGACAGACAGACCAGACCATATAGAGTGAGGTAGAGAGGGGAAGACAGACAGACAGACAGAGTCCTCAGGGAGAGACAGACAGACAGACAGAGTCCTCAGGGAGAGACAGACAGACAGACCAGACAGGACAGACAGACACAGACAGACAGAGTCCTCAGGGACAGACAGACAGACAGACCAGACAGGACAGACAGACTCCTCAGGGAGGGAGGGAGGGAGGGAGGGAGGGAGGGAGGGAGGGACGGACGGACGGACGGACAGACAGACAGACAGACAGGACAGATAAATCCATAAGGTGAAGGTAAGTCAGAAAGAAGGGGGTCTTATTTAAATGATGTGCTGGGAGTTTAAAGCGTTGTGTGTAGATCAGGGTAATCTGAACGTCCCCATAAAATAATAGAGGCTTTATACTGCAGGCTAGTGTGGGACAGATACTGAGCTCCAATTACTTATAGTGCTAATGATACCGGCAGTATGTTTATAGGTTGTGTGAGTACACACACACTGACATGCACGCATGTGCACACACACACACACACACATACTACACTCACTGACCAGTTTATTAGGTACACCATCCCGTTCATGAAAATTGATCGCTCCTACAGACAGTGAGTCTAGTGGAGAAAATGGCTTGATATATAAAGCAGGCAGACAGGCATTGAGGCATTCAGTTACTGTTCCATTGAATGTTCCAATGGGCAAAACTAGTAACCTAAGCGGCTTTGGGTGTGGTTTGATCGTCAGTGCCAGCGTCTCAGAAACGTCTGCCCTACTGGGCTTTTCATGCACGACCGTCTAGGGTTTACCGAGAATGTCTAGTCAGCGGCAGTCCTGTGGGCGAAAACAGCTCGTTGATGAGAGAGGTCAAAGGAGAGGGGTAAGAATGGTGCAAGATAACAGGCGGGCCACAAACAGACACATAACGGAGCAGTACAACAGTGGTGTGCAGAACGGCATCTTGGAACGCACAACTCGTCCCTCCTTGTCACTGATGGGCCAATACAGCAGACGACCACACCGGGTTCCACTACTGTCAGATAAAAACAACAAGGGACTCCAGTGAGCGGTCACCAACACTGGACAATGAGGAGTGGAGAAACATAACCTGGAGAAACAGAACCTGGAGAACCTGGATAACCATAACCTGGAGAACCTGGAGAAACATAACCTGGAGAAACATAACCTGGAGAACCTGGAGAACCTGGAGAAACATAACCTGGAGAAACATGAGAGTTCCGTTTTCTGGTCAGTCCCCAGACCTCCACCCTATAGAGCATCTGTGCGATGAGATGGAGCGGCCTGTTAGCAGCATGAATGTACCACCGTCCAATCTGCAGCAACTGCGTGATGTCATCGCATCAGCGTGGACCAACATTCCTGTGGAACGTTTCCGACACCTTGTAGAACGCTCCGGAGAATTCAGGCTGTTCTGGAGGCAAAGGGGGGGGATCCGACGCGGTGCTAGATGGATGTAGCTAATAAACTAGCCGGTGAATGTACACACAATATACACAGCCTCAGTGAAGACAGAGTAGGCAATCTCAGTAAGAATGAATATTTAATGATGGGTCTGGTATACACTACATATACACAAGTATGTGGACACCCCTTCAAACTAATGGATTCGGCTATTTCAGCCACAACCATTGCTGACAGGTGTATAAAATCGAGTACACAGTAATGCAATCTCCATAGACAAGCATTGGCCTTACTGAAGAGCTCAGTGACTTTCAACGTGGCACCATCATAGGATGGCACCTTTCCAACAAGTCAGTTTGTTAAATTTCTGCCCTGCTAGAGCTGGCCCGGTCAACTGTAAGTGCTGTTATTGTGAAGTGGAAACATCTAGGAGCAACAACGGCTTAGCCGCAAGGTGGTAGGCCACACAATCTCACAGAACGGGACCGCAAGTGTTGAAGTGTGTAGCGTGTAGAAATCATCTGTCCTCAGCTGCAACACTCACTACTGAGTTCCAAACTGCCTCTGGAAGCAACGTCAGCACAATAACTGTCCCTCAGGAGCTTCATGCAATAGCAGAGCAGCAGCACACAAGCCTAACATCACCATGCGGAATGCCAAGTGTTGGCTGGAATGGTGTAAGGCTCGCCGCCATTGGATTCTGGAGCAGTAGAAACACGTTGTCTGGAGTGATGAATCATTGGACTCTGGAGCAGTAGAAACACGTTGTCTGGAGTGATGAATCATTGGACTCTGGAGCAGTAGAAACACGTTGTCTGGAGTGATGAATCATTGGACTCTGGAGCAGTAGAAACACGTTGTCTGGAGTGATGAATCATTGGACACTGGAGCAGTGGAAACACGTTCTCTGGAGTGATGAATCATTGGATTCTGGAGCAGTAGAAACACGTTCTCTGGAGTGATGAATCATTGGATTCTGGAGCAGTAGAAACACGTTGTCTGGAGTGATGAATCATTGGATTCTGGAGCAGTAGAAACACGTTCTCTGGAGTGATGAATCACACTTCCCCTTTCATACAGTCTGACGGATGAATCTGGGTTTGGTGGATGACAGGAGAACGCTACCTGCCCCAATGCATAGTGCCGACTGTAAAGTTTGGTGGAGGAGGAATAATGGTCTGGGGATGTTTTTCATGGTTCGGACTAGGTCACTTAATTCCAGTGAAGGAAAATCTTAACGCTACAGCATACATTGACATTCTAGACGATTCTGTGCTTCCAACTTTGTGGCAACAGTTTGGGGAAGGACCTTTCCTGTTCCAACATTACAATGCCCCCGTGCACAAAGCGAGGTCCATACAGAAATGGTTTGTCGAGATTGGTTTGGAAGAACTTGACTGGCCTGCACAGAGCCCTGACCTCAACCCCATCGAACACCTTTGGGATGAATTGGAAGGCCGACTGCAAGCCAGGCCTAATCACCCAACATCAGTATCCGACCTCACTAATGCTCTTGTGGCTGAATGGAAGCAAATCCCTGTAGCAATGTTCCAACATCTAATGGAAAGCCTTCCCAGAAGAGTCTCCTCCCCTCCATCTGTAACCCGTCTCCTCCCCTCCATCTGTAACCCGTCTCCCCCCCTCCATCTGTAACCCGTCTCCTCCCCTCCATCTGTAACCCGTCTCCTCCCCTCCATCTGTAACCCGTCTCCCCCCCCTCCATCTGTAACCCGTCTCCTCCCCTCCATCTGTAACCCATCTCCTCCCCTCCATCTGTAACCCGTCTCCTCCCTTCCATCTGTAACCCGTCTCCTCCCATCCATCTGTAACCCGTCTCCTCCCCTCCATCTGTAACCCGTCTCCTCCCCTCCATCTGTAACCCGTCTCCCCCCCTCCATCTGTAACCCGTCTCCTCCCCTCCATCTGTAAGCCGTCTCCCCCCCTTCATCTCCACTGACTGAAGTGGATTTAACAGGTGGTATCAATAAGGGATGATACCTTTCAGCTGGGTTCACCTGGTCAGTCTATACTCAGTGTGTATATATTTACACTGTCAAGTCCTTCTCCTTTAACATGAAGGTGTTTCTGCCCCTGTATTGAAGCCCAGGCTGTATGTTCTACTCCTCAACCTCATGGGATCAAGCCATCGGTCAGCCAGACAGCCTCTACTGGCCAGGAAGGAACAGAAACATGAAGAGAGAAGATCAGGGTAGAGGTGTGTATGGAAGAGAGTCATTTAGATCTAGGCTGCATCCCAAAGTAGAGAGTAGGTATAGTGCACTACTTTTGATTGGACCCTGGTCAACAGTAGTGCACCACATAGGGAATAGGGTGCCATTTGGGATAGAAACCCTGGTAATAACACTGTCATAACTTAGAGTAGGATGAAGGTACCTCCTAAGACTCTGATCTGAGGTCAGTTTTATATTCACCACCCTATTGGTTAAGGATTGGATATGGTGGAGGATAAAAACAGATCCTAGATCTGTGCCTAAGGGCAACATCACATCTGATAACGCACATCCCATCGCTAAATGGCCGTTGACTATAGTCTCTCATCACTCGGCCTGAGGTACATTAGGAATGACTGGGAGGGAATGAGAGAAGAGGGGAGGATGGATATGTCTAAGAAAGAGAGATAGATGGAGTGGTGTAGAGGGTGTGAAGAGAGGTGGATATTGGAAAAACAGAGAGAGAGAGAGAAAGGATGGAAAGGAGAGAGAGACGTATAGGGACATGGAAAGAGACAGCATATAAGACAGAGAGAGAGAGAGAGGCTTGGAGACGGAGGAGATGGAGAGAGAGAGGTTGGGAGACGGAGGAGATGGAGATTGATGAGAGTGACAGAGACAGAGACAGAGAGACAGAGAGAGAGAGAGAGACAGACAGACAGACAGACAGACAGACAGACAGACAGACAGACAGACAGACAGACAGACAGACAGACAGACAGACAGACAGACAGACAGACAGACAGACAGACAGACAGAGAGACAGAGAGACAGAGAGACAGAGAGACAGAGAGACAGAGAGAGACAGAAAGAGCGGGAGAGAGCGGGAGACACAGAGAGAGAGAGAGACAGGGAGAGAGGGAGAGAGACAGAGAGAGAGAGGGAGAGAGAGAGAGACAGACAGAAAGAGAGAGAGTATAGAGTAAGATGGTGACAACAGAGGGAGAGAAATAGAGAGAGACAGAGAGGGAGAGAGACAGAGACAGACAGAGAGAGAGAGAGTATAGAGTAAGATGGTGACAACAGAGGGAGAGAAATAGAGAAAGACAGAGATCTGACATATACAAAGACAGTGGCATCAATCGAGAGAAAGAGAGAACTCTCTCTTTCACCATGTAGGGGTGAGGGTGTTCTCAGGAAACAACTTGAGATCTAGCTGTCATGAGAGAGAGAGATAGAGAGAGAGAGAGAGAGAGAGAGAGAGACTAGTCCCTAAGGCGACAGAGAAGGACAACCAGAGGTCTGCTCTGTTCTCCTCCCACCATATCTAATCTCCTGACTGGGGTCATTTCCATACCTCCTCCCTGGATGTTGGAGGTCCTGGAGGTGCTGTGATCAATGGAGCTAGATGGGCCTGGAAAGACCCATTGGGAGTCACACACACACAGACACACATACTTGTGCGTACACACACACACACACACACGTGCGTACACGCACACACACTCGTGCGTACACACACACTCTCTCTCTCTCTCAGTACTCTAAGAGTGGAAGTATCTCTCTGTCCATTACACTGGCTATATTTGTACATGGACCACTCCCTCTGTCTTCCTCTCTCTCTCTACTCCCTCTTCCTCCCCCCTCTCTCTCTCTTTACTCCCTCTTCCTCCTCCCTCTCTCTCTCTCTTTACTCCCCCTTCATCTCTCTCTCTTTACTCCCTTCACTATTCCTCTCTTCCTCTCCCTCTTCCTCTCTATCCATCTCCACATTTCATCCCTCACGTTTCCTCTCCCTCACCCTCTTTTCCACTCTTGTGTGACCTCAAGTTTTTGCGACTGAGGAAATTGACTGCCTCCATTAAGCTAAGACTAAGCCAGGTCAGAACTACAGAGACGGGTCCTGCATCAGAAACACAGCCACACACGCAGGCACACGCACACACTAAATGAACATGAAGATATCCTCTTTCTCAGTATGTGATGAGTTAAGACAGTGACATCATCTCCTCTATCATTCTCTCTCTTCTCCTCTTCCCCTTTCTCTCCATCTCTCCCATCCTCCTCTTTCGCCCATCTCTCCCATCCTCCTCTTTCTCTCCATCTCTCCCATCCTCCCCTTTCGCTCCATCTCTCCCATCCTCCTCTTTTTCTCCATCTCTCCCATCTCTCCCATCCTCCTCTTTCTCTCCATCTCTCCCATCCTCCTCTTTCTCTCCATCTCTCCCATCCTCCTCTTTCTCTCCATCTCTCCCATCCTCCTCTTTCTCTCCATCTCTCCCATCCTCCTCTTTCTTCTCTAACGCAGGTCCACTGATAAAGGCTCATTACTCATGTTTCATTTAGCTCTTCCTCCCTGCTATTCACAACACTTCTCTCTCATCCCTCCATCCCTCTCTCCCTCCCTGCTATTCACAACACTTCTCTCTCATCCCTCCATCCCTCTCTCCCTCCCTGCTATTCACAACACTTCTCTCTCATCCCTCCATCCCTCTCTCCCTATCTGCTATTCACAACACTTCTCTCTCATCCCTCCATCCCTCTCTCCTTCACACTTTCTCCATCCCTGAAAGCCCTTGAGGTCACTCCTCTTCTCCCTCCATCGTAACAACCTTCATCTGCCACTTCTTCCATTCTCTCTCTCTCTCTCCTCTCCAGCACAACTCATGTGGTGTGAGTGAGTGTGTGTGTGTGTGTGTGTGAATGTGATCCTCTAGCCAGGCAGTACTTTATCATGTAATGAACGGTGCGTGTTAAGACACACACTGTCCCAAATGGCACCCTATTCCCTACATATAGCACTACTTTAGACCAGGGTAGGTCACCCTATTCCCTACATAGAGCACTACTTTAGACCAGGGTAGGGCACCCTATTCCCTACATAGAGCACTACTTTAGACCAGGGTAGGGCACCCTGTTCCCTACATAGAGCACTACTTTAGACCAGGGTAGGGCACCCTATTCCCTACATAGAGCACTACTTTAGACCAGGGTAGGGCACCCTATTCCCTACATAGAGCACTACTTTAGACCAGGGTAGGGTACCCTATCCCCTACATAGAGCACTACTTTAGACCAGGGTAGGGCACCCTATTCCCTTTCTAGAGCACTACTTTTGACCAGGGTAGGGCTCCCTATTCCCTTTCTAGAGCACTACTTTAGACCAGGGTAGGGCACCCTATTCCCTACATAGAACACTACTTTAGACCAGGGTAGGGCTCCCTATTCCCTTTCTAGAGCACTACTTTAGACCAGGGTAGGGCACCCTATTCCCTACATAGAACACTACTTTAGACCAGGGTAGGACTCCCTATTCCCTTTCTAGAGCACTACTTTAGACCAGGGTAGGGCACCCTATTCCCTACATAGAACACTACTTTAGACCAGGGTAGGGCTCCCTATTCCCTACATAGAGCACTACTTTAGACCAGGGTAGGGCTCCCTATTCCCTACATAGAGCACTACTTTAGACCAGGGTAGGGCACCCTATTCCCTTTCTAGAGCACTACTTTAGACGAGGGTAGGGCTCCCTATTCCCTTTCTAGAGCACTACTTTAGACCAGGGTATGGCACCCTATTCCCTTTCTAGAGCACTACTTTAGACCAGGGTAGGGCTACCTATTCCCTTTCTAGAGCACTACTTTAGACCAGGGTAGGGCACCCTATTCCCTTTCTAGAGCACTACTTTAGACCAGGGTAGGGTACCCTATTCCCTACATAGAGCACTACTTTAGACCAGGGTAGGGCACCCTATTCCCTACATAGAGCACTACTTTAGACCAGGGTAGGGCACCCTATTCCCTACATAGAGCACTACTTTAGACCAGGGTAGGGCACCCTATTCCCTACATAGAGCACTACTTTAGACCAGGGTAGGGCACCCTATTCCCTACATAGAGCACTACTTTAGACCTGGGTAGGGCACCCTATTCCCTACATAGAACACTACTTTAGACCAGGGTAGGGCTCCCTATTCCCTACATAGAGCACTACTTTAGACCAGGGTAGGGCACCCTATTCCCTTTCTAGAGCACAACTTTAGATGAGGGTAGGGCACCCTATTCCCTTTCTAGAGCACTACTTTAGACCAGGGTAGGGCTACCTATTCCCATTCTAGAGCACTACTTTAGACCAGGGTAGGGCACCCTATTCCCTTTCTAGAGCACTACTTTAGACCAGGGTAGGGCTCCCTATTCCCTTTCTAGAGCACTACTTTAGACCAGGGTAGGGTACCCTATTCCCTACATAGAGCACTACTTTAGACCAGGGTAGGGCACCCTATTCCCTACATAGAGCACTACTTTAGACCAGGGTAGGGCACCCTATTCCCTACATAGAGCACTACTTTAGACCAGGGTAGGGCACCCTATTCCCTACATAGAGCACTACTTTAGACCAGGGTAGGGCACCCTATTCCCTACATAGAGCACTACTTTAGAACAGGGTAGGGCTCCCTATTCCCTACATAGAGCACTACTTTAGACCAGGGTAGGGCACCCTATTCCCTACATAGAGCACTACTTTAGACCAGGGTAGGGCACCCTATTCCCTACATAGAGCACTACTTTAGACCAGGGTAGGGCACCCTATTCCCTTTCTAGAGCACTACTTTAGACCAGGGTAGGGCACCCTATTCCCTACATAGAACACTACTTTAGACCAGGGTAGGGCACCCTATCCCCTACATAGAGCACTACTTTAGACCAGGGTAGGGCACCCTATTCCCTTTCTAGAGCACTACTTTTGACCAGGGTAGGGCTCCCTATTCCCTTTCTAGAGCACTACTTTAGACCAGGGTAGGGCACCCTATTCCCTACATAGAACACTACTTTAGACCAGGGTAGGGCTCCCTATTCCCTTTCTAGAGCACTACTTTAGACCAGGGTAGGGCACCCTATTCCCTACATAGAACACTACTTTAGACCAGGGTAGGACTCCCTATTCCCTTTCTAGAGCACTACTTTAGACCAGGGTAGGGCACCCTATTCCCTACATAGAACACTACTTTAGACCAGGGTAGGGCTCCCTATTCCCTACATAGAGCACTACTTTAGACCAGGGTAGGGCTCCCTATTCCCTACATAGAGCACTACTTTAGACCAGGGTAGGGCACCCTATTCCCTTTCTAGAGCACTACTTTAGACGAGGGTAGGGCTCCCTATTCCCTTTCTAGAGCACTACTTTAGACCAGGGTATGGCACCCTATTCCCTTTCTAGAGCACTACTTTAGACCAGGGTAGGGCTACCTATTCCCTTTCTAGAGCACTACTTTAGACCAGGGTAGGGCACCCTATTCCCTTTCTAGAGCACTACTTTAGACCAGGGTAGGGTACCCTATTCCCTACATAGAGCACTACTTTAGACCAGGGTAGGGCACCCTATTCCCTACATAGAGCACTACTTTAGACCAGGGTAGGGCACCCTATTCCCTACATAGAGCACTACTTTAGACCAGGGTAGGGCACCCTATTCCCTACATAGAGCACTACTTTAGACCAGGGTAGGGCACCCTATTCCCTACATAGAGCACTACTTTAGACCTGGGTAGGGCACCCTATTCCCTACATAGAACACTACTTTAGACCAGGGTAGGGCTCCCTATTCCCTACATAGAGCACTACTTTAGACCAGGGTAGGGCACCCTATTCCCTTTCTAGAGCACAACTTTAGATGAGGGTAGGGCACCCTATTCCCTTTCTAGAGCACTACTTTAGACCAGGGTAGGGCTACCTATTCCCTTTCTAGAGCACTACTTTAGACCAGGGTAGGGCACCCTATTCCCTTTCTAGAGCACTACTTTAGACCAGGGTAGGGCTCCCTATTCCCTTTCTAGAGCACTACTTTAGACCAGGGTAGGGTACCCTATTCCCTACATAGAGCACTACTTTAGACCAGGGTAGGGCACCCTATTCCCTACATAGAGCACTACTTTAGACCAGGGTAGGGCTCCCTATTCCCTACATAGAGCACTACTTTAGACCAGGGTAGGGCACCCTATTCCCTACATAGAGCACTACTTTAGACCAGGGTAGGGCACCCTATTCCCTACATAGAGCACTACTTTAGAACAGGGTAGGGCTCCCTATTCCCTACATAGAGCACTACTTTAGACCAGGGTAGGGCACCCTATTCCCTACATAGAGCACTACTTTAGACCAGGGTAGGGCACCCTATTCCCTACATAGAGCACTACTTTAGACCAGGGTAGGGCACCCTATTCCCTTTCTAGAGCACTACTTTAGACCAGGGTAGGGCACCCTATTCCCTACATAGAACACTACTTTAGACCAGGGTAGGGCTCCCTATTCCCTACATAGAGCACTACTTTAGACCAGGGTAGGGCTCCCTATTCCCTACATTGAGCACTACTTTAGACCAGGGTAGGGCACCCTATTCCCTACATAGAGCACTACTTTAGACCAGGGTATGGCACCCTATTCCCTTTCTAGAGCACTACTTTAGACCAGGGTAGGGCTACCTATTCCCTTTCTAGAGCACTACTTTAGACCAGGGTAGGGCACCCTATTCCCTTTCTAGAGCACTACTTTAGACCAGGGTAGGGCTCCCTATTCCCTTTCTAGAGCACTACTTTAGACCAGGGTAGGGTACCCTATTCCCTACATAGAGCACTACTTTAGACCAGGGTAGGGCACCCTATTCCCTACATAGAGCACTACTTTAGACCAGGGTAGGGCACCCTATTCCCTACATAGAGCACTACTTTAGACCAGGGTAGGGCACCCTATTCCCTACATAGAGCACTACTTTAGACCAGGGTAGGGCACCCTATTCCCTACACAGAGCACTACTTTAGACCTGGGTAGGACACCCTATTCCCTACATAGAACACTACTTTAGACCAGGGTAGGGCTCCCTATTCCCTACATAGAGCACTACTTTAGACCAGGGTAGGGCACCCTATTCCCTTTCTAGAGCACAACTTTAGACGAGGGTAGGGCACCCTATTCCCTTTCTAGAGCACTACTTTAGACCAGGGTAGGGCTCCCTATTCCCTTTCTAGAGCACTACTTTAGACCAGGGTAGGGCTCCCTATTCCCTTTCTAGAGCACTACTTTAGAACAGGGTAGGGCTCCCTATTCCCTACATAGAGCACTACTTTAGAACAGGGTAGGGCTCCCTATTCCCTACATAGAGCACTACTTTAGACCAGGGTAGGGCTCCCTATTCCCTACATAGAGCACTACTTTAGAACAGGGTAGGGCTCCCTATTCCCTACATAGAGCACTACTTTAGACCAGGGAAGGGCTCCCTATTCCCTTTCTAGAGCACTACTTTAGACCAGGGTAGGGCTCTCTATTCCCTTTCTAGAGCACTACTTTAGAACAGGGTAGGGCTCCCTATTCCCATTCTAGAGCACTACTTTAGACCAGGGTATGGCACCCTATTCCCTTTCTAAAGCACTACTTTAGACCAGGATAGGGCTCCCTATTCCCTTTCTAGAGCACTACTTTAGAACAGGGTAGGGCTCCCTATTCCCTACATAGAGCACTACTTTAGACCAGGGAAGGGCTCCCTATTCCCTTTCTAGAGCACTACTTTAGACCAGGGTAGGGCTCCCTATTCCCTTTCTAGAGCACTACTTTAGAACAGGGTAGGGTCCCTATTCCCATTCTAGAGCACTACTTTAGACCAGGGTATGGCACCCTATTCCCTTTCTAAAGCACTACTTTAGACCAGGATAGGGCTCCCTATTCCCTTTCTAGAGCACTACTTTAGAACAGGGTAGGGCTCCCTATCCCCTACATAGAGCACTACTTTAGACCAGGGTAGGGCTACCTATTCCCTTTCTAGAGCACTACTTTAGAACAGGGTAGGGCTCCCTATTCCCTACATAGAGCACTACTTTAGACCAGGGTATGGCACCCTATTCCCTTTCTAGAGCACTACTTTAGACCAGGGTAGGGCTACCTATTCCCTTTCTAGAGAACTACTTTAGACCAGGGTAGGGCACCCTATTCCCTTTCTAGAGCACTACTTTAGACCAGGGTAGGGCACCCTATTCCCTACATAGAACACTACTTTTGACCAGGGTAGGGCACCCTATTCCCTACATAGAACACTACTTTAGACCAGGGTAGGGCTCCCTATTCCCTTTCTAGAGCACTACTTTAGACGAGGGTAGGGCTCCCTATTCCCTTTCTAGAGCAATACTTTAGACCAGCGTAGGGCACCCCATTCCCTACATAGAGCACTACTTTAGACCAGGGTAGGGCACCCTATTCCCTTTTAGAGCACTACTTTAGACCAGGGTAGGGCTACCTATTCCCTTTCTAGAGCACTACTTTAGAACAGGGTAGGGCTCCCTATTCCCTACATAGAGCACTACTTTAGACCAGGGTAGGGCACTCTATTCCCTACATAGAGCACTACTTTAGACCAGGGTATGGCACCCTATTCCCTTTCTAAAGCACTACTTTAGACCAGGGTAGGGCACCCTATTCCCTACATAGAACACTACTTTAGACCAGGGTAGGGCACTATATTCCCTACATAGAGCACTACTTTAGACCAGGGTATGGCACCCTATTCCCTACATAGAGCACTACTTTAGACCAGGGTAGGGCACTCTATTCCCTACATAGAGCACTACTTTAGACCAGGGTAGGGCACTCTATTCCCTACAAAGAGCACTACTTTAGACCAGGGTAGGGCACTCTATTCCCTACATAGAACACTACTTTAGACCAGGGTAGGGCACTCTATTCCCTACATAGAGCACTACTTTAGACCAGGGTAGGGCACCCTATTCCCTACATAGAGCACTACTTTAGACCAGGGTAGGGCACTCTATTCCCTACATAGAACACTACTTTAGAACAGGGTAGGGCTCCCTATTCCCATTCTAGAGCACTACTTTAGACCAGGGTATGGCACCCTATTCCCTTTCTAAAGCACTACTTTAGACCAGGATAGGGCTCCCTATTCCCTTTCTAGAGCACTACTTTAGAACAGGGTAGGGCTCCCTATTCCCTACATAGAGCACTACTTTAGACCAGGGAAGGGCTCCCTATTCCCTTTCTAGAGCACTACTTTAGACCAGGGTAGGGCTCCCTATTCCCTTTCTAGAGCACTACTTTAGAACAGGGTAGGGCTCCCTATTCCCATTCTAGAGCACTACTTTAGACCAGGGTATGGCACCCTATTCCCTTTCTAAAGCACTACTTTAGACCAGGATAGGGCTCCCTATTCCCTTTCTAGAGCACTACTTTAGAACAGGGTAGGGCTCCCTATTCCCTACATAGAGCACTACTTTAGACAAGGGTAGGGCTCCCTATTCCCTTTGTAGAGCACTACTTTAGAACAGGGTAGGGCTCCCTATTCCCTACATAGAGCACTACTTTAGACCAGGGTATGGCACCCTATTCCCTTTCTAGAGCACTACTTTAGACCAGGGTAGGGCTACCTATTCCCTTTCTAGAGCACTACTTTAGACCAGGGTAGGGCACCCTATTCCCTTTCTAGAGCACTACTTTAGACCAGGGTAGGGCTCCCTATTCCCTTTCTAGAGCACTACTTTAGACCAGGGTAGGGTACCCTATTCCCTACATAGAGCACTACTTTAGACCAGGGTAGGGCACGCTATTCCCTACATAGAGCACTACTTTAGACCAGGGTAGGGCACCCTATTCCCTACATAGAGCACTACTTTAGACCAGGGTAGGGCACCCTATTCCCTACATAGAGCACTACTTTGGACCAGGGTAGGGCACCCTATTCCCTACATAGAGCACTACTTTAGACCTGGGTAGGGCACCCTATTCCCTACATAGAACACTACTTTAGACCAGGGTAGGGCTCCCTATTCCCTACATAGAGCACTACTTTAGACCAGGGTAGGGCACCCTATTCCCTTTCTAGAGCACTACTTTAGACCAGGGTAGGGCTCCCTATTCCCTTTCTAGAGCACTACTTTAGACCAGGGTAGGGCTCCCTATTCCCTTTCTATAGCACTACTTTAGAACAGGGTAGGGCTCCCTATTCCCTACATAGAGCACTACTTTAGAACAGGGTAGGGCTCCCTATTCCCTACATAGAGCACTACTTTAGACCAGGGTAGGGCTCCCTATTCCCTTTCTAGAGCACTACTTTAGAACAGGGTAGGGCTCCCTATTCCCTACATAGAGCACTACTTTAGACCAGGGAAGGGCTCCCTATTCCCTTTCTAGAGCACTACTTTAGACCAGGGTAGGGCTCCCTATTCCCTTTCTAGAGCACTACTTTAGAACAGGGTAGGGCACCCTATTCCCATTCTAGAGCACTACTTTAGACCAGGGTATGGCACCCTATTCCCTTTCTAAAGCACTACTTTAGACCAGGATAGGGCTCCCTATTCCCTTTCTAGAGCACTACTTTATAACAGGGTAGGGCTCCCTATTCCCTACATAGAGCACTACTTTAGACCAGGGAAGGGCTCCCTATTCCCTTTCTAGAGCACTACTTTAGACCAGGGTAGGGCTCCCTATTCCCTTTCTAGAGCACTACTTTAGAACAGGGTAGGGCTCCCTATTCCCATTCTAGAGCACTACTTTAGACCAGGGTATGGCACCCTATTCCCTTTCTAAAGCACTACTTTAGACCAGGATAGGGCTCCCTATTCCCTTTCTAGAGCACTACTTTAGAACAGGATAGGGCTCCCTATTCCCTACATAGAGCACTACTTTAGACCAGGGTAGGGCTCCCTATTCCCTTTCTAGAGCACTACTTTAGAACAGGGTAGGGCTCCCTATTCCCTACATAGAGCACTACTTTAGACCAGGGTATGGCACCCTATTCCCTTTCTAGAGCACTACTTTAGACCAGGTTAGGGCTACCTATTCCCTTTCTAGAGCACTACTTTAGACCAGGGTAGGGCACCCTATTCCCTTTCTAGAGCACTACTTTAGACCAGGATAGGCACCCTATTCCCTACATAGAGCACTACTTTAGACCAGGGTAGGGCACCCTATTCCCTACATAGAACACTACTTTTGACCAGGGTAGGGCACCCTATTCCCTACATAGAACACTACTTTAGACCAGGGTAGGGCTCCCTATTCCCTTTCTAGAGCACTACTTTAGACGAGGGTAGGGCTCCCTATTCCCTTTCTATAGCACTACTTTAGACCAGCGTAGGGCTCCCTATTCCCTTTCTAGAGCACTACTTTAGAACAGGATAGGGCTCCGTATTCCCTACATAGAGCACTACTTTAGACCAGGGTAGGGCTCCCTATTCCCTTTCTAGAGCACTACTTTAGAACAGGGTAGGGCTCCCTATTCCCTACATAGAGCACTACTTTAGACCAGGGTATGGCACCCTATTCCCTTTCTAGAGCACTACTTTAGACCAGGGTAGGGCTACCTATTCCCTTTCTAGAGCACTACTTTAGACCAGGGTAGGGCACCCTATTCCCTTTCTAGAGCACTACTTTAGACCAGGATAGGCACCCTATTCCCTACATAGAGCACTACTTTAGACCAGGGTAGGGCACCCTATTCCCTACATAGAACACTACTTTTGACCAGGGTAGGGCACCCTATTCCCTACATAGAACACTACTTTAGACCAGGGTAGGGCTCCCTATTCCCTTTCTAGAGCACTACTTTAGACGAGGGTAGGGCTCCCTATTCCCTTTCTAGAGCACTACTTTAGACCAGCGTAGGGCACCCCATTCCCTACATAGAGCACTACTTTAGACCAGGGTAGGGCACCCTATTCCCTTTCTAGAGAACTACTTTAGACCAGGGTAGGGCTACCTATTCCCTTTCTAGAGCACTACTTTAGACCAGGGTAGGGCTACCTATTCCCTTTCTAGAGCACTACTTTAGACCAGGGTAGGGCACCCTATTCCCTTTCTAGAGCACTACTTTAGACCAGGGTAGGGCACCCTATTCCCTACATAGAGCACTACTTTAGACCAGGGTAGGGCTCCCTATTCCCTTTCTAGAGCACTACTTTAGACCAGGGTAGGGTACCCTATTCCCTACATAGAGCACTACTTTAGACCAGGGTAGGGCACCCTATTCCCTTTCTAGAGCACTACTTTAGACCAGGGTAGGGCTCCCTATTCCCTTTCTAGAGCACTACTTTAGACCAGGGTAGGGCTCCCTATTCCCTTTCTAGAGCACTACTTTAGAACAGGGTAGGGCTCCCTATTCCCTACATAGAGCACTACTTTAGACCAGGGTAGGGCACCCTATTCCCTACATAGAGCACTACTTTAGACCAGGGTAGGGCACCCTATTCCCTACATAGAGCACTACTTTAGACCAGGGTAGGGCACCCTATTCCCTACATAGAGCACTACTTTAGACCAGGGAAGGGCTCTCTATTCCCTTTCTAGAGCACTACTTTAGACCAGGGTAGGGCTCCCTATTCCCTTTCTAGAGCACTACTTTAGACCAGGGTAGGGCTCCCTATTCCCTTTCTAAAGCACTACTTTAGACCAGGGTAGGGCACTCTATTCCCTACATAGAGCACTACTTTAGACCAGGGTAGGGCACCCTATTCCCTACATAGAGCACTACTTTAGACCAGGGTAGGGCTCCCTATTCCCTTTCTAGAGCACTACTTTAGACCAGGGTATGGCACCCTATTCCCTTTCTAAAGCACTACTTTAGACCAGGGTAGGGCTCCCTATTCCCTTTCTAGAGCACTACTTTAGACCAGGGTAGGGCCCCCTATTCCCTTTCTAGAGCACTACTTTAGACCAGGGTAGGGCACCCTATTCCCTTTTAGAGCACTACTTTAGACGAGGGTAGGGCTCCCTATTCCCTTTCTAGAGCACTACTTTAGAACAGGGTAGGGCTCCCTATTCCCTACATAGAGCACTACTTTAGACCAGGGTAGGGCACTCTATTCCCTACATAGAGCACTACTTTAGACCAGGGTATGGCACCCTATTCCCTTTCTAAAGCACTACTTTAGACCAGGGAAGGGCTCCCTATTCCCTTTCTAGAGCACTACTTTAGACCAGGGTAGGGCACCCTATTCCCTACATAGAACACTACTTTAGACCAGGGTAGGGCACCCTATTCCCTTTCTAGAGCACTACTTTAGACCAGGGTAGGGCACCCTATTCCCTACATAGAACACTACTTTAGACCAGGGTAGGGCACTATATTCCCTACATAGAGCACTACTTTAGACCAGGGTATGGCACCCTATTCCCTACATAGAGCACTACTTTAGACCAGGGTAGGGCACTCTATTCCCTACATAGAGCACTACTTTAGACCAGGGTAGGGCACTCTATTCCCTACATAGAGCACTACTTTAGACCAGGGTAGGGCACTCTATTCCCTACATAGAACACTACTTTAGACCAGGGTAGGGCACCCTATTCCCTACATAGAGCACTACTTTAGACCAGGGTAGGGCACTCTATTCCCTACATAGATCACTACTTTAGACCAGGGTAGGGCACTCTATTCCCTACATAGAACACTACTTTAGACCAGGGTAGGGCACTCTATTCCCTACATAGAGCACTACTTTAGACCAGGGTAGGGCACCCTATTCCCTACATAGAGCACTACTTTAGAACAGGGTAGGGCTCCCTATTCCCTTTCTAGAGCACTACTTTAGAACAGGGTAGGGCTCCCTATTCCCTGCATAGAGCACTACTTTAGACCAGGGTAGGCACCCTATTCCCTACATAGAGCACTACTTTAGACCAGGGTAGGGCTCCCTATTCCCTTTCTAGAGCACTACTTTAGACCAGGGTAGGGCACCCTATTCCCTTTCTAGAGCACTACTTTAGACCAGGGTAGGGCACCCTATTCCCTACATAGAACACTACTTTAGACCAGGGTAGGGCACCCTATTCCCTTTCTAGAGCACTACTTTAGACCAGGGTATGGCACCCTATTCCCTTTCTAAAGCACTACTTTAGACCAGGGTAGGGCTCACTATTCCCTTTCTAGAGCACTACTTTAGAACAGGGTAGGGCTCCCTATTCCCTTTCTAGAGCACTACTTTAGACCAGGGTAGGGCACCCTATTCCCTTTCTAGAGCACTACTTTAGACCAGGGTATGGCACCCTATTCCCTTTCTAGAGCACTACTTTAGAACAGGGTAGGGCACCCTATTCCCTTTCTAGAGCACTACTTTAGACCAGGGTATGGCACCCTATTCCCTTTCTAGAGCACTACTTTAGACCAGGGTATGGCACCCTATTCCCTTTCTAGAGCACTACTTTAGACCAGGGTATGGCACCCTATTCCCTTTCTAGAGCACTACTTTAGACCAGGGTAGGGCACCTATTCCCTTTCTAGAGCACTACTTTCGACCAGGGCAGGACCCCATTTGGGACGTTGTCATGGTTACATGTAGAGCAGGATAGAGATGAAGGCTGGCAGCGATGACCTGACTATAGGGCAGATCTCTAGCATGTACTGTGGTCTGGTGTGTTCTGTAATATACATGATTAAACTGACTCATTCAGATCAACTATGCCTGAATACCACAGAGAGGGGGGGGGTGAGAGAGAGAGAGAGAGGGGGGGGGGGGTGAGAGAGAGGGGGGGTGAGAGAGAGAGAGAGAGAGAGGAGGGGGTGAGAGAGAGGAGTGATTGAGAGCGAGAGAGAGAGAGAGAGAGAGAGAGAGGAGAGGAGTGGGTGAGAGAGAGGGGCGATTGAGAGCGAGAGATTGAGAGAGAGAGAGGAGGAGGTGAGAGAGAGGGGCGATTGAGAGCGAGAGATAGAGAGAGAGAGAGGGGAGAGGAGTGGGTGAGAGAGAGGGGCGATTGAGAGCGAGAGAGATAGAGAGCGAGAGATTGAGAGAGAGAGAGGGGGGTGAGAGAGAGGGGGGGTGAGAGAGAGGGGGGGTGAGAGAGAGAGAGGGGGGGTGAGAGAGAGAGAGCCTGGGGTGAGAGAGAGAGAGGAGTGATTGAGAGCGAGAGATTGAGAGAGAGAGGAGGGGGTGAGAGAGAGGGGCGATTGAGAGCGAGAGAGATAGAGAGCGAGAGATTGAGAGAGAGAGAGGGGAGAGGAGTGGGTGAGAGAGGGGCGATTGAGAGCGAGAGAGATAGAAAGGGGATTGAGAGAGAGAGAGAGAGAGAGAGAGAGAGGAGGGGATTGAGAGAGAGAGAGAGAGAGAGAGAGAGAGAGGAGGGGATTGAGAGAGAGAGGGGAGGGGTTGAGAGAGAGAGAGAGGAGGGGATTGAGAGAGAGAGAGAGAGAGGAGGGGATTGAGAGAAAATACTTATTTTTTGCCTTAGACACATTTTGTTTTTAGAAATATTTTTTGTCTTTTGCGGTTATACAAACTGAACAGGTCTGTTTGCAAAGCTGTGTGTGTGTGTGTGTGTGTGTGTGTGTGTGTTGTAACATCATTAGAAAAAGCGCTAGAGGACAAAGTTTATCAGTGTAACAACTAATTACCTACACCATGGGAAGGACGGAGGGAGGTAAAGATTGGAGGAGAGAGAGGAGAGAGGAGTGAGAGAGAAGATAGGAGAGGGAGTGAGAGAGAAACAGAAGGGTAAACGGAGGAAAGCGAGCGAAGAGAGAGGGAGAAAGAGAGAAGGGGGGAGAGGGAGAAAGAGAGAAGAGGAGAGAGGGAGAAAGAGAGAAGGGGGGAGAGGGAGAAAGAGAGAAGAGGAGAGAGGGAGAAAGAGAGAAGAGGAGGGAGAGAGAGAGAGGAGGAGAGAGGGAGAAAGAGAGAAGAGGAGGGAGAGAGAGAGAGGAGGAGAGAGGGAGAAAGAGAGATTGTGTAATGTAGCCAGCAGTATCTTTTCCAGAGACCAGTGTTGAGGCTTTAACTCTCAATGTAAATGTCTAGTGTAACTAAAACAGGAAAACCACCTTGGGATCCACAGGGAGTCACCACACTATGTGGTTGGGCCTTGGTTTAAACTAGGGAATAGGGTGCACTACGTAGGGAATAGCCTGTCATTTGGGACAGTGATAAAAGCATACAGTGGGGCAAAAAAGTATTTAGTCAGCCACCAATTGTGCAAGTTCTCCCACTTAAGAAGATGAGAGGCCTGTAATTGTCATCATAGGTACACTTCAACTATGACAGACAAAATGAGAAAAAAAATCCAGAAAATCACATTGTAGGATTTATAATGAATTAATTTGCAAATTATGGTGGAAAATAAGTATTTGGTCAATAACAAAAGTTTATCTCAATACTTTGTAATATACCCTTTGTTGGCAATGACAGAGGTCAAACGTTTTCTGTAAGTCTTCACAAGGTTTTCACACATTGTTGCTGGTATTTTGGCCCATTCCTCCATGCAGATCTCCTCTAGAGAAGTGATGTTTTGGGGCTGTTGCTGGGCAACACGGACTTTCAACTCCCTCCAAAGATTTTCTATGGGGTTGAGATCTGAAGACTGGCTAGGCCACTCCAGGACCTTGAAATGCTTCTTACGAAGCCACTCCTTCGTTCCCCGGGCGGTGTGTTTGGGATCATTGTCATGCTGAAATACCCAGCCAGGTTTCATCTTCAATGCTCTTGCTGATGGTAGGAGGTTTTCACTCAAAATCTCACGATACATGGCCCCATTCATTCTTTCCTTTACACGGATCAGTCATCCTGGTCCCTTTGCAGAAAAACAGCCCCAAAGCATGATGTTTCCACCCACATGCTTCACAGTAGGTATGGTGTTCTTTGGATGCAACAGCATTCTTTGTCCTCCAAACACGACGAGTTGAGTTTTTACCAAAAAGTTATATTTTGGTTTCATCTGACCATATGACATTCTCCCAATCTTCTTCTGGATCATCCAAATGCTCTCTAGCAAACTTCAGACGGGCCTGGACATGTACTGGCTTAAGCAGGGGGGCCACTGCAGGATTTGAGTCCCTGGCGGCGTAGTGTGTTACTGATGGTAGGCTTTAATACTTTGGTCCCAGCTCTCTGCAGGTCATTCACTAGGTCCCCCCGTGTGGTTCTGGGATTTTTGCTCACTGTTCTTGTGATCATTTTGACCCCACGGGGTGAGATCTTGCGTGGAGCCCCAGATCGAGGGAGATTATCAGTGGTCTTGTATGTCTTCCATTTCCTAATAATTGCTCCCACAGTTGATTTCTTCAAACCAAGCTGCTTATCTATTGCAGATTCAGTCTTCCCAGCCTGGTGCAGGTCTACAATTTTGTTTCTGGTGTCCTGGTGTCCTGGTCTTGGCCATAGTGGAGTTTGGAGTGTGACTGTTTGAGGTTGTGGACAGGTGTCTTTTATACTGATAACAAGTTCAAACAGGTGCCATTAATACAGGTAACGAGTGGAGGACAGAGGAGCCTCTTAAAAAAGAAGTTACAGGTCTGTGAGAGACAGAAATCTTGCTTGTTTGTAGGTGACCAAATACTTATTTTCCACCATAATTTGCAAATAAATTCATAAAAAATCCTACAATGTGATTTTCTGGATTTTTTTTCTCATTTTGTCTGTCATAGTTGAAGTGTACCTATGATGAAAATTACAGACCTCTCTCATCTTTTTAAGTGGGAGAACTTGCACAAATGGTGGCTGACTACATTTTTTGCCCCACTGTACATGAATGCAAGGGGCGTACATTTATTGGAATATGTTTTAGTAACAATGTATTTTCATGACATATGGTGTTGAATACCCAATAAGCTAAACATCAACTAAATGAATGAAGTGAGAGATTCTATAGTATTTATGAGGCATCACAGTGGCCACACTGTGTAGGGGTGGGTGGCGGCTTTGTTCTCTCAACTACAAAAATGACCCAAGTTTACAAAATGACACGAGCAAAAGTCTCCTAACACACACACACCCGACACGATTCACACACACCCACACAATTCTCCATCTGCTATAAAACCCAAATTGCTCCAGGGGCCAAATTGCAACGACTCATAAATCAAAGAGCTGGTACGCATACCAAAGAGACAGGAAATGTAACGCAATCACAGAGGAAGTTGTCATTTGTTTTGAATGAGAACGTGTAAATTATTACAGCCAGAAAGTAGGGTTAGTTATTCAAAGACGACACATCTCTCCCTCTCTACCCACTACACTCTACAGACTCATACTATACCTCAACCCTAAAACCACAACACATCTCTCCCTCTCTACCCACTACACTCTACAGACTCATACTATACCTCAACCCTAAAACCACAACACATCTCTCCCTCTCTACCCACTACACTCTACAGACAGTCCTGTCAGACAGACTCATCCTGTACATCAACCCTAAAACCACGACACATCTCTCCCTCTCTACCCACTACACTCTACAGACAGTCCTGTTAGACAGACTCATACTGTACATCAACCCTAAAACCACGACACAAAAGGGCAACACTAGTAGATAAAGGTTCGAAGGGATGAATAAAATCTCAAGGTTAGAATGGTGCTGGTCTGATCCACTTCTCTGTGTCTGAATAGTCATAACAA
This sequence comes from Oncorhynchus mykiss, assembly GCF_013265735.2. Classification (NCBI taxonomy): domain Eukaryota; kingdom Metazoa; phylum Chordata; class Actinopteri; order Salmoniformes; family Salmonidae; genus Oncorhynchus; species Oncorhynchus mykiss. The sequence goes on along the minus strand of NC_048577.1, from coordinate 7,212,665 downwards.
GTCATATTAATGGTGACAGGCAACGGTCTCCATATTTAAACCACAACATATTAATGGTGACAGGCAACGGTCTCCATATTTAAACCACAACACATTAATGGTGACAGGCAACGGTCTCCATATATAAACCACAACATATTAATGGTGACAGACAACGGTCTCCATATTTAAACCACAACACATTAATGGTGACAGGCAACGGTCTCCATATTTAAACCACAACACATTAATGGTGACAGGCAACGGTCTCCATATTTAAACCACAACATATTAATGGTGACAGGCAATGGTCTCCATATTTAAACCACAACACATTAAGGACCGTTGGCAGTAGATCTCCTGCTGGGTGTGATAACAGACCATAAGGACCGTTGGCAGTAGATCTCCTGCTGGGTGATAACAGACCATAAGGACCGTTGGCAGTAGATCTCCTGCTGGGTGATAACAGACCATAAGGACCGTTGGCAGTAGATCTCCTGCTGGGTGTGATAACAGACCATAAGGACCGTTGGCAGTAGATCTCCTGCTGGGTGATAACAGACCATAAGGACCGTTGGCAGTAGATCTCCTGCTGGGTGTGATAACAGACCATAAGGACCGTTGGCAGTAGATCTCCTGCTGGGTGTGATAACAGACCATAAGGACCGTTGGCAGTAGATCTCCTGCTGGGTGTGATAACAGACCATAAGGACCGTTGGCAGTAGATCTCCTGCTGGGTGTGATAACAGACCATAAGGACCGTTGGTAGTAGATCTCCTGCTGGGTGATAACAGACCATAAGGACCGTTGGCAGTAGATCTCCTGCTGGGTGATAACAGACCATAAGGACCGTTGGCAGTAGATCTCCTGCTGGGTGTGATAACAGACCATAAGGACCGTTGGCAGTAGATCTCCTGCTGGGTGTGATAACAGACCATAAGGACCGTTGGCAGTAGATCTCCTGCTGGGTGTGATAACAGACCATAAGGACCGTTGGTAGTAGATCTCCTGCTGGGTGATAACAGACCATAAGGACCGTTGGCAGTAGATCTCCTGCTGGGTGTGATAACAGACCATAAGGACCGTTGGCAGTAGATCTCCTGCTGGGTGTGATAACAGACCATAAGGACCGTTGGCAGTAGATCTCCTGCTGGGTGATAACAGACCATAAGGACCGTTGGCAGTAGATCACCTGCTGGGTGATAACAGACCATAAGGACCGTTGGCAGTAGATCTCCTGCTGGGTGTGATAACAGAACATAAGGACCGTTGGCAGTAGATCTCCTGCTGGGTGTGATAACAGAACATAAGGACCGTTGGCAGTAGATCTCCTGCTGGGTGTGATAACAGACCATAAGGACCGTTGGCTGTAGATCTCCTGCTGGGTGTGATAACAGACCATAAGGACCGTTGGCTGTAGATCTCCTGCTGGGTGTGATAACAGAACATAAGGACCGTTGGCAGTAGATCTCCTGCTGGGTGTGATAACAGAACATAAGGACCGTTGGCTGTAGATCTCCTGCTGGGTGTGATAACAGACCATAGTTGGCTGTAGATCTCCTGCTGGGTGTGATAACAGACCATAGTTGGCTGTAGATCTCCTGCTGGGTGTGATAACAGACCATAGTTGGCTGTAGATCTCCTGCTGGGACGAACAGTGACGATTTAACAAGGAAAATCATGGGGAATGAACAGAACATAAAACGGTCAACGTTCTGAGGTCAGAGGTTATTTGTAGCATTGGTCCGAGCGGTCTGTCTCGTCCTTAACAAAGCAGGGACGCCACAGGAAGTGAGGAGTAGGAAAACAAAAGTTTATTTTTAAAAGACAAACAGACAAATAACACTACTAGCTACAGGAGTTAGAGAGGAAGAGAGAGAATCCTACCGTCAAAATAAAGAGAGAGAAAAGAGAGGGTTGCATAATTTGTTTGTTTATCCATCTTTAATACGAGGGTCCTCAGATAAATCTCTTGTGCAGGGCTCTGTTCAAGATCACAAATGTTGTGCAACGTTACCCGAAAACAGCTTTTGTGACCTTAAAGATCAACTAGCGCCGGGGTGAAGTTTCCCCTAGGTACAGATCTAGGATCAGCTTGACCTCCCTCAATCATAACCTTAACCGCTAGTGGGGAAAATGCTAAGCTGCCCCAGGATCAGCATTTAGGGGAAACTTCACCCCGGCTCCATGAGTCTGTTAATGCTGGACGTCACCACGGTTGAGAACACAGCGAGCTTGTAAACGTAGCCTACGTATGTAGCCACTTCTCAAAATGTCTGCCATACTGTCCTCATCGGCTGTGTGAATGTAGCCTCAGACGACCATCCTGACCGCTGAGCTCTCAGTTGGTCTCACTTCATTTCATCCGTGTAGCAAAACAGATTGTAAGCGTGTGATATCAGGATGGTCGTATGAGGTTAGGGTCAATGTATCCTCAAGATAAAAAGAGAGAAAAATAGGATGTATTCAAAACAGATTGTAAGCGTGTGATATCAGGATGGTCGTATGAGGTTAGGGTCAATGTATCCTCAAGATAAAAAGAGAGAAAAATAGGATGTATTCAGAACGTGAAGAAAGTAAACAGGTTTTAGCTCCCACATAAACATTCAGTCACCAGTCACCAGGAAACAGGAAACAGGAAACAGGAAACACCCTTTCCTTGTTTTTGTCTGTATTTCTTTCATTTTCTTATTTTTTCTGAATCCGAGAGAAAAATAAATTCCACGTCTGATTCATCAAGCTCAGGTTGTCTCGGATCGTTCGTTCATGTCAAACGACATGGATGGATCGGTTGCCTAGTAACGGAAGGCCAACCAACAGAGCAGAGAAAACAAACAACCAAATGTACATTTTTAGAACTAAAAGGGTTTTTTATCAACAACAAGAACAAAAGAAGAAAAATGATTCAATCCAACGACAGCCTCCCACAGCGGCACCCTATTCCCTCTATAGGGCACTACCAAAAGTTATAGTGCACTACCAGACGTAGTACACTATATAGGGAATAGGGTGCAATTTGGGAAGGAGATTGGATATTTGCATGGATCAGTCTAGTAACAGTTCTGTCAATATACACACACACACAAACACAATGTAGTAATAGCGCTCACACACACACACATCTCTTTAGACAGAAACCACTTTAGACAGAAACCACTCACACACACACACATCTCTTAAGACAGAAACCACTCACACTGTATAGTACAGACTTCCAGACAAACCCCAACAGTCAGCCAGATCAACCCCAGAGTAGTATGGTGTGTGGTGGGGATCAGTTGACCGGGGTGTCCGTCAGTATCTGGAGGAGTTGGCATCATTTCCTCAAACATGGGGTGGGGGGCTTGGTCAGTGGAGGAGTGGTGTGTGTAGGGCAGGTGGGGAGAGAGAGAGGTGAGGCAGTGGAGGAGTGGTGTGTGTAGGGCAGGTGGGGAGAGAGAGAGGTGTGTGTGTAGTTAGATAGAGGAGTGTGTGTGTAGGGCAGGTGGGGAGAGAGAGAGGTGAGGCAGTGGAGGAGTGGTGTGTGTAGGGCAGGTGGGGAGAGAGAGAGGTGTGTGTGTAGTTAGATAGAGGAGTGTGTGTGTAGTCAGATAGGGTCAGGGGGGGGGTGAGGACTATACATGTGTCTCTCAGGAGATGGTGGAGAACTCTTTGAGCAGGAGGTCCTGACTCAGTGTGTTCAGAGACACATTCTTCCTCACATTCAGACTGATGGAGCGAACCTAGAGAGAGAGAGAGGGGGAGAGAGAGAGAGAGAGAGAGAGGGGGGAGAGAGAGGGGGGAGAGAGAGAGAGAGGGGGGGGGGGGAGAGAGAGAGAGAGGGGGGGGGGGGAGGGGAGAGAGAGAGAGGGGGGGAGAGAGAGGGGGGGGAGACAGAGAGAGAGAGGGGGGGGGAGAGAGAGAGCGGGGGGAGAGAGTGAGTAGGGAGAGAGAGAGAGAGAGTGAGTAGGGGGAGGGGGAGAGAGAGAGAGAGCGAGAGAGAGAGAGAGAGAGAGGTAGAGTGTGAGTAGGGCAACAAAATAATTGTGATTTGACATGTAATAAAGATCAAAACACTTGGAATCCTAGAAATAGAATGATTAGAATTAAGAATAAAAGTGGAAAGCAGCATCGTTCTAGTTTGGAACAATCTGCCTGGATCTGACCTGACAGAACAGCAAATTAATAGTGAACCTGACAGAACAGCAAACTAATAGTGAACCTGACAGAACAGCAAATTAATAGTGAACCCGACAGAACAGCAAACTAATAGTGAACCCGACAGAACAGCAAACTAATAGTGAACCTGACAGAACAGCAAATTAATAGTGAACCTGACAGAACAGCAAACTAATAGTGAACCTGACAGAACAGCAAACTAATAGTGAACCCGACAGAACAGCAAACTAATAGTGAACCCGACAGAACAGCAAACTAATAGTGAACCCGACAGAACAGCAAACTAATAGTGAACCCGACAGAACAGCAAACTAATAGTGAACCCGACAGAACAGCAAACTAATAGTGAACCCGACAGAACAGCAAACTAATAGTGAACCCGACAGAACAGCAAACTAATAGTGAACCCGACAGAACAGCAAACTAATAGTGAACCCGACAGAACAGCAAACTAATAGTGAACCTGACAGAACAGCAAACTATTAGTGAACCCGACAGAACAGCAAACTAATAGTGAACCTGACAGAACAGCAAACTAATAGTGAACCCGACAGAACAGCAAACTAATAGTGAACCTGACAGAACAGCAAACTAATAGTGAACCTGACAGAACAGCAAACTAATAGTGAACCCGACAGCGAGGAAGAACTGTGCTGCTTGATTGACAGGGGGCGGGGCTTGGTGTGAGGGAAGCAGTCACAAGAGGTCAGGGAGACGACAAAAACTGACGCTACAGTGGCGTTTATATTTTTGACAATTTGATGTGAATTCAACTAATTGTGCAGGACTATGAGTGAGACACCAACTTTACCAATACAAGCATGTATCATGTCCCATGTACTGTGTGTTTATTCTGTTCCCTCTCACCAGTTCTTTAAAGAAGGCAGCCTCCTTGGGTTGTTCAGAGTATCTCTCAAACTGGTCCAGACCATCCTGCAGCTTCAGGGTCAACGTGTCATAGTTGGACCGAACCACCTCCAATACCTACAGGGGGAGGGGGGGACATTTTGAAATAGATGGAGAGAGATGAGATATGGAGGAGAGAGATGGAAAGAGGAAGAGAGAGAGAACAGTAGGGAAAGAGAGAGAGAGGGGAGAAAAATAGGAAGATAGAGGGGGAGGAGAGAGATGGGAAGAGGAAACAAGGGGGAGAGAGAGAGATGGGAAGAGGAAACAAGGGAGAGAGAGAGATGGGAAGA
>NC_048577.1:7197329-7202329 GCF_013265735.2 Oncorhynchus mykiss | reverse complement strand
GCAGTACTGCCAGACCTGGGCCCTGGGAGTAAACACCCACAGCACCTGGCCTACAGCAGAGCCTGGACCTGCTAGAGCAGTACTGCCAGACCTGGGCCCTGGCAGTAAACCCCCACAGCAGATGGCCTACAGCAGAGCCTGGACCTGCTAGAGCAGTACTGCCAGACCTGGGCCCTGGCAGTAAACCCTCACAGCAGATGGCCTACAGCAGAGCCTGGACCTGCTAGAGCAGTACTGCCAGACCTGGGCCCTGGCAGTAAACACCCACAGCACCTGGCCTACAGCAGAGCCTGGACCTGCTAGAGCAGTACTGCCAGACCTGGGCCCTGGGAGTAAACACCCACAGCACCTGGCCTACAGCAGAGCCTGGACCTGCTAGAGCAGTACTGCCAGACCTGGGCCCTGGCAGTAAACCACAAAAAAGACTCAAATAATGATTTTCCAGAGAAGATTCAGATATCAGGGAATTAGACCAAAGTTCTCAATTGGTACAAAATATAGAGAGTACTGCACGCACTACAATTACTTAGGCCAGACAATATGTATTAACTGGTTAACGGACCCCCCCCCCCCCTCTCTGAAAAGTGGCTAGCGAGCGGCAGCCTCACTCTAACAGTCCTTTATCACTGTGTTCTCGGCTACATGGACAACAGGATACACATTACATTTCAGACTGATTTTCACATGATTATTAATACACAAATGAACATTATTCACATGGAATACTGCATTCCATTAAACATCAGTCAAAAAGAGCAATGTACGGTATGACTCGTATTATCACTTCATTAACCTACTTAATAGTATAACAACACAAATTCAACAATGATTTGGCAGTAAATTGTAATCAAATTAAAATGTTGATGCATAATAACGAGTTCATTACCTGAATGCATCTCTATAGCCTGGGCTTTAACAAAATATTCATACAAATGGGATTAGGTCCTCCCATAGTCTAGGCCTTGTAGAGACAGGGTCATTAAGTTAGGCCTGCCTAATGAACGAGGCACTGGGAAGAAATACAGACATCCAGCCAGAGTATCACCTAGCATCATCAAAATAAATGTTCATAACATGCACAATTAGAAGCATCCATCTATATAGAGAAAGCGTGACTAAATTCGAGCCCATTTTTGCTCAGCGCCTCCTCCTTCGATTGTCTCGTCTGGCTGCCAACGAACAGCCCCCACCTGCTGATCTGCACCGTGTCTCTCTCTGGCTCTGGCGTGGCTCTCCGTGGCTCTGGCGTGGCTCTGGCGTGGCTCTCCGTGGCTCTGGCGTGGCTCTGGCGTGGCTCTGGCGTGGCTCTGGCGCGGCTCTGGCGTGGCTCTGGCGTGGCTCTGGCGCGGCTCTGAACATGCTAGCTGTTCTCCGCGGCGCATCATCACTTCAGACGCGTTCCGTCGTGGTGTTTTCGGTTGGCCTACTACTACTGGTAGTACTGGTGAAATGTACGGTATGACTCGTAAATCACCATACAGACGACACACTTCCATTTCATCCACCATCTTGACTTCAATTTGGTCGTCCAACATACTATCAGCGTCTTCGCCGATGACTGACCTGGTCTCTGACCAGTCAATCAGTTTAATTACATTGATGACTGACCTGATCTCTGGCCAGTCAATCAGTTTAATTACATTGATGACTGACCTGGTCTCTGGCCAGTCAATCAGTTTAATTACATTGATGACTGACCTGATCTCTGGCCAGTCAATCAGTTTAATTACATTGATGACTGACCTGGTCTCTGGCCAGTCAATCAGTTTAATTACATTGATGACTGACCTGATCTCTGGCCAGTCAATCAGTTTAATTACATTGATGACTGACCTGGTCTCTGGATCACATTTATCACTGTCCCAATACATATGGAGCTCACTGTGTGTGTGTGTGTGTGTGTGTGTGTGTGTGTGTGTGTGTGGTGGGTGTGGTGTATGGTGTGTGTGGTGTGGTGTGGTGTGGTGTGGGTGGGTGGGGTGTGGTGTGTGTGTGTGGTGTGGTGTGTGTGGTGTGGTGTATGGTGTGTGGGTGTGGTGTGGGTGTGGTGTGGTGTGGTGTGGGTGGTGTGTGGTGTGGTGTGGTGTGGTGGGGTGGGGTGTGTGGTGTGGTGTGGTGTGGTGTGGTGGGGTGTGGTGGGGTGTGGTGTGGTGGGGTGTGTGGTGTGGGGTATGGTGTGTGGTGTGGGGTATGATGTGTGGTGTGTGGTGTGGTGTGGTGTGTGGTGTATGGTGTGTGGTGTGGTGTGTGGTGTGGTGTGTGGTGTGGTGTGGTGTGTGGTGTGGGGTATGGTGTGTGGTGTGGGGTATGGTGTGTGGTGTGTGGTGTGGTGTGGTGTGGTATGGTGTGGTGTGGGGTATGGTGTGTGGTATGGTGTGTGGTGTGGTGTGTGGTGTGGGGTATGGTGTGTGGTGTGTGGTGTGGTGTGTGGTGTGTGGTGTGGGGTATGGTGTGTGGTGTGTGGTGTGGTGTGTGGTGGGGTATGGTGTGTGGTGTGGGGTATGGTGTGTGGTGTGGGGTGTGTGTGGTGTGGTGTGGTGTGGTGTGGTGTGGTGTGGGGTATGGTGTGGTGTGGTGTGGTATGTTATTGTGTGTGTGTGTGTGTGTGTGTGTGTGTGTGTGTTATCCTCTTATGGAGAAAGGGGGGGGGGGGGGGGGGTAAGATGCATGTGTTTATTCAAATGTATCAATGCAAGGATGTGGAGAAGGATAGAGGGGTAGAGGGAGGGAGGAACAGAGAGCAAGAGAGAGGCAGAGAGAGACAGAGAGAGAGGCAGAGAGAGACCCCTGATAGAGACACACCCTGATAGATAAACATGTGCACCAAAATAATACCAAAACGTACGCTAGTTTTATCGACATCCAAAAAGCATTTGATTCTATTTGGCATACAGGACTGTTCTACAAAGTTATTGAAAGTGGTGTAGGGGGTAAAACATGACATAATTAAATCAATGTATACTGGCAATACGTGCAGCATCAAAATTGGTAAGAAAATAACAGAATTCTTTCACCAGAGGCGGGGCGTTCGCCAGGGTTGCAATCTGAGCCCTGCACTCTTTAATATTTACATCAACGAATTGGCCACTATTGTAGAAAAATCCTCAGCCGCTGGTGTTAGTCTCCACAGTTCAGAGGTTAAATGCCTGCTATTCGCAGATGACCTATGCCTGCTGTCACCCACAGCACATGGCCTACAGCAGAGCCTGGACCTGCTAGAGCAGTACTGCCAGACCTGGGCCCTGGCAGTAAACCCCCACAGCACATGACCTACAGCAGAGCCTGGACCTGCTAGAGCAGTACTGCCAGACCTGGGCCCTGGCAGTAAACCCCCACAGCAGATGGCCTACAGCAGAGCCTGGACCTGCTAGAGCAGTACTGCCAGACCTGGGCCCTGGCAGTAAACCCCCACAGCACATGACCTACAGCAGAGCCTGGACCTGCTAGAGCAGTACTGCCAGACCTGGGCCCTGGCAGTAAACCCTCACAGCAGATGGCCTACAGCAGAGCCTGGACCTGCTAGAGCAGTACTGCCAGACCTGGGCCCTGGCAGTAAACCACAAAAAAGACTCAAATAATGATTTTCCAGAGAAGATTCAGATATCAGGGAATTAGACCAAAGTTCTCAATTGGTACAAAATATAGAGAGTACTGCACACACTACAATTACTTAGGCCAGACAAAATGTATTAACTGTTTAACGGACCCCCCCCCCCCCCTCTCTGAAAAGTGGCTAGCGAGCGGCAGCCTCACTCTAACAGTCCTTTATCACTGTGTTCTCGGCTACATGGACAACAGGATACACATTACATTTCAGACTGATTTTCACATGATTATTAATACACAAATGAACATTATTCACATGGAATACTGCATTCCATTAAACATCAGTCAAAAAGAGCAATGTACGGTATGACTCGTATTATCACTTCATTAACCTACTTAATTGTATAACAACACAAATTCAACAATGATTGACAGTAATCGTAATCAAATTAAAATGTTGATGCATAATAACGAGTTCATTACCTGAATGCATCTCTATAGCCTGGGCTTTAACAAAATATTCATACAAATGGGATTAGGTCCTCCCATAGTCTAGGCCTTGTAGAAACAGGGTCATTAAGTTAGGTCTGCCTAATGAACGAGGCACTGGGAAGAAATACATACATCCAGCCAGAGTATCACCTAGCATCATCAAAATAAAAATGTTCATAACATGCACAATTAGAAGCATCAATCTATATAGAGAAAGCGTGACGAAATTCGAGCCCAGTAATTTTGCTCAGCGCCTCCTCCTTCGATTGTCTCGTCTGGCTGCCAACGAACAGCCCCCACCTGCTGATCTGCACCGTGTCTGTCCGTGGCTCTGGCGTGGCTCTGGCGTGGTGCTGGACATGCTTGCTGTTCTCCGCGGCGCTGGTGTGGCGCTGGACGTGCTAGCTGTTCTCCGCGGCTACGTCGTGGTGTTTTCGGTTGGCCTACTACTACTGGTAGTACTGGTGAAATGTACGGTATGACTCGTAAATCACCATACAGACGACACACTTCCATTTCATCCACCATCTTGACTTCAATTTGGTCGTCCAACATACTATCAGCGTCTTCGCCGATGACTGACCTGATCTCTGGCCAGTCAATCAGTTTAATTACATTGATGACTGACCTGGTCTCTGGCCAGTCAATCGGTTTAATTACATTGATGACTGACCTGGTCTCTGGCCAGTCAATCGGTTTAATTACATTGATGACTGACCTGGTCTCTGGCCAGTCAATCAGTTTAATTACATTGATGACTGACCTGGTCTCTGGCCAGTCAATCAGTTTAATTACATTGATGACTGACCTGGTCTCTGGCCAGTCAATCAGTTTAATTACATTGATGACTGACCTGGTCTCTGGCCAGTCAATCAGTTTAATTACATTGATGACTGACCTGGTCTCTGGCCAGTCAATCAGTTTAATTACATTGATGACTGACCTGATCTCTGGCCAGTCAA
>NC_048577.1:7189829-7192329 GCF_013265735.2 Oncorhynchus mykiss | reverse complement strand
ATGACAGAATCTCTCTCTCTCTGTGTAATGACAGAATCTCTCTCTCTCTCGATGTGTAATGACATAATCTCTCTCTCTCTCTCTCTGTGTAATGACAGAATCTCTCTCTCTCTGTGTAATGACAGAATCTCTCTCTCTCTGTGCAATGACAGAATCTCTCTCTCTCTGTGTAATGACAGAATCTCTCTCTCTCTGTGTAATGACAGAATCTCTCTCTCTCTGTGTAATGACAGAATCTCTCTCTCTCTGTGTAATGACAGAATCTCTCTCTCTCTGTGTAATGACAGAATCTCTCTCTCTGTGTAATGACAGAATCTCTCTCTCTCTGTGTAATGACAGAATCTCTCTCTCTCTCTGTGTAATGACAGAATCTCTCTCTCTCTGTGTAATGACAGAATCTCTCTCTCTCTGTGTAATGACAGAATCTCTCTCTCTCTGTGTAATGACAGAATCTCTCTCTCTCTCTGTGTAATGACAGAATCTCTCTCTCTCTGTGTAATGATATAATCTCTCTCTCTGTGTAATGACAGAATCTCTCTCTCTCTGTGTAATGACAGAATCTCTCTCTCTCTGTGTAATGACAGAATCTCTCTCTCTCTGTGTAATGACAGAATCTCTCTCTCTCTCTGTGTAATGACAGAATCTCTCTCTCTCTGTGTAATGATATAATCTCTCTCTCTGTGTAATGACAGAATCTCTCTCTCTCTGTGTAATGACAGAATCTCTCTCTCTCTGTGTAATGACAGAATCTCTCTCTCTCTGTGTAATGACAGAATCTCTCTCTCTCTGTGTAATGACAGAATCTCTCTCTCTGTGTAATGACAGAATCTCTCTCTGTGTAATGACAGAATCTCTCTCTCTCTCTGTGTAATGACAGAATCTCTCTCTGTGTGTAATGACAGAATCTCTCTCTCTCTCTGTGTAATGACAGAATCTCTCTCTCTCTGTGTAATGACAGAATCTCTCTCTCTCTGTGTAATGACAGAATCTCTCTCTCTCTGTGTAATGACAGAATCTCTCTCTCTCAATAATGACATCATCTCTCTCTCTCTCTGTGTAATGACAGAATCTCTCTCTCTCTGTGTAATGACAGAATCTCTCTCTCTCTGTGTAATGACAGAATCTCTCTCTCTCTGTGTAATGACAGAATCTCTCTCTCGCTCTGTGTAATGATATAATCTCTCTCTCTGTGTAATGACAGAATCTCTCTCTCTCTGTGTAATGACAGAATCTCTCTCTCTCTGTGTAATGACAGAATCTCTCTCTCTCTGTGTAATGACAGAATCTCTCTCTCTCTGTGTAATGACAGAATTTCTCTCTCTGTGTAATGACAGAATCTCTTTCTGTGTAATGACAGAATCTCTCTCTCTCTCTGTGTAATGACAGAATCTCTCTCTCTGTGTAATGACAGAATCTCTCTCTCTCTGTGTAATGATATAATCTCTCTCTCTGTGTAATGACAGAATCTCTCTCTCTCTGTGTAATGACAGAATCTCTCTCTCTCTGTGTAATGACAGAATCTCTCTCTCTCTGTGTAATGACAGAATCTCTCTCTCTCTGTGTAATGACAGAATCTCTCTCTCTCTGTGTAATGACAGAATCTCTCTCTCTCTGTGTAATGACAGAATCTCTCTCTGTGTAATGACAGAATCTCTCTCTCTCTCTGTGTAATGACAGAATCTCTCTCTGTGTGTAATGACAGAATCTCTCTCTCTCTCTGTGTAATGACAGAATCTCTCTCTCTCTGTGTAATGACAGAATCTCTCTCTCTCTGTGTAATGACAGAATCTCTCTCTGTGTAATGACAGAATCTCTCTCTCTCTGTGTAATGACAGAATCTCTCTCGCTCTCTGTGTAATGACAGAATCTCTCTCTCTCTGTGTAATGACAGAATCTCTCTCTCTCTGTGTAATGACAGAATCTCTCTCTCTGTGTAATGACAGAATCTCTCTCTCTCTGTGTAATGATATAATCTCTCTCTCTGTGTAATGACAGAATCTATCTCTCTCTGTGTAATGACAGAATCTATCTCTCTCTGTGTAATGACAGAATCTCTCTCTGTGTAATGACAGAATCCATCACTGTGCTTATCAGCTGGTAAATAAAGCATATATACGTCCAAACCTTCTCCCTTTCTTTCCTCTCCTTTCTTTCTTTCATCGCCTCCATTTCTTACCTCTCCTCCCTTTCTTTCTTTCCTCTCCTCCCTTTCTTTCTTTCCTCTCCTCCCTTTCTTTCCTCTCCTCCCTTTCTTTCTTTCCTCTCCTCCCTTTCTTTCCTCTCCTCCCTTTCTTTCTTTCCTCTCCTCCCTTTCTTTCCTCTCCTCCCTTTCTTTCTTTCCTCTCCTCCCTTTCTTTCCTCTCCTCCCTTTCTTTCTTCTCCTCCCTTTCTTTCCTCTCCTCCCTTTCTTTCCTCTCCTCCCTTTCTTTCCTCTCCTCCCTTTCTTTCCTCTCTTCCCTTTCTTTCTTTCCTCTCCTTCTCTTTCTTTCTTTCCTCTCCT
>NC_048577.1:7179829-7184829 GCF_013265735.2 Oncorhynchus mykiss | reverse complement strand
GCTGACTGCTACTGCCTGAACAGAGATAACGTTGTCTGGCTGGCTGACAGCTACTGCCTGAACAGAGATAATGTCTGGCTGACTGCTACTGCCTGAACAGAGATAATGTCTGGCTGGCTGACTGCTACTGCCTGAACAGAGATAATGTTGTCTGGCTGGTTGACTGCTACTGCCTGAACAGAGATAATGACTTTAAGGAATGAAAAATAAGTATAAGTAATATAGAGTAATGTTTCATAGGAGCTAGGAGCTAGGGATTATGAGCTAGGGGTTAGGAGCTAGGGGTTATGAGCTAGGGGTTAGGAGCTAGGGGTTAGGGTCTAGGGGTTAAGAGCTATGGGTTAGGGAGCTAGGTGTTAGGAGCTATGGGTTAGGGTCTAGGGGTTAGGAGCTAGGGGTTAGGAGCTAGGGGTTAGGAGCTAGGGGTTAGGAGCTAGGGGTTAGGAGCTAGGGGTTAGGAGCTAGGGGTTAAGAGCTAGGGGTTAGGAGCTATGGGTTAAGAGCTAGGGGTTAGGGTCTATGGGTTAGGAGCTAGGGGTTAGGAGCTAGGGGTTAGGAGCTAGGGGTTAGGAGCTAGGGGTTAGGAGCTATGGGTTAGGAGCTATGGGTTAGGGTCTAGGGGTAGATATTAGTGGATGTATGTGTGTTCTCACCAGTAGAGCCAGGTGAAAGATGTTGTGCTTGGCCAACAGAACGGTCTCATTGGACAGCAGGAATTTCAACAGGTTGATCAGAGCTGGTGGGAAAAGAGAAGGCAAAGAAACACTCAATATTATTATAATACAACCACTGAAACAGAATGGAGAAACACACAATATTATTATAATACAACCACTGAAACAGAATGGAGAAACACACAATATTATTATAATACAACCACTGAAACAGAATGGAGAAACACACAATATTATTATAATACAACCACTGAAACAGAATGGAGAAACACTCAATATTATTATAATACAACCACTGAAACAGAATGGAGAAACACACAATATTATTATAATACAACCACTGAAACAGAATGGAGAAACACACAATAGTATTATAATACAACCACTGAAACAGAATGGAGAAACACACAATATTATTATAATACAACCACTGAAACAGGATGGAGAAACACTCAATATTATTATACCATAATACAACCACTGAAACAGAATGGAGAAACACTCAATATTATTATAATACAACCACTGAAACAGAATGGAGAAACACACAATATTATTATAATACAACCACTGAAACAGAATGGAGAAACACACAATATTATTATAATACAACCACTGAAACAGAATGGAGAAACACACAATATTATTATAATACAACCACTGAAACAGAATGGAGAAACACACAATATTATTATAATACAACCACTGAAACAGAATGGAGAAACACTCAATATTATTATAATACAACCACTGAAACAGAATGGAGAAACACACAATATTATTATAATACAACCACTGAAACAGAATGGAGAAACACACAATAGTATTATAATACAACCACTGAAACAGAATGGAGAAACACACAATATTATTATAATACAACCACTGAAACAGGATGGAGAAACACACAATATTATTATAATACAACACAACCACAGCTTGTCTCTGAATGGAAGGACAAACAGACAGGAGGACATAGTAACTGTTCAGACCCTCTGCTAGACTCATTAGTATGTGAGACAATAGAAAGACAGAGGAGGTGGAAGGGAAGAGAGAGTAACACCCACACTGTTACTGAGGGTCTGAACAGACAACACTGTTACTGAGGGTCTGAACAGACAACACTGTTACTGAGGGTCTGAACAGACAACACTGTTACTGGGGGTCTGAACAGACGACACTGTTACTGGGGGTCTGAACAGACAACACTGTTACTGGGGGTCTGAACAGACAACACACTGTTACTGAGGGTCTGAACAGACAACACTGTTACTGAGGGTCTGAACAGACAACACTGTTACTGGGGGTCTGAACAGACAACACACTGTTACTGAGGGTCTGAACAGACAACACTGTTACTGAGGGTCTGAAGAGACAACACTGTTACTGAGGGTCTGAACAGACAACACACTGTTACTGAGGGTCTGAACAGACAACACTGTTACTGAGGGTCAGAACAGACAACACTGTTACTGAGGGTCTGAACAGGCAACACACTGTTACTGAGGGTCTGAACAGACAACACTGTTACTGAGGGTCTGAACAGACAACACTGTTACTGGGGGTCTGAACAGACAACACACTGTTACTGAGGGTCTGAACAGACAACACTGTTACTGAGGGTCTGAACAGACAACACACTGTTACTGAGGGTCTGAACAGACAACACTGTTACTGAGGGTCTGAACAGACAACACTGTTACTGAGGGTCTGAACAGACAACACTGTTACTGAGGGTCTGAACAGACAACACTGTTACTGAGGGTCTGAAGAGACAACACACTGTTACTGGGGGTCTGAACAGACAAGACACTGTTACTGAGGGTCTGAACAGACAACACTGTTACTGGGGGTCTGAACAGACGACACACTGTTACTGGGGGTCTGAACAGACGACACACTGTTACTGGGGGTCTGAACAGACAACACTGTTACTGAGGGTCTGAACAGACAACACACTGTTACTGGGGGTCTGAACAGACAACACTGTTACTGAGGGTCTGAACAGACAACACTGTTACTGAGGGTCTGAACAGACAACACTGTTACTGAGGGTCTGAACAGACAACACACTGTTACTGAGGGTCTGAACAGACAACACTGTTACTGAGGGTCTGAAGAGACAACACACTGTTACTGGGGGTCTGAACAGACAAGACACTGTTACTGAGGGTCTGAACAGACAACACTGTTACTGAGGGTCTGAACAGACAACACTGTTACTGAGGGTCTGAACAGACAACACTGTTACTGAGGGTCTGAACAGACAACACTGTTACTGAGGGTCTGAACAGACAAGACACTGTTACTGAGGGTCTGAACAGACAACACACTGTTACTGAGGGTCTGAACAGACAACACTGTTACTGAGGGTCTGAACAGACAACACTGTTACTGAGGGTCTGAACAGACAAGACACTGTTACTGAGGGTCTGAACAGACAACACACTGTTACTGAGGGTCTGAACAGACAACACTGTTACTGAGGGTCTGAACAGGCAACACTGTTACTGAGGGTCTGAACAGGCAACACTGTTACTGAGGGTCTGAACAGACAACACTGTTACTGGGGGTCTGAACAGACAACACTGTTACTGAGGGTCTGAACAGACAACACTGTTACTGGGGGTCTGAACAGACAACACTGTTACTGAGGGTCTGAACAGACAACACTGTTACTGGGGGTCTGAACAGACAACACTGTTACTGAGGGTCTGAACAGACAACACTTTACTGGGGGTCTGAACAGACAACACTGTTACTGGGGGTCTGAACAGACAACACTGTTACTGAGGGTCTGAACAGACAACACTGTTACTGGGGGTCTGAACAGACAACACTGTTACTGAGGGTCTGAACAGACAACACTGTTACTGGGGGTCTGAACAGACAACACTGTTACTGAGGGTCTGAACAGACAACACTGTTACTGAGGGTCTGAACAGACAACACACTGTTACTGAGGGTCTGAACAGACAACACACTGTTACTGGGGGTCTGAACAGACAACACTGTTACTGGGGGTCTGAACAGACAACACTGTTACTGAGGGTCTGAACAGACAACACACTGTTACTGAGGGTCTGAACAGACAACACACTGTTACTGAGGGTCTGAACAGACAACACTGTTACTGAGGGTCTGAACAGACAACACTGTTACTGAGGGTCTGAACAGACAACACTGTTACTGAGGGTCTGAACAGACAACACTGTTACTGAGGGTCTGAACAGACAACACTGTTACTGAGGGTCTGAACAGACAACACTGTTACTGAGGGTCTGAACAGACAACACACTGTTACTCGGGGTCTGAACAGACAACACTGTTACTGAGGGTCTGAACAGACAACACTGTTACTGAGGGTCTGAACAGACAAGACACTGTTACTGAGGGTCTGAACAGACAACACTGTTACTGAGGGTCTGAACAGACAACACTGTTACTGAGGGTCTGAACAGACAACACTGTTACTGAGGGTCTGAACAGACAACACTGTTACTGAGGGTCTGAACAGACAACACTGTTACTGAGGGTCTGAACAGACAACACTGTTACTGGGGGTCTGAACAGACAACACTGTTACTGAGGGTCTGAACAGACAACACTGTTACTGGGGGTCTGAACAGACAACACTGTTACTGAGGGTCTGAACAGACAACACTGTTACTGAGGGTCTGAACAGACAACACTGTTACTGAGGGTCTGAACAGACAACACTGTTACTGAGGGTCTGAACAGACACTGTTACTGAGGGTCTGAACAGACAACACACTGTTACTGAGGGTCTGAACAGACAACACTGTTACTGAGGGTCTGAACAGGCAACACTGTTACTGAGGGTCTGAACAGACAACACTGTTACTGGGGGTCTGAACAGACAACACTGTTACTGAGGGTCTGAACAGACAACACTGTTACTGGGGGTCTGAACAGACAACACTGTTACTGAGGGTCTGAACAGACAACACTGTTACTGGGGGTCTGAACAGACAACACTGTTACTGAGGGTCTGAACAGACAACACTTTACTGGGGGTCTGAACAGACAACACTGTTACTGGGGGTCTGAACAGACAACACTGTTACTGAGGGTCTGAACAGACAACACTGTTACTGGGGGTCTGAACAGACAACACTGTTACTGAGGGTCTGAACAGACAACACTGTTACTGGGGGTCTGAACAGACAACACTGTTACTGAGGGTCTGAACAGACAACACTGTTACTGAGGGTCTGAACAGACAACACACTGTTACTGAGGGTCTGAACAGACAACACACTGTTACTGGGGGTCTGAACAGACAACACTGTTACTGGGGGTCTG
>NC_048577.1:7159829-7172329 GCF_013265735.2 Oncorhynchus mykiss | reverse complement strand
GTCCTATAGGACAGAGAGTAAGACATCATACTGGTCCTATAGGACAGAGAGTAAGACATCATACTGGTCCTATAGGACAGAGAGAAAGACATCAGCATACTGGTCCTATAGGACAGAGAGAAATACATCATACTGGTCCTATAGGACAGAGAGAAAGACATCATACTGGTCCTATAGGACAGAGAGAAAGACATCATACTGGTCCTATAGGACAGAGAGAAAGACATCATACTGGTCCTATAGGACAGAGAGAAAGACATCATACTGGTCCTATAGGACAGAGAGAAAGACATCATACTGGTCCTATAGGACAGAGAGAAAGACATCATACTGGTCCTATAGGACAGAGAGTAAGACATCACACTGGTCCTATAGAACAGAGAGTAAGACATCATACTGGTCCTATTGGACAGAGAGAAAGACAGAGAGAGATATCAAAGAGGAGGAGAGACAATACGAGCGGAAGGGACGGAGACAGAGAAGCAGAGTTTGAGACCCATCACACAGGTGTACATACCTCCGTCACACAGGTGCACGTACCTCCGTCACACAGGTGCACGTACCTCCGTCACACAGGTGCACGTACCTCCGTCACACAGGTGCACATACCTCCGTCACACAGGTGCACGTACCTCCGTCACACAGGTGCACGTACCTCCGTCACACAGGTGTACGTACCTCCGTCACACAGGTGTACATACCTCCGTCACACAGGTGTACATACCTCCGTCATACATGTGTACATACCTCCGTCACACAGGTGTACATACCTCCGTCACACAGGTGTACATACCTCCGTCATACATGTGTACATACCTCCGTCACACAGGTGTACATACCTCCGTCACACAGGTGTACATACCTCCGTCACACAGGAGTACATACCTCCGTCACACAGGTGTACATACCTCCGTTACACAGGTGTACATACCTCTGTTACACAGGTGTACATACCTCCGATATACAGGTGTACATACCTCCGTTACACAGGTGTACATACCTCCGTTATACAGGTGAGGATGATGAGACAGAGTCTGGCACTGTTGAGTCTGTGTTCATCTGGAGATAGAAAGAGAGGGAGAGAAACACAGAGAGAGAGAGAGAGAGAGAGAGAGAGAGAGAGAGAGAGAGAGAGAGAGAGAGAGAGAGAGAGAGAGAGAGAGAGAGAGGAGATACAGAGAGAGAGCGAGAGAGAGTGAGAGAGCGAGGAGATACAGAGGGAGAGCGAGAGAGAGAGAGAGAGAGAGAGGGAGAGAGAGAGAGAGAATGAATCTGGCACTATTCATATGGAATAAGGAGAGGGGAGACAGGAAGGATGAGAAAGGACAGATGAGGGAGAGAGATACACATTGAGGGAGTGATATGGACTGAAAACGAGCTCAATGAAAAGGCAAAGTAGCAAGAATTGGGAAGGAGAGAGAGGGAGGACAACTTGACAGCTGGTATTTTGAGAAGAGGATTGCGAGAAGTGGGGGAAGAGAGGAGAAGAAAAGGGGAAGAGAGGAGAAGAAAGGGGGAAGAGAGGAGAAGAAAGGGGGGAAGAGAGGAGAAGAAAGGGAGGACGAGAGGAGAAGAAAGGGGGGAGAGAGGAGAAGAAAGGGAGGAAGAGAGGAGAAGAAAGGGGGCAAGAGAGGAGAAGAAAGGGAGGAAGAGAGGAGAAGGGGGGAGAGAGGAGAAGAAAGGGAGGAAGAGAGGAGAATAAAGGGAGGAAGAGAGGAGAAGAAAGGGAGGAAGAGAGGAGAAGAAAGGGGGGAAGAGAGAAGGGGGAAGAGAGGAGAAGAAAGGGGGAAGAGAGGAGAAGAAAGGGGGGAAGTACTGAACAAGAAAATAAGGAATGAAAGAAAGTACAAGATAGAGGGTATGGAGATAGAGAGAATAAATACACAGAGATAGAGAGAGTCTGACTGTGGAGGAGTATTTGATGAAGTGATAGATGATAGAGAGATAGAGTCTGACTGTGGAGGAGTATTTGATGAAGTGATAGAGGACAGAGAGAGATAGAGTCTGACTGTGGAGGAGTATTTGATGAAGTGATAGAGGACAGAGATAGAGAGAGTCTGACTGTGGAGGAGTATTTGATGAAGTGATAGAGGACAGAGATAGAGAGAGTCTGACTGTGGAGGAGTATTTGATGAAGTGATAGAGGACAGAGAGAGATAGAGTCTGACTGTGGAGGAGTATTTGATGAAGTGATAGAGGACAGAGAGAGAGAGTCTGACTGTGGAGGAGTATTTGATGAAGTGATAGAGGACAGAGAGAGAGAGTCTGACTGTGGAGGAGTATTTGATGAAGTGATAGAGGATAGAGAGAGAGAGTCTGACTGTGGAGGAGTATTTGATGAAGTGATAGAGGATAGAGAGAGAGAGTCTGACTGTGGAGGAGTATTTGATGAAGTGATAGAGGATAGAGAGATAGAGTCTGACTGTGGAGGAGTATTTGATGAAGTGATAGAGGACAGAGATAGAGAGAGTCTGACTGTGGAGGAGTATTTGATGAAGTGATAGAGGACAGAGAGAGATAGAGTCTGACTGTGGAGGAGTATTTGATGAAGTGATAGAGGACAGAGATAGAGAGAGTCTGACTGTGGAGGAGTATTTGATGAAGTGATAGAGGATAGAGAGATAGAGTCTGACTGTGGAGGAGTATTTGATGAAGTGATAGAGAACAGAGAGAGATAGAGTCTGACTGTGGAGGAGTATTTGATGAAGTGATAGAGGACAGAGAGAGATAGAGTCTGACTGTGGAGGAGTATTTGATGAAGTGATAGAGGACAGAGATAGAGAGAGTCTGACTGTGGAGGAGTATTTGATGAAGTGATAGAGGATAGAGAGATAGAGTCTGACTGTGGAGGAGTATTTGATGACGTGATAGAGGACAGAGAGAGATAGAGTCTGACTGTGGAGGAGTATTTGATGACGTGATAGAGGACAGAGAGAGATAGAGTCTGACTGTGGAGGAGTATTTGATGAAGTGATAGAGGACAGAGAGATAGAGTCTGACTGTGGAGGAGTATTTGATGAAGTGATAGAGGACAGAGAGAGATAGAGTCTGACTGTGGAGGAGTATTTGATGAAGTGATAGAGGACAGAGATAGAGAGAGTCTGACTGTGGAGGAGTATTTGATGAAGTGATAGAGGACAGAGAGAGATAGAGTCTGACTGTGGAGGAGTATTTGATGAAGTGATAGAGGACAGAGAGATAGAGTCTGACTGTGGAGGAGTATTTGATGAAGTGATAGAGGGTATAGATAGATAGACGTGTTAACTCATTCCACGGAGGACTGAGTGTCTGTGGGTTTTCACTCCTCCCTTGGACTTAATTAATTTTCTTGTTTTGGGTTCCCAAGTGGCGCAGCGATCCAAAGCACTGCATCTCTGTGCAAGGTTGGTTCAAATCCTGGGCTGTAATACAACCGGACGTGATTGGGAGACCCATGGGGCAGCACACAATTGGCCCAGCGTCGTCCGGGTTTGGGTTTGGCCGGGCTAGGCCGTGATTGTATAAAATAATTTGTTCTTAACTAACTTGCCTAGTTAAATAACGGTTAAATAATTAAATAATGTTTTAATGATTGATGACAGACAGATGGACGGACGGACGGACAGAACAGACAGAACAGACAGAACAGACAGAACAGACAGAACAGACAGACAGACAGACAGACAGACAGACAGACAGACAGACAGACAGACAGACAGACAGACAGACAGACAGACAGACAGACAGAGAGACAGTGAGATAGTGAGATAGTGAGATAGTGAGAGATAGTGGTGGAGGGATAGAGATAGAGAAAGCGAGATAGGGGTAGAGAGAGATAGTGAGAGATAGTGGTGGAGAGTTAGAGAGATAGAGAGAGGTAGAGAGATGGAGATAGAGAGATAGTGGTAGAGATATAGAGATAGTGAGAGATAGTGGGGGAGAGATAGAGAGAGGTAGAGATAGAGAGAAAGAGAAAGAGAGATAGGGGTAGAGAGAGATTGGTGGAGAGATAGAGAGTGGTAGAGAGATAGAGAGATAGTGGTAGAGAGTTAGAGAGATAGAGAGAGGTAGAGAGATGGGGATAGAGAGATAGTGGTAGAGATATAGAGATAGTGGTAGAGATATAGAGATAGAGATAGTGGTAGAGAGATAGAGAGAGGTAGAGAGATAGAGATAGCCGTGTATTTAAACCTTTGGTGTCCTGCATGACGATGGAGGAGTACTTGAGGAAGGTGATGAGCAGGTTACTGGTCTGAAGGTTAGGATCCAGGGGAAGTTCTGAAGAGTTCATCACTGGAAAGCAGGACACAGCGTTGGTTCAACATAATACTAATGTTATGTTGAAATGTTGAAAGATCCATTTGGGTAACAGCTAAGAACCTTACTGTGATTGTTTTCAAATGAAACGGTCAAAAATAAACTAAAATAGCTTCTTGGCATGAAGCAAGGATTTAGCCAACATTAGATCCTCCGTGGAATGAGGTTGGGAGAACTGATAGAGGTTTCTGGGAGGGGTCTGGGTGAGGAGGGGGAAACTGAGAATGTGCAATTGTTGGCAGAAAACAACTCCAGGGAGAGACCCCTCAACAACTGCAGGGAGAGACCCCTCAACCCCTCAACAACACCAGGGAGAGACCCCTCAACCTCCCAACAACTCCAGGGAGAGACCCCTCAACCCCTCAACAACTCAAGGGAGAGACCCCTCAACCCCTCAACAACTACAACTACAGGGAGAGACCCCTCAACCTCACATCAACTCCAGGGAGAGACCCCTCAACAACTCCAGGGAGAGACCCCTCAACAACTCCAGGGAGAGACCCCTCAACCTCACAGCAACTCCAGGGAGAGACCCCTCAACAACTCCAGGGAGACACCCCTCAACAACTCCAGGGAGAGACCCCTCAACCTCACAGCAACTCCAGGGAGAGACCCCTCAACCTCCCAACAACTCCAGGGAGAGACCCCTCAACCTCACATCAACTCCAGGGAGAGACCCCTCAACCTCCCAACTCCAGAGAGAGACCCCTCAACAACTCCAGGGAGAGACCCCTCAACCTCACATCAACTCCAGGGAGAGACCCCTCAACCTCACAGCAACTCCAGGGAGAGACCCCTCAACCTCACAGCAACTCCAGGGAGAGACCCCTCAACCTCACAGCAACTCCAGGGAGAGACCCCTCAACAACTCCAGGCAGAGACCCCTCAACCTCACAACAACTCCAGGGAGAGACCCCTCAACCTCAGAACAACTCCAGGGAGAGACCCCTCAACCTCCCAACAACTCCAGGGAGAGACCCCTCAACCTCCCAACAACTCCAGGGAGAGACCCCTCAACCTCACATCAACTCCAGGGAGAGACCCCTCAACAACTCCAGGGAGAGACCCCTCAACCTCACATCAACTCCAGGGAGAGACCCCTCAACAACTCCAGGGAGAGACCCCTCAACAACTCCAGGGAGAGACCCCTCAACAACTCCAGGGAGAGACCCCTCAACAACTCCAGGGAGAGACCCCTCAACCTCACATCAACCCCAGGGAGAGACCCCTCAACCTCACAGCAACTCCAGGGAGAGACCCCTCAACCTCCCAATAACTCCAGGGAGAGACCCCTCAACAACTCCAGGCAGAGACCCCTCAACCTCACAACAACTCCAGGGAGAGACCCCTCAACCTCACAACAACTCCAGGGAGAGACCCCTCAACAACTCCAGGGAGAGACCCCTCAACAACTCCAGGGAGAGACCCCTCAACAACTCCAGGGAGAGACCCCTCAACAACTCCAGGGAGAGACCCCTCAACAACTCCAGGGAGAGACCCCTCAACAACTCCAGGGAGAGACCCCTCAACAACTCCAGGGAGAGACCCCTCAACAACTCCAGGGAGAGACCCCTCAACAACTCCAGGGAGAGACCCCTCAACAACTCCAGGGAGAGACCCCTCAACCTCACATCAACTCCAGGGACAGACCCCTCAACAACTTCAGGGAGAGACCCCTCAACCACCCAACTCCAGGGAGAGACCCCTCAACCTCCCAACAACTCCAGGGAGAGACCCCTCAACAACTCCAGGGAGAGACCCCTCAACAACTCCAGGGAGAGACCCCTCAACCTCACAACAACTCCAGGGAGAGACCCCTCAACCTCACAACAACTCCAGGGAGAGACCCCTCAACCTCACAACAACTCCAGGGAGAGACCCCTCAACCTCCCAACAACTCCAGGGAGAGACCCCTCAACCTCCCAACAACTCCAGGGAGAGACCCCTCAACCTCACATCAACTCCAGGGAGAGACCCCTCAACAACTCCAGGGAGAGACCCCTCAACCTCACATCAACTCCAGGGAGAGACCCCTCAACAACTCCAGGGAGAGACCCCTCAACAACTCCAGGGAGAGACCCCTCAACAACTCCAGGGAGAGACCCCTCAACAACTCCAGGGAGAGACCCCTCAACAACTCCAGGGAGAGACCCCTCAACCTCACATCAACTCCAGGGAGAGACCCCACAGCAACTCCAGGGAGAGACCCCTCAACCTCACAACAACTCCACTGCAACATCCATCACTGGTAGGGAGAGAAACATGGCCATTTATGTTCAACAACGTTAATTTAACTTCATAGTAACGTTAATGGAATGTTATTTGAATGTTGAACGTTCAACCTAATAATGAGCTTTACTGTCGGTAGAGACAAGAAGTGAAGCTATGAAGTGATCCACTATTAGCTAGTCAAGACGCTATACGAGACAGTCAGGTGGATCTCACATCTCAGATGCTAGTTTCACAGATAAAACAGGAGCCAACAACTTCTACTCCACCCCAGTCTCCTCCCTCCATTTAGATTTGTCCTCATCCCACCTTCCCTCCAATCCTGGATCAGGTCCAAGACGACTGGTTATGACATCATGGCCATGATGCCAGCTAAGCACATGGTTCACAGGGGGAAAAGGGTGTGTGTGTGTGTGTGTGTGTGTGTGTGTGTGTGTGTGTGTGTGTGTGTGTGTGTGTGTGTGTGTGTGTGTGTGTGTGTGGTGACATGGTTCTCTACCTGAAAGATTCATCTGTATTTGAAGCCAGTTCAGTTAATATTTCATACAGCAAATGGCTTTTAGCGAGAAACACACACCATGCATGTTTAAACAGTTACATTGCACGTGAACTGAACAGGTTCAGATTGTGTGTGTTCGTGTGGCGCACGTGTATGGAGGGGTTATCAAAAATGGATGGCCAAAAACAATGACGAGAAACGTATTTCTTTAAAACAGAATGTTTCAGACGCTTGTTAAAATGTTTCCTCCTATGTCCACTGGTTTTAAGGGGGAAGGGGAACTAAAGGAGTGGAGGGGAACTAAAGGAATGGAGGGGAACTAAAGGAGTGGAGGGGAACTAAAGGAGTGGAGGGGAACTAAAGGAGTGGAGGAGAACTAAAGGAGTGGAGGAGAACTAAAGGAGTGGAGGGGAACTAAAGGAGTGGAGGGGAACTAAAGGAGTGGAGGAGAACTAAAGGAGTGGAGGAGAACTAAAGGAGTGGAGGGGAACTAAAGGAGTGGAGGGGAACTAAAGGAGTGGAGGAGAACTAAAGGAGTGAAGGGAACTAAAGGAGTGGAGGGGAACTAAAGGAGTGGAGGGGAACTAAAGGAGTGGAGGGGAACTAAAGGAGTGGAGGGAAACTAAAGGATTGGAGGGGAACTAAAGGGGTGGGGGGAACTAAAGGAGTGGAGGGGAACTAAAGGAGTGGAGGGAAACTAAAGGAGTGAAGGGAACTAAAGGAGTGGAGGGGAACTAAAGGAGTGGAGGGAAACTAAAGGAGTGAAGGGAACTAAAGGAGTGGAGGGGAACTAAAGGAGTGGAGGGGAACTAAATGAGTGGAGGGGAACTAAAGGAGTGGAGGGGAACTAAAGGAGTGGAGGGGAACTAAAGGAGTGGAGGGGAACTAAAGGAGTGGAGGGAAACTAAAGGAGTGAGGGGAACTAAAGGAGTGGAGGGGAACTAAAGGAGTGGAGGGGAACTAAAGGAGTGGAGGGGAACTAAAGGAGTGGAGGGGAACTAAAGGAGTGGATTGGAACTAAAGGAGTGGAGGGGAACTAAAGGAGTGGAGGGGAACTAAAGGAGTGGAGGGAAACTAAAGGAGTGAAGGGAACTAAAGGAGTGGAGGGGAACTAAAGGAGTGGAGGGGAACTAAATGAGTGGAGGGGAACTAAATGAGTGGAGGGGAACTAAAGGAGTGGATTGGAACTAAAGGAGTGGAGGGGAACTAAAGGAGTGGATTGGAACTAAAGGAGTGGAGGGGAACTAAAGGAGTGGAGGGGTCTTGGTTGACTTGGTTGGCCAACCGTTCCATTTTCCAGAATTACCCCAGTAACAGAAAACAGGAAAGATTTAAAAAATAGTAACTACATCAATTTAAACACTAGTGATTATTACTACTAATAAAGGTTTAATTTCATTCACTCATTCAGTCAATAATTAATCTGTAAATGTCATTCGTTCATGGACAGAGTCCGGACCAATCATGTTACTCACTGTCCATAGAGAGCGGGGTTGTGCCAAGCGGCGTCGTGGGAGTGGTCGGAACAGGGGTGATGGGTGTGGTCGGGATGTCAATCTCTGGGTGACTCTGTTGATTGACAGGTGACAGAGCAAATGAGTGAGGAGAAGAAAGAGAGGTAGAGGAGGCAGACAGAGAGATAGTGGGATTAGAGGGAGAGAGAACACATGACTTTCAAGGAAAGCTGAGCAGATGAAACCAGAACAAAGACAATTCCACCTATTTGTTCTCCTCTCCTCCTCTCTCCAATCAGCGTCAGGTCATTCTATACAACACTATCAGACATCAGAGATGCTGGCATCTGATAGAACTAAAACACTGACTTTAGAAAAAGAAACAATTACCCCTCCCCCTTCTTTATCTCCGCCCTCACCCTCTCTCTCTATACCTCCCACCCTCACCCCCTCTCTGATTCCACCCTCACTCTCCCCCTCTCTCTCTCTCTCTCTGCCTCCCTCACTCACACCCTCTCTCTCTGCCTCTCGCCCTCACCCTCTCTGTCCGCCTCCCTCCCTCACCCTCTCTGTCCGCCTCCCTCCCTCACCCTCTCTGTCCGCCTCCCTCCCTCACCCTCTCTGTCCGCCTCCTCCCAAGCGGAGGAAGGAGACAATCAACTTCTTTGCCTCAAAGCCAAAATATATTTTTTAAATAGAATACATTTTGGTTCTATAAATAGTAGTTTAACTTCACCTGAGCGAAAACAGGAGAAAATAGAAAAAAAAGATAAAGTAGAAGAAAAAGTTGTTTCTAGGGACAGTAGTAGTAGTTTTGTTTCTAGGGACAGTAGTAGTAGTTTTGTTTCTAGGGACAGTAGTAGTAGTTTTGTTTTTAGGGACAGTAGTAGTAGTTTTGTTTCTAGGGACAGTAGTAGTAGTTTTGTTTCTAGGGACAGTAGTAGTAGTTTTGTTTCTAGGGACAGTAGTAGTAGTTTTGTTTCTAGGGACAGTAGTAGTAGTTTTGTTTCTAGGGACAGTAGTAGTAGTTTTGTTTCTAGGGACAGTAGTAGTAGTTTTGTTTCTAGGGACAGTAGTAGTAGTTTTGTTTTTAGGGACAGTAGTAGTAGTTTTGTTTCTAGGGACAGTAGTAGTAGTTTTGTTTCTAGGGACAGTAGTAGTAGTTTTGTTTCTAGGGACAGTAGTAGTAGTTTTGTTTCTAGGGACAGTAGTAGTAGTTTTGTTTCTAGGGACAGTAGTAGTAGTTTTGTTTCTAGGGACAGTAGTAGTAGTTTTGTTTCTAGGGACAGTAGTAGTAGTTTTGTTTCTAGGGACAGTAGTAGTAGTTTTGTTTCTAGGGACAGTAGTAGTAGTTTTGTTTCTAGGGACAGTAGTAGTAGTTTTGTTTCTAGGGACAGTAGTAGTAGTTTTGTTTCTAGGGACAGTAGTAGTAGTTTTGTTTCTAGGGACAGTAGTAGTAGTTTTGTTTCTAGGGACAGTAGTAGTAGTTTTGTTTCTAGGGACAGTAGTAGTAGTTTTGTTTCTAGGGACAGTAGTAGTAGTTTTGTTTCTAGGGACAGTAGTAGTAGTTTTGTTTCTAGGGACAGTAGTAGTAGTTTTGTTTCTAGGGACAGTAGTAGTAGTTTTGTTTCTAGGGACAGTAGTAGTATTTTTGTTTTTAGGGACAGTAGTAGTAGTTTTGTTTTTAGGGACAGTAGTAGTAGTTTTGTTTTTAGGGACAGTAGTAGTAGTTTTGTTTTTAGGGACAGTAGTAGTAGTTTTGTTTCTAGGGACAGTAGTAGTAGTTTTGTTTCTAGGGACAGTAGTAGTAGTTTTGTTTCTAGGGACAGTAGTAGTAGTTTTGTTTCTAGGGACAGTAGTTGTAGTTTTGTTTCTAGGGACAGTAGTAGTAGTTTTGTTTTTAGGGACAGTAGTAGTAGTTTTGTTTCTAGGGACAGTAGAAGTAGTTTTGTTTCTAGGGACAGTAGAAGTAGTTTTGTTTCTAGGGACAGTAGAAGTAGTTTTGTTTCTAGGGACAGTAGTAGTAGTTTTGTTTCTAGGGACAGTAGTAGTAGTTTTGTTTCTAGGGACAGTAGTAGTAGTTTTGTTTCTAGGGACAGTAGTAGTAGTTTTGTTTCTAGGGACAGTAGTAGTAGTTTTGTTTCTAGGGACAGTAGTAGTAGTTTTGTTTCTAGGGACAGTAGTAGTAGTTTTGTTTTTAGGGACAGTAGTAGTAGTTTTGTTTCTAGGGACAGTAGTAGTAGTTTTGTTTCTAGGGACAGTAGTAGTAGTTTTGTTTCTAGGGACAGTAGTAGTAGTTTTGTTCCTAGGGACAGTAGTAGTAGTTTTGTTTCTAGGGACAGTAGTAGTAGTTTTGTTTTTAGGGACAGTAGTAGTAGTTTTGTTTCTAGGGACAGTAGTAGTAGTTTTGTTTCTAGGGACAGTAGTAGTAGTTTTGTTTCTAGGGACAGTAGTAGTAGTTTTGTTTCTAGGGACAGTAGTAGTAGTTTTGTTTCTAGGGACAGTAGTAGTAGTTTTGTTTCTAGGGACAGTAGAAGTAGTTTTGTTTCTAGGGACAGTAGAAGTAGTTTTGTTTCTAGGGACAGTAGTAGTAGTTTTGTTTCTAGGGACAGTAGTAGTAGTTTTGTTTTTAGGGACAGTAGTAGTAGTTTTGTTTCTAGGGACAGTAGTAGTAGTTTTGTTTCTAGGGACAGTAGTAGTAGTTTTGTTTCTAGGGACAGTAGTAGTAGTTTTGTTTCTAGGGACAGTAGTAGTAGTTTTGTTTCTAGGGACAGTAGTAGTAGTTTTGTTTCTAGGGACAGTAGTAGTAGTTTTGTTTCTAGGGACAGTAGTAGTAGTTTTGTTTCTAGGGACAGTAGTAGTAGTTTTGTTTCTAGGGACAGTAGTAGTAGTTTTGTTTCTAGGGACAGTAGTAGTAGTTTTGTTTCTAGGGACAGTAGAAGTAGTTTTGTTTCTAGGGACAGTAGTAGTAGTTTTGTTTCTAGGGACAGTAGTAGTAGTTTTGTTTCTAGGGACAGTAGTAGTAGTTTTGTTTCTAGGGACAGTAGTAGTAGTTTTGTTTCTAGGGACAGTAGTAGTAGTTTTGTTTCTAGGGACAGTAGTAGTAGTTTTGTTTCTAGGGACAGTAGTAGTAGTTTTGTTTCTAGGGACAGTAGTAGTAGTTTTGTTTCTAGGGACAGTAGTAGTAGTTTTGTTTCTAGGGACAGTAGTAGTAGTTTTGTTTCTAGGGACAGTAGTAGTAGTTTTGTTTCTAGGGACAGTAGTAGTAGTTTTGTTTCTAGGGACAGTAGTAGTAGTTTTGTTTTTAGGGACAGTAGTAGTAGTTTTGTTTCTAGGGACAGTAGTAGTAGTTTTGTTTCTAGGGACAGTAGTAGTAGTTTTGTTTCTAGGGACAGTAGTAGTAGTTTTGTTTCTAGGGACAGTAGTAGTAGTTTTGTTTCTAGGGACAGTAGTAGTAGTTTTGTTTCTAGGGACAGTAGTAGTAGTTTTGTTTCTAGGGACAGTAGTAGTAGTTTTGTTTCTAGGGACAGTAGTAGTAGTTTTGTTTCTAGGGACAGTAGTAGTAGTTTTGTTTCTAGGGACAGTAGTAGTAGTTTTGTTTCTAGGGACAGTAGTAGTAGTTTTGTTTCTAGGGACAGTAGTAGTAGTTTTGTTTCTAGGGACAGTAGAAGTAGTTTTGTTTCTAGGGACAGTAGAAGTAGTTTTGTTTTTAGGGACAGTAGTAGTAGTTTTGTTTTTAGGGACAGTAGTAGTAGTTTTGTTTCTAGGGACAGTAGTAGTAGTTTTGTTTCTAGGGACAGTAGTAGTAGTTTTGTTTTTAGGGACAGTAGTAGTAGTTTTGTTTTTAGGGACAGTAGTAGTAGTTTTGTTTTTAGGGACAGTAGTAGTAGTTTTGTTTTTAGGGACAGTAGTAGTAGTTTTGTTTCTAGGGACAGTAGTAGTAGTTTTGTTTCTAGGGACAGTAGTAGTAGTTTTGTTTCTAGGGACAGTAGTAGTAGTTTTGTTTCTAGGGACAGTAGTAG
>NC_048577.1:7139829-7154829 GCF_013265735.2 Oncorhynchus mykiss | reverse complement strand
TGTCTATAGCCTCGTCAGCACCATAACAGATCAATACATCCTGTCTATAGCCTCGTCAGTACCATAACAGATCAATACATCCTGTCTATAGCCTCGTCAGTACCATAACAGATCAATACATCCTGCCTCGTCAGCACCATAACAGGTCTGTAGAGCAGTGTTCTTCACCCCTGGTCAAGGTTTTGTTCCACCTCAGTCCACACACCTGATGCAACTTACACTGAATGTACAAAACATTAGGAACACCTGCTCTTTCCATGACATAGACTGACCAGGTGAATCTAGGTGAAAGCTATGATCCCTAAAGTCCCGCTTTTGGTGCTCCTCTGCCAGGGTCTGAACACAATAGTGGAACACCCCCACCCCCAACACACACACACCTCCCCCCCACACACACACACACCTCCCCCCCCCCTCCCCCCACACACACACACCTCCCCCCACACACACTCCCACTTACCTGCAGGGCGTTGACCACTTTGATCTGGTGCTCCTCTGCCAGAGCCTGAACACAGTGGTGGAACAGACTGTTGATGTTGTCTTTAATCTTCATCACCTCATCTCCATCCAGAGACTCCAGCTTGGCCTCCAGGTACTCCAGATTCACCTGGGGGGAGGGGAGGGGGGTACAGAGGGGGAGAAAGTAGAGTAAGGGTGGATGGAAAAGGGAAGGTTGAGCGAGAGGGGGCGGGGGGGGAGAGAGTGGGGGAAGAGGGAAGTTTGGTAGATGGAGGGGGAAGATGTTTGGGAGAGAGAGGGGGGGGAGAGGGTTGGGTGAGAAAGGTGAGGGGGAGGAGGGAGGGTTGGGAGGTCACAGAAAGAAGGAGGGTGGGGAACGGGAGAGAGAGAAGGGGGGTGCATTGAGGTTATAGTTAGAGAGAAATTCCCTTTTTAGAACGCAAAGGACAGCTAAAAGTTTTAAAAACAAATGCAAATGGATAATTCTGTTAACAAATGTAATTTAAACAGCTGTTCTCTCTTACCTTCATGAGGAAGAGTTCATCCCAGAAACGGGAGTTGTTCTTGGCTGGATCCTCTTTCTGGAGAGAGAGGAGACAGAGAGTCGCTCCATGTCATCTCAGCCATGACGCCCACCATCTCAGCCATGACACCCACCATCTCAGCCATGACATCCAGCCATGACACCCATGACATCCAGCCATGACACCCACCATCTCAGCCATGACACCCACCATCTCAGCCACGACGCCCACCATCTCAGCCATGACACCCACCATCTCAGCCATGACACCCACCATCTCAGCCATGACACCCACCATCTCAGCCATGACACCCACCATCTCAGCCACGACACCCACCATCTCAGCCACGACACCCACCATCTCAGCCATGACACCCACCATCTCAGCCACGACACCCACCATCTCAGCCACGACACCCACCATCTCAGCCACGACACCCACCATCTCAGCCACGACACCCACCATCTCAGCCATGACACCCACCATCTCAGCCATGACACCCACCATCTCAGCCATGACACCCACCATCTCAGCCATGACACCCACCATCTCAGCCACGACACCCACCATCTCAGCCACGACGCCCACCATCTCAGCCACGACGCCCACCATCTCAGCCACGACGCCCACCATCTCAGCCACGACGCCCACCATCTCAGCCATGACGCCCACCATCTCAGCCATGACACCCACCATCTCAGCCATGACGCCCACCATCTCAGCCACGACGCCCACCATCTCAGCCATGACACCCAGCCACGACACCCACCATCTCAGCCACGACGCCCACCATCTCAGCCACGACGCCCACCATCTCAGCCATGACGCCCACCATCTCAGCCATGACGCCCACCATCTCAGCCACGACGCCCACCATCTCAGCCACGACGCCCACCATCTCAGCCACGACGCCCACCATCTCAGCCACGACACCCACCATCTCAGCCATGACACCCACCATCTCAGCCATGACACCCACCATCTCAGCCATGACGCCCACCATCTCAGCCATGACGCCCACCATCTCAGCCACGACGCCCACCATCTCAGCCATGACACCCACCATCTCAGCTTGTTCTGAAAGCCAGTCCTCCATGAAAGCAAATCAGTTTCTCCTTCTTTTACACTTAGTCTGTGTCCAGGAAGCAGCCCCTTTGTGTGTGGTTTATTCCCTTCAGAAAAGGTCTGTCTTAGTTACTGCAAGAACATTCCTGGTGAACAAGCACACCATGAGGCTCCAGCAGATCTAATGGTCTTCAATGTTATGGTCTCTAATGGTCTTCAATGTTATGGTCTCTAATGGTCTTCAATGTTATGGTCTCTAATGCTTTCAATGTTATGGTCTCTAATGCTTTCAATGTTATGGTCTCTAATGGTTTCAATGTTATGGTCTCTAGTGGTCTTCAATGTTATGGTCTCTAGTGGTCTTCAATGTTATGGTCTCTAATGGTTTCAATGTTATGGTCTCTAATGGTTTCAATGTTATGGTCTCTAGTGGTCTTCAATGTTATGGTCTCTAGTGGTCTTCAATGTTATGGTCTCTAGTGGTCTTCAATAGTAAAAGTCCCAAACACACACTGTATAGTTTTGTGTACTGGTATTGGGTTTAATGGTAAATGCCCCAAACACACACAGTATAGTGTTGTGTAATGGTATTGGGTTTAATGGTAAATGCCCCAAACACACACAGTATAGTGTTGTGTAATGGTATTGGGTTTAATGGTAAATGCCCCAAACACACACTGTATAGTGTTGTGTAATGGTATTGGGTTTAATGGTAAATGCCACTCATCACAACACATATGCTTCCATATAATTTTATTGAAAAACATGCAATTAATTATTTTCTTAGGGGTGTCTCAACATTTTATTCCGTAGCTCATTTCTCCATCAAAGTGTTGGGCTTGTAGGACAAGTCTTAATTTGAGAATCTCAGAGAGTGGCCACGTTTTGGACTATTCAAGGAGAGTTGGGTTGAAGCAATAGGCTGCTAATTTTATTTAACTAGGCAAGTCCGTTAAGAACTTGGGACAAACTAAATTGCTTTCATGGAGGACTGGCTTGAATTGTGAGGGTGACCACACAATTTATTTCCATAATGAGCCAAATATAAAGTTTTTTTTTTTTACCCAAAGTTGCAAAAAAAAAAACACAAGAGACCAGCAAAATTGATAAGCTTGTGCTGCGGTATAGCGACAACAGCAACATCTTGTGGTATAAACATGGTACTGTCACACTACTTCATTGTAAATAATGCAAGCGACTTCAATTACTAATATCTCTGAACAGGGGAAAAAAGAACATCACCAGATTCACAGGGAATACATGACATAATATGGAGAAGCAATACTCCAAGCCACAGTTTCATACTATTTGTCAAACATAGACAACTGATACTGTATACTGGTTGTTGGGGTGGGATAGGCATTGGGGGGGGGGGGGGGGGGGGATTTTGGGGGGATTTTTTTTGGGGGGGGGGATTCATTATGTCTTACTCATTGGTAGGAAGAAGTGTGGTCCAAATCAGATGTTGGGTACTATATTTATTGAATATTATCTGAATCTTATCAATTAAAATGGCCAATTTGGGTGCAATCAATTATCTTAATTTCTTAGAGATAAAATTAGATTTCAACACAATAATGTTTCAGGAATGATAATCGTATCCGTTACTAAGTACAGAAAATGATTTCAGGACAATCTGAGATGGTGGGTATTGAAATTCTCTTTCTTGTGCTTTTTGAGGGTAAAGGAACTATGAGAGCAAGTCCACCAACCCAATTTCTGTTCCTGTCTGTCTGTTCCGACCCTCACTCTTTCTTCCCCTATGCTCTTACTCTTTCACTTGACCATATCCCTTTAGCTCTGCACAAACCTCCCTCTCTGTCTCATCTTTATCCATCATTTCCTCTTCTCTACCTCCCTCTCTCTTCTCTCCCTCCATCCCTCTTCTCTCCCTCATCCCTCTTCTCTCCCTCCATCCCTCTTCTCTCCCTCCATCCCTCTTCTCTCCCTCCATCCCTCTTCTCTCCCTCCATCCCTCTTCTCTCCCTCCATCCCTCTTCTCTCCCTCCATCCCTCTTCTCTCTATCCATCCCTCTTCTCTCTATCCATCCCTCTTCTCTCTATCCATCCCTCTTCTCTCTATCCATCCCTCTTCTCTCTATCCATCCCTCTTCTCTCTATCCATCCCTCTTCTCTCTATCCATCCCTCTTCTCTCTATCCATCCCTCTTCTCTCTATCCATCCCTCTATCTTACCGCAAAGATCTCATCATACATCAGCACCACTTTCTCCTTCAGGGGTTTCTTAGAGGAGGACGTCCTTCTCAGAAGCCCCGCCTTCTTCTCCAGCTGAGACATGGCTGGGTCTGGAGACACACACAAATAAGTAAGCATAGAAATGTAAACACAGCAGACGCAAATAGGCATGTAGCTAGTATCACACAGGAAAAACCAAAAAGGACAGACAATACTACATACACTAGAGGTCGACCGATGAATCGGAATGGCCGATTAATTAGGACCGATTTCAAGTTTTCATAACAATCGGAAATCTGTATTTTTGGGCGCCGATTTCCGATTATTATTATTTATTTTTTAATACCTTTATTTAACTAGGCAAGTCAATTATGAACACGTTCTTATTTTCAATGACGGCCTAGGAACTGTGGGTTAACTGCCTTGTTCAGGGGCAGAATGACAGATTTTCACCTTGTCAGCTCAGGGGTTTCAATCTTGCAACCGTACAGTTAACTAGTCCAATGCTCTAACCATTGCACTCCACGAGTAGCCTGCCTGTTACACGAATGCAGTAGAAGCCAAGGTAAATTAATAGCTAGCATTAAACTTATCTTATAAAAAACAATCAATCATAATCACTTGTTATAACTACTAATCCAGGTTAGCAGGCAATATTAACCAGGTGAAATTGTGTCATTTCTCTTGCGTTCATTGCACGCAGAATCAGGGTATATGCAACAGTTTGGGCCGCCTGGCTCATTGCGAACTAATTCGCAATGATAGAGCAGTCTGACTGAGCAGCAGCAGGCCCGTAATCATTCATTCAAACAGCACTTTTGTGCGTTTTGCCAGCAGCTCTTCGCAAGCACAGCGCTGTTTATGACTTCAAGCCTACCAGTCTAATGGCTGGTGTAACCAATGTGAAATGGCTAGCTAGTAAGCTGGGTGTGCGCTAATACTGTTTCAAACGTCACTTGCTCTTAAATTTGGAGTAGTTATTCCCCTTGCGCTGCAAGGGCCGCGGCTTTTGTGGAGCGATGGGTAACGATGCTTCGAGTGTGGCTGTTGTCGATGTGTTCCTGGTTCGAGCACAGGTAGGGGCTAGGAGGGGGACGGAAGCTATACTGTTACACTGGCAATACTATAGTGCCTATAAGAACATCCAATAGTCAAAGGTATATGAAATACAAATGGTATAGAGAGAAATAGTACTATAAATACTATATTAACTACAACCTAAAACCTCTTACCTTGGAATATTGAAGTCTCATGTTAAAAGGAACCACCAACTTTCATATGTTCTCATGTTCTGAGCAAGGAACTTAAACGTTAGCTTTTTTACATGGCACATATTTTACATGGCACATATTACTTTCTTCTCCAACACTTTGTTTTTTCATTATTTAAACCAAATTGAACATGTTTCATGATTTATTTGAGGCTTAATTCGATTTTATTCATGTTTTATATTAAGTTAAAATAAGTGTTAATTCAATAGTGTTGTAATTGTCATTATTACAAATAAAAAAAAATGGCCGATTAATCGGTATCATCTTTTTTGGTCCTCCAATAATCGGTATCGGTATCTGCGTTGAAAAAAATCAGTCGGTCGACCTCTAACATACACACAACAGTTTTAGGCATTCCACACTGGCTTGGACCCGCATTCAACAGTGTTAGTGTAGGAGGTGCTTCTATTGTCAAGAATGTATGGCATTTAGAACCCTCAGTTCTGGTCGAGTTTTAACACAGGGTTAGAAAACGGTCACTTATTACCCATTTATATACTGTATATGATTAGTCATCAATGTATGTTTACAAAATACATTCATATTCCCAGCTATGGCAATCAACAAAAGTTAACTGGGCCTACATCAAGTATCCTAAACTGTCAACAAAGCATTCTTAGCTACATGTGTTCACTCAGTCATTCCCAAGAAGTGACGTGATAATGCTTGCTTCTACACCTGCATTGCTTGCTGTTTGGGGTTTTAGGCTGTGTTTCTGTACAGCACTTTGAGATATCAGCTGATGTAAGAAGGGCTTTATAAATCAATTTGATTTGACACTATAAAAGGCTACTAGAATAGAAACAATGAATCCAACACAAGCTAACGTTAGCTAGTTAATCGTGATTCATATCCTTATCTGACTGTATCCTGATGGTTCTCTTTGCGCAACAGGACACTACAAAGTGGGCCTGCCCTGCACTGTATATGCATTGATTGGGCAACTGCTGTACTGTAGAGGAATGTTAGTTAGCTGTTGACTACATTTCCAATGGAACACATAGCTGGCTAGTGTTAGCATGATATGTCAGTTTCATGCAATATATCCCAATAAAACATATGATACGTAAGAACAGTTCACTGCAGACAACAGTCAAACCATAGATAATTGTTTACAAATGACTAGCAGTTGGTAGCTAGCTACAGCTAACTAACATGCTAACTAGCTAGCTAACGTTAACTAGCTAGGTAGCCAACCTACGTTGTTTCCAGTCACCGAAAAGTTCATATTCAAAAGTCAAACAACTCTTTATTTAGTGCAAGGCAACTCAGTCACTAACGTGTAACTCAAACATCGGCCACTCTAGTGCTGGCAAATGTTAGTGTTAATGACAACAAGCTGTTACCTACTCGTCATACATAGCTACATTGTGGGTCTATAGTACCTAGCTATAGCTAGCTAGCTAGCTAGCTCTTTTATTACAATGTCTGCTTCCTTGTCGATGTACAACCTAACAGCGTTTGAGGACAGGTAGCAAGATGTATATGTTGTCATACATTATTCATCAAACCCCTTCTTACCTCAATCAAACGATTATTTATATGAATCCATACCGTTCGCTCAGAAAACTACAGATACCAATGTTAGCCTGCTAGCTAGCTAGCTGTGATTGAGACTTCCTTTGCCTGTCTGGAGACTGCATGGTCCTAGCGCCTGTGCCGTCACTGGTCGTCGTGTATCGAAGATACTGTAGCGAGCTATCACTGATTTACAATCCACCCAATCTTCTGCATACAGTACGTTCAATTCACTACTAGGAGGACAAGAATATAAATATATTGGAAATAAGTGTATTTGTAATTCTTTCATGTGTTTGTACTTTCCTCTGGGATTATTTGTACTGTAAAAATCATATATACATTAAATAAACTAGATAGATTTAATTTTTGGCCAAAAGTTAATCTAGCTACATTCATATATATTTTCACATATTTTCATTTGTCCAAACTGTCCTTTACTGGTGCTCATGAACGGTTATAAACAGTGTTCATTGAACATATCAAGAGTATTTCAAGGACAGTTTTTTCCATTTTCATAACATTACAAATATCGGAAACGTTTTGTCCAAAAATGATGCAGAAAAGCTAATCCATGCTTTTGTCACTTCTAGATTAGTCGACTGCAATGCTCTACTTTCCGGCTACCCGGCTAAAGCACTAAATAAACTTCAGTTAGTGCTAAACTCGGCTGCTAGAATCCTGACTAGAACCCAACATTGTGATCATATATACTCCATATTACTCTTCTCTACACTGGCATCCTATTAAAACTCGGGCTGATTTCAAGGTTTCCCTGCTAACCTACAAAGCATTACACAGACTTGCTCCTACCTTTCTCTCCAATTTAGTCCTGCCGTACATACCTACACGTACGGTCACAAGACACAGGCCTTGTTGTTGTCCCTAGAATTTCTAGGGACAATTCTCCTATAGAGCTCCATTTTTATGGAATGGTCTGCCTATCCATGTGAGAGACGCAGACTCTGTCTCGACCTTTAAGTCTTAATTGAAGACTCATCTTTGCAGTAGGTCATTGACTGTAGTCCGGCCCAGGGTTGTGAAGGTGAACTGAAAGGCACTGGAGCGACAAACCGCTCTTGCTGTCTCTGCCTGTTCCCCAGAGTGCTACCTTTTCCCGGATCTGCTGTGTTTAGACTCTCTCTCTCTACCGCACCTACGGTCTCTAACTCTGAATGCTCAGCTATGAAAAGCCAACTGACATTTACTCCTGAGGTGCTGACCTGTTGCACCCTCCACAACCACTGTGATTATTATTATTTGACCCTGCTGGTCATTTATGAACATTTGAACATCTTGGCCATGTTCTGTTATAATCTCCACCCAGCACAGCCAGAAGAGGACTGGCCACCCCTCAGAGTCTGGTTCCTCTCTAGGTTTCTTCCTAGGTTCCTGCCTTTCTAGGGAGTTTTTCCTAGCCACCATGCTTCTACATCTGCATCTTGCTGTTTGGGGTTTTAGGCTGGGTTTCTGTACAGCACTTTGTGACATCGGCTGATGTAAAAAGGGCTTTAGAAATACATTTGAACTTCTCTAGCGTCTAAATGCCTGGTAGGTTCAGTAAAGGTCTGTGCACCCTTCACATCCCTTTGTTTGGCTCATTGGCTGAAATTGAACGCAAATGTCATCAGATAACAATAAGACAGTTAATCTTTTCTCTGCCAACTCTGTGAGAGATCCAGGCATCGCCTCGAAATGTCACAGACAGACTCCGGAATCTTTTGGAAATGAGTTAACGGAATACAAAGGTCCACACACACTGTGGGTGTTCCAAATGCACCCTTTTCCCCACATACTCCACCAGGGCCCCGGTCAAAAGTAGTGCACTATATAGGCAATAGGGTGCCATTTGGGAGGTGGACTCTATCAATAGGTCAACCACAACCCTTCCATCCTTCCTATGTTTCCCCCTCAAAAATTCAAAGACAAGAAAAATCTAAATGGCACCATCAAGAAAGGTTTTATGCATTTCACAACTTTCATTTCATTGATCCTCTGGTTCTTTTCTCAGTGCATCATGTGACCATGTGACCATGTGATCTACTGATATATGAAGATGTGTGTGTATTGGGGTCCACCTATCCACCTACCTGTCGCCTATATATCCAGTGTTGAAGGAGTTTTATCAATAATGACTAAACAATGTATACATTCTACGTGGAATTATAACTAACGTTAATCAACAGAATTCTATGCTGTCTGAAGAATAAAATGTTTGTACATAGACCAAGAGGAAGTGTTAACAGACAACTTGTGACCACAGTGAAACTAACAACAGGAGAAATGTCTGGTCCCCATCCAGGGAGGGGAAAAACCGTTGGACTTGCAATAGATTGCGTAGCATGTGGTAACATAAGATAAACAATATGTGTGTTTTGGAATTGCATTGGAAAGTAGCTAAGTCATTGTCCAAAAGGAAGAGAGACATTGTCCAAGAAGAGGAGGGACATAGTAAAAGCTATGACGCTGTGTGTGATATAAAACCTAATGAACGTGAGGGATATTGGGGAGAGAGAAAGAAAGGATACACACTAGCCATTATGATCACTAGCCATTATGATCACTAGCCATTATGATCACTAGCCATTATGATCACTAGCCATTATGATCACTAGCCATTATGATCAAATAAAAACAAACAAATGTATCACTTTTAAAATCCTTAACCAATTTCCTAAATTGACCCAGGGACACCAAATGATCCAAACGAAGTGCCAACTGGAAACTATTTCACACGAGGTGCCTGATATGAAAAAGGCAGCTCTGTGGCTAGCAAGGGAGCCATCATCATTAACCAACCCTGTGACACGAGGTGCCTGATATGAAAAAGCAGCTCTGTGGTTAGCAAGGGAGCCATCATCATTAACCAACCCTGTGACACGAGGTGCCTGATATGAAAAAGGCAGCTCTGTGGCTAGCAAGGGAGCCATCATCATTAACCAACCCTGTGACACGAGGTATGTTGGCAGCTTGAGGAGTAGGGCTTAATAAACAAAAAGACAGTAATGAGGTGATCTACGTGTCTTTAAAAGAGGTCCCAGACAACTTGGTAAAGGATGCAGGGATGAGTATTAAAGCTGTCAGATGTAATAAATGAAGGGCTCTGTGATAAACACAATCAAGGGATTTTAGAGAAGAGTCCGTTGTACTTCAGGAGATGGTATCACCATAGTCAAGAACGGGGGCTTCCCGCTAGCCCGAGAAAAACAAGCTCTGTGTCCATACAGGAAACTCACTTTCCATTTAAGCTTCTTAGACAAGCTCATTTGTCTGTTTCTTAAATGATAGATCATTGTCCATCTAAATACCAAGGTATTTGTATGCAGGGACTAGTTCAATACCAGACCCATTCAAGGAGTGAGGATGTCACCTGACTGGGATACTTTGACCAGACGTTGAAAACAGCATGTGTTTAGTTTTGCCTTTATGAAGTACAAGCTTTAAATTGGTAAGGGCTTCCTGAACAGCTGCAACATCCGGCTGTAACCTTGACAACGCAAAGTCCATAGTCAGAGAAATGACATAATAGTGTCATCTGCATACGAATGAAGATCACTATTTTTAACAGATAGGATTTCTATAAACCGTATGAAGAACAGGTGCTCTTGTTGATCCCTGAGGAACACCTTTATGTACCTCAACAACATCTGACTGACCTCCATCCAACACATCAAGGACTCCTTAACAGAGAATCTGACTGACCTCCATCCAACACATCAAGGACTCCTTAACAGAGAATCTGACTGACCTCCATCCAACACATCAAGGACTCCTTAACAGAGAATCTGACTGAACTCCATCCAACACATCAAGGACTCCTTAACAGAGAATCTGACTGACCTCCATCCAACACATCAAGGACTCCTTAACACAGAATCTGACTGACCTCCATCCAACACATCAAGGACTCCTTAACACAGAATCTGACTGACCTCCATCCAACACATCAAGGACTCCTTATTAACAGAGAATCTGACTGACCTCCATCCAACACATCAAGGACTCCTTATTAACAGAGAATCTGACTGACCTCCATCCAACACATCAAGGACTCCTTATTAACAGAGAATCTGACTGAACTCCATCCAACACATCAAGGACTCCTTAACAGAGAATCTGACTGAACTCCATCCAACACATCAAGGACTCCTTATTAACAGAGAATCTGACTGACCTCCATCCAACACATCAAGGACTCCTTAACACAGAATCTGACTGAACTCCATCCAACACATCAAGGACTCCTTAACACAGAATCTGACTGACCTCCATCCAACACATCAAGGACTCCTTATTAACAGAGAATCTGACTGACCTCCATCCAACACATCAAGGACTCCTTATTAACAGAGAATCTGACTGACCTCCATCCAACACATCAAGGACTCCTTATTAACAGAGAATCTGACTGAACTCCATCCAACACATCAAGGACTCCTTAACAGAGAATCTGACTGAACTCCATCCAACACATCAAGGACTCCTTATTAACAGAGAATCTGACTGACCTCCATCCAACACATCAAGGACTCCTTAACACAGAATCTGACTGAACTCCATCCAACACATCAAGGACTCCTTATTAACAGAGAATCTGACTGACCTCCATCCAACACATCAAGGACTCCTTATTAACAGAGAATCTGACTGACCTCCATCCAACACATCA
Source organism: Oncorhynchus mykiss (assembly GCF_013265735.2). NCBI lineage: Eukaryota > Metazoa > Chordata > Actinopteri > Salmoniformes > Salmonidae > Oncorhynchus > Oncorhynchus mykiss. The sequence continues at coordinate 7,143,128 of NC_048577.1, read as the reverse complement.
AGGACTCCTTAACAGAGAATCTGACTGACCTCCATCCAACACATCAAGGACTCCTTATTAACAGAGAATCTGACTGACCTCCATCCAACACATCAAGGACTCCTTATTAACAGAGAATCTGACTGACCTCCATCCAACACATCAAGGACTCCTTATTAACAGAGAATCTGACTGACCTCCATCCAACACATCAAGGACTCCTTAACAGAGAATTGCCTGAAAGAAAACCCCATTTTCAGTATCATTAATCAACAACTTACCTCCAATAATATCCAGAACAACATTTTCAGTGTTATTAATCAACAAATTGTCACGTTCTGACCTTAGTTCCTTTGTTTTGTCTTTTGTTTTAGTATAGTCAGGGCGTGAGTTGGGTGGGTTGTCTATGTTTGTTTTAGTACAGTCAGGGCGTGAGTTGGGGTGGGTTGTCTATGTTTGTTTGTCTATGATTTTCTATTTCTGTATTTGGCCTGGGGTTGGTTCTCAATCAGAGGCAGCTGTCAATCGTTGTCCCTGATTGAGAACCATATTTAGGTAGCCTGTTTTCCATTGTGTTTTGTGGGTGGTTGTTTTCAGTCTTTGTACCAGACAGAACTGTTTTGGTTGTTTCCTTGTTGTTCAGTTTGGATTATTATTAAAAAATCACGAGCACTTACCACGCTGCACCTTGGTCCTCACCTTCTTCCACCACAGATGGCCATTACACAAATTACCTCCATTAATATCCAGACCACACCTGAAGTGAGTTGGCTTAGAAACTGAGTCAAAAAAATTGCCGTCAGAAATAAAATGTGAATTAAAAGCAGTAATGATATAAATGTGATCAGTAATGGGGCCAGAGACCAGATTCATTTGATGAGGAAGAGAACAGGAGTTACAACCCGTCAGAGTTTAAACACTTCTCCTGAACTTGGCTGGATTTCCTGCACAAAATAATCAGATTTAGCTTTTCTAACTACTTTGACACATATATTTCTCAATCTCCTAAATGATTGCCAATCTGGGCACGAGTCTGTTAATCTAGCTTTGGCCCAGACAGCATCTCTATTGTGTATAACTTTGGCAGCTCCGGTGTGAACCAAGGGTTAGACCTACATTTAACTCTTATGGTTTTTAAGGGCATGTGCTTATCGAAAACAACATTGAAGACAGTGTTTTAGAGCAGCTCTGGATCATGACTAGATGAGATACAGCCTGTGTCATTACATTGAAGATGATAGAAGAAGGCCTTTATTGAAAAGTGTGAAATTCCTCTTTCTGATCAGACGTGATTTGGATCTTGGTATACACACACCTCTGATACAGACAATAGGACAATGGTCACTTATATCTAAGGAAAACACCCCACTTACAACATATTACTCTGGGGTAATTGTAAATATAAGGTCGATCAAGGTTGATTTTGTAGGGTCCTTCAGATTTGAAAGTGTGGGATTATTAATTAACTGGGTCAGATTTAATTTAACACAGAAATCCTTTAAACAATCAGTCATGGTTTCCCCAGGCAATGTTAAAGTCCACAACGATTAACACTTCAGAGAGAAAGAAAGAGAGAGAGAGAGAGAGAGAGATTGAGAGAGAGAGAGAAAGGGAGAAAAGAACAGGAATATATATATATTTTTTTACCTTTATTTAACTTGGCAAGTCAGTTAAGAACAAATTCTTATTTACAATGATGGCCTAGGAACAGTGGGTTAACTGCCTGTTCAGGGGCAGAACAACAGATTTTTACCTTGTCAGCTCGGGGATTCAATCTATTAAACTTTCGGTTACTGGCCCAACGCTCTAACCACTAGGCTACCTGCTGCCCCGATTATTAATCTAGGGTGTTGATAAAATAATTTTGTGTGTGCGTATGGGAATGTGTGTGTGTGCGTTCATGTGTGTGTGCCCATTGGTCCATGTGCATGGCCGTCCACAGAGAACTGTTCTCCAGACAATCACTGTCAAACAGGAAGAAGGAAGTGGCAAACAGTCAATTACATCACTTTGCCACTAAAGAGTACAGTTGTGTCCCAAATATTGCACACTATTCCCTACATAGTGTATTAATATACCTCTTGGGGCTAGGGGGCAGAATTTTCACTTTTGGATAAATAGCGTGCCCAATTCCAACTTCCTGCTACTCATGCCAAGAATATAAGATATGCATATCATTCATAGATTTGGTTAGAAAACACTCTGAAGTTTCTAAAACAGTTTGAATCATGTCTGTGAGTATAACAGAACTTATGTAGCAGGCAAAACCCCGAGGACTAACTGTTCAGAATTATTCTTTTTTTGCCTCTCTCTGTTCCCTGAGTTGTCATTGCCAAGGGATATTTCTTAGGAACCTGGATGTCACCAGTCTTTGGAATTTGGTTGAGGTTATTCCTTTGTGCAATGAAGAAGTAGGCCAACTAGGAACTGGGTAACACTTTTGTGAGTTGCGCAAGACGTGAAAAGTGGCGCTGGTTTGTTTTCATTCCTGTATTGAACACAGATTGCCCCGTCTACAATTTGATCGATTATTAACGTTTAAAAATACCTAAAGTTGTATTACAAAAGTAGTTTGAAATATTTTGGCAAAGTTTATAGGCAACTTTTGAAATATTTTGTATTTACGTTGCGTTTTTTGTAAGCTGTTTTTTTCTGGATCAAACGTGCTTTATAAATAGACATTTTGGATAAATATGGACGGAATTAATCGAACAAAAGGACCAATTGTGATGTTAATGGGACATATTGGAGTGCCAACAAAAGAAGCTCGTCAAAGGTAATGCATGTTTTATATTTTATTTAATGGTTTTGTGTAGCGCCTGCAGGGTTGAAATATACTAACCCCTTTGTTTACTGCTGGTGCTATCATCAGATAATAGCTTCTTATGCTTTCGCCGAAAAACATTTAAAAAATCTGACATGTTGGCTGGATTCACAACGAGTGTAGCTTTAATTGAGTATCTTACATGTGTGATTTAATGAAAGTTTGAATTTTATAGTATTGTATTTGGCGCTCTGCAATTGGCCAGTTAGGACATTTGCGTACCGCCTATCCCAAATTATTCATATACCTAATAAACTGTCCAGTGAGTGTATCGGCCAGTTTATTATATATATATATATATATATATACACTTACTGGCCCGTTTATTAGGTACACCCATCTAGTACTGGGTCGGACTCCCCTTTGCAGCCAGAACATCCTGAATTCTTTGGATAATTCTACAAGGTGTTGTGTTCTAGATCTTATCTGTCGGAAAGATATCAGTTTGTCTCTGTGAAAGGTTTGTCCTCTGACAAATCAACTGTCCATTTCGGTG
>NC_048577.1:7119829-7134829 GCF_013265735.2 Oncorhynchus mykiss | reverse complement strand
TGAGACCAGCCAACTAGACAGCTGATGAAACTGTCAGGACGGCTGAAGAATTTCTGCACAAACTGTCAGAAGTCGTCTCAAGCTCATGTGCGTGCTCGTCGTCCTCAACCAGGGTCTTGACCTGACTGCAGTTCAGCATCGTAACCAACTTCAGTTGGCAAATGCTCACCTTCGATGGCCACTGGCTCGCTGGAGACGTGTGCTCTTCACAGATGAATCCCGGTGTCATGTGGTTGAGTGGTTTGCTGATGCCAACGTTGTGAACAGAGTCCCATGGTGGCGATGGGGTTATGGTATGGGGGCAGGTATAAGCTACGGACAACGAACACAATTGCATTGTATTGATGACAATTTGAATGCACAGAAACAGCGTGACGAGATCCTGAGGCCCGTTGTCCTGCCATTCATCCACCGCCACCACCTCCTGGTTCAGCATGATAACGCACGGTCCCATGTCGCAAGGATCTAATCACAATTACTGAAATCTGAAAATGTCCCAGTTCTTCCATGGCCTGCATACTAACCAGACATGTCACCCATTGAGCCTGTTTGGGATGCTCTGGATGGAGGTGTACGACAGCGTGTTCCAGTTCCTGCCAATATCCAGCAACTTCACACAGCCATTGAAGAGGAGTGGGACAACACTCCACAGGCCAAAATCAACAGCCTGATCGACGGAGGTGTTGCGCTGCATGAGGCAAATGTTGGTCACACCAGATACTGGCTGGTTCTGATCCACACCCCTACCCTTTTTAAAAAGTTATCAGTGACCAACAGATGCACATCTGTATTCCCAGTCATGTGAAATCTATAGATTAGGGCCTAATGAATTTATATCAACCGACTGGTTTCCTTATATGAACTGTAACTCAGTAAAATCTTATAAATTGTTGTATTTCTGTTAGGGGGGGCAAAAGCAACTCATGAAATGGATGAGCATTTTTCAAATAGACTGTAAGGCATGAGCATCAGATACACATGTACAACAATAAAAGTCCCTAAGAGTAATAAATAAGAGTCCCAACGCAATGTTCATTTTAAAGTGAAAATGTATATTTTTATTGGTACCATACATTAATTAATTCATCAATAAGTATCAAGGGCAAAAAAACTAACCAAAATATCAAACAAGGCTTTTTCTACAGGGTTGGTTTAGGGTACCAGTCACCTTTCTCTAGGCTTGCATCCCAAATGGCCCCCTGTTCCCTTATATAGTGCACTACTTTTGACCAGGGCCAATGGGTCCTGGTCTAAAGTAGTGCTCTATGTAGGGAATAGGGTGCCATTTGGGACATATTCTCTCTGTTACAGCCAGAGCTGTACTGAAAATGTACTTGACAGAGCTGGAACAACATTTACAGAACTAAATAACAAGGACCATGTCCCAAACGGCCCCCTGTTCTCATATTGGCCCTGAACAAAAGTACTGCACTACATAGGGTGCTTTGGGGGGGGCAGATCATATCACTGCACATGGTTGAACTGGATGTATAAAGTTATGGAATGGTCTTATTTGTGATACTCTAACAGCGCCCCCTTGTGAGAATTGAAGGTATTACCAAACACATGCGCAACAGACTCAATATTACAGATCAAGCCTATACAACACAGGTATTGGAAATACATACAACCCTTACGACTTCAGGTAAACATTAATAACTAGTTGGGGCTGCGTCCCGAATGACACTCTATTCTGTATGTAGTGCACTACCTTCGACCATAACTCGATAGGGATTAGGGTGCCATTTGGGACACATGGGTGGATGAATGATGTCAGGTTGTCTGTTCAGACTTTTTAAACAGCAGTAGATCGTTAGCTTATTTGCTAATAGTAGTGTACATTTAGGATGAGTGTGTAACCGGGGGGGGGGACACAGAACGTATATCTGATATTTCATTAAAAATAAATAGAAAAATGAAATGAAAAAAAATAAATCTGCTGAACTTGAAGATGCAAACATGTCTTCTCCATGGTGACTGTACCCCAGGGTTTTGTCTTCTCCATGGTGACTGTACCCCAGGGTTTTGTCTTCTCCATGGTGACTGTACTCCAGGGTTTTGTCTTCTCCATGGTGACTGTACCCCAGGGTTTTGTCTTCTCCATGGTGACTGTACCCCAGGGTTTTGTCTTCTCCATGGTGACTGTACCCCAGGGTTTTGTCTTCTCCATGGTGACTGTACCCCAGGGTTTTGTCTTCTCAATGGTGACTGTACCCCAGGGTTTTGTCTTCTCCATGGTGACTGTACCCCAGGGTTTTGTCTTCTCCATGGTGACTGTACCCCAGGGTTTTGTCTTCTCAATGGTGACTGTACTCCAGGGTTTTGTCTTCTCCATGGTGACTGTACCCCAGGGTTTTGTCTTCTCCATGGTGACTGTACCCCAGGGTTTTGTCTTCTCAATGGTGACTGTACCCCAGGGTTTTGTCTTCTCAATGGTGACTGTACCCCAGGGTTTTGTCTTCTCCATGGTGACTGTACCCCAGGGTTTTGTCTTCTCAATGGTGACTGTACTCCAGGGTTTTGTCTTCTCCATGGTGACTGTACCCCAGGGTTTTGTCTTCTCCATGGTGACTGTACCCCAGGGTTTTGTCTTCTCAATGGTGACTGTACCCCAGGGTTTTGTCTTCTCAATGGTGACTGTACCCCAGGGTTTTGTCTTCTCCATGGTGACTGTACCCCAGGGTTTTGTCTTCTCAATGGTGACTGTACCCCAGGGTTTTGTCTTCTCCATGGTGACTGTACCCCAGGGTTTTGTCTTCTCAATGGTGACTGTACCCCAGGGTTTTGTCTTCTCAATGGTGACTGTACCCCAGGGTTTTATAAATGAATGTACACAAGTTAAAAACATTTAAAAGAAAGAAGAAAAGAGATCAGGATGGACACTAAAGAGAAAGAGAGAGAGGTGTCACTGTTATGATCAGGAGGACACTAAAGAGAGAGAGAGAGAGGTGTCACTGTTATGATCAGGAGGACACTAAAGAGAGAGAGAGAGAGGTGTCACTGTTATGATCAGGATGGACACTGTAAAGAGAGAGAGAGAAAGAGAGAGATGGAGAGAGGGGATTGGTTGAGAGATGTAGATGGAGGGGAATGGTTGAGAGATGTAAATGGAGAGACGGGATTGGTTGAGAGATGTAGATGGAGAGAGGGGATTGGTTGAGAGATGTAAATGGAGAGAGGGGATTGGTTGAGAGATGTAGATGGAGAGAGGGGATTGGTTGAGAGATGTAAATGGAGAGAGGGGATTGGTTGAGAGATGTAGATGGAGAGAGGGGATTGGTTAAGATATGTAAATGGAGAGACGGGATTGGTTAAGATATGTAAATGGAGAGACGGGATTGGTTAAGAGATGTAAATGGAGAGAGGGGATTGGTCAAGAGGTTCATGTGTTTTTTCCTTCTTTTTGTCCATTTCTTTTTCATTTCATTTCTTTCCATCAGATCAGAATGTCTTCAGGAACCTCTAAGTTGGGATACAGTCGTACAGGACGTTGCTACTACCTTAAATATACAAGCACAAATACACGAAAAACCAGGAGAAAATCAATCTCAAAAAACATCCACAATTATTTCTCTTTAAAACATAAAAGATATTAAAACAGACCAAATATATTTTGTCAGGGGGGAGGGTAGAATAGTCCTGTTTTCTGGCTCCTTGGTCTGTTAGCTTCTGAATATCGTCGGTAAAAAAGAAGAAATAAAAAGTAGGTTTGAAATGCAGGAGTAGAAAATAAAATAAAAACATTCTAGGGAAATAGAGACTGGTAGAAAACTCTAAAATGTTGTTGTTTAAATGCTTTCTGTTATCTGTTAAAAGGTTGGATCAGTACTCCTTCAATGGTGTGTGTGTGTGTGTGTGTGTCTGTGTGTGTGAGAAAGCATTTTAAACTGATTGGATCTCAACTCCGGTCCGCTAGCTTTGGCACAGTCCAGGCTTTAGTTCTGACCAAGTAACAGCCACACACACACACACAGTGCAGCAGCAGAGTGGACCAGAGTTAAGACTCCATATCTAGTGACCATGATTCTTCTGAAGGTAGATGTGTCCCCCTCCCCCGCCCTCTCCCTACCCCACCACCCCTTCCTGCACCCCTACCTGGGTGCATCTCAACTGTCCCAAGCGTCTTCCCTCTCCTCAGGTCTCTCCTTAAAAGACCAGCTAGGAGAGCCAGGTCTGGAGGCCCCTATAAGTAATAGCTCTCAGTCATTTCCTGTCACCTACCAAGCTCTCATATCAGAACTGATGTAGGAAGGTAGACAGGGAAAGGTAACCTCTTATCAACCAGTGGGATCCTTCGTCTACTCCACAGGCCAAGATAAAAATCCCTATTAAAAAAGGGGCAATCCGTAGTCCCTACAGCCATTTTTTGGACTTCTGAATGAATGATATGTACCTGTTGTCTCAGGGGCTTAATTCAACTGACGCACCCCGTCACAACCCACAATATCAATGTGGTTTACTCTGTAACCATCTAATGAAAAACAGTATAGCCTCAAAACATGCTTAAAACTATATATATATATGTTTGTTATATCTTGGATGGTCAGTCCTTGTACCCATAGCGGTCTATGAATTTTAGAGTGGTTACACTTCTCCAGGCCCATCCCTCAGCTTTTTACTAAAACAGGAAGTAGAGGTGACACTAAGTTATTTTTTCAACTGCGGATTGCCCCTTTAAGAGGAAAACATAAGAACAGTCAGGAAGCCACTACAGACAATTGACACACACCCACAAGGAGAGGAAACCCCTTTAAGACTACGGAAGCCCCTCCCCTCCCTCCCCTCCTCTACTGTGAGGCCTGAGACGTAGGGTTGTCACTCTTGCTCTCCTGGCTGGATGGGGCCTTGTTGTTCCAGGGAGAGTTGGCGCCCAGCGCGGGGCTGTTGTTGAAGCTGTCCTCGTCATCGATGCCGTTGGCCGCGTCGAACTGTTGGTTCTCCAGCCGCGTGATCAGGCGCTCGTCCTCGTCCCCGAACTCCCCTCCCATCAGGGTGGGCTCTCCCACCACCATCACGTCCTTTGGGGGAGGAAGAAACCATTATTACAGAGATAGGGGGAGGAGACGACTACTACTACTACTACCAAAGCTAGCTCCCCTCCTATCAGGGTGGGCTTTTCCTCCACCATCACATCTTAAAGGGGAGGGAGATAACATCATTACAAAGATAGGGGTGTAGCTTGCTCGCTCTTTGAGGTTTTAGACCACGTAACTGCAACACACTGTGACTGCTGATGTAAAAAGCGCTTCCTAAAACACGTGATTGATTTGACTGCTACTTACTGGTACTTGGCTGGACAGGGGGAAGCTGCTCGCTGGACTCTTCTTCTTGTTGTTGTTGTTGTTGGTTCCTCCTCCGGCACTCATGGTGCTGCCGCCTGACATCTTACGCTTCCTCCTCTTATTAGGGGCCTGTCTGGCTGGTTCAGCTAGAGGAGAGAGGAGGGGGGGTAGAGAGGAGAGGAGGGGGGGGGTAGAGAGGAGAGGATGGGGGGGTAGAGAGGAGAGGATGGGGGGTAGAGAGGAGAGGAGGAGGGGGTAGAGTTGGGGAGGAGAGAGGATGGGGGTAAAGAGGAGAGGATGGGGGGGTAGAGTTGTGGAGGAGGAGGGGGTAGAGAGGAGAGGATGCGGGGGTAGAGAGGAGAGGATGGGGGGGTAGAGAGGAGAGGATGGGGGGGTAGAGAGGAGAGGATGGGGGGTAGAGAGGAGAGGATGGGGGGTAGAGAGGAGAGGATGCAGGGGTAGAGAGGAGAGGAGGGGGGGGGTAGAGTTGGGGAGGAGAGAGGAGAGGAGGGGGGGGGTAGAGTTGGGGAGGAGAGAGGAGAGGATGAGGGGGTAGAGTTGGGGAGGAGAGAGGAGAGGATGAGGGGGTAGAGTTGGGGAGGAGAGAGGAGAGGATGAGGGGGTAGAGTTGGGGAGGAGAGAGGAGAGGATGAGGGGGTAGAGTTGGGGAGGAGAGAGGAGAGGATGAGGGGGTAGAGTTGGGGAGGAGAGAGGAGAGGATGAGGGGGTAGAGTTCAGGAGGAGAGAGGAGAGGAGGAGGGGGTAGAGTTGGGGAGGAGAGAGGAGAGGATGAGGGGGTAGAGTTGGGGAGGAGAGAGGAGAGGATGAGGGGGTAGAGTTGGGGAGGAGAGAGGAGAGGAGGGGGGGGTAGAGTTGGGGAGGAGAGAGGAGAGGATGAGGGGGTAGAGTTGGGGAGGAGAGAGGAGAGGATGAGGGGGTAGAGTTGGGGAGGAGAGAGGAGAGGAGGAGGGGGTAGAGTTGGGGAGGAGAGAGGAGAGGAGGAGTGGGTAGAGTTGGGGAGGAGAGAGGAGAGGAGGAGGGGGTAGAGTTGGGGAGGAGAGAGGAGAGGAGGGGGGGGGTAGAGTTGGGGAGGAGAGAGGAGAGGATGAGGGGGTAGAGTTGGGGAGGAGAGAGGAGAGGATGAGGGGGTAGAGTTGGGGAGGAGAGAGGAGAGGATGAGGGGGTAGAGTTGGGGAGGAGAGAGGAGAGGATGAGGGGGTAGAGTTCAGGAGGAGAGAGGAGAGGAGGAGGGGGTAGAGTTGGGGAGGAGAGAGGAGAGGATGAGGGGGTAGAGTTGGGGAGGAGAGAGGAGAGGATGAGGGGGTAGAGTTGGGGAGGAGAGAGGAGAGGAGGGGGGGGTAGAGTTGGGGAGGAGAGAGGAGAGGATGAGGGGGTAGAGTTGGGGAGGAGAGAGGAGAGGATGAGGGGGTAGAGTTGGGGAGGAGAGAGGAGAGGATGAGGGGGTAGAGTTGGGGAGGAGAGAGGAGAGGAGGAGTGGGTAGAGTTGGGGAGGAGAGAGGAGAGGAGGAGGGGGTAGAGTTGGGGAGGAGAGAGGAGAGGGTAGAGTTGGGGAGGAGAAAGGAGAGCGGGAGACAGAGTTAGGACGGAGGTGAAGAGGTGTGTGCAGTCTTGGAACCCGGAACCCAATCTTGATGTGTGTGTGAGAGGTTGTGTGTATGTGCGCGCGTGTGTGTGCTTACTGGGAGCCTGCCTCTCCGGCTCCTCTGGGGGAAAGGGGGGAGAGAGGGAGAGTTTGGTGTTAGGGAGGAGGAGTGTGTGTGTACACGCGTTCACGCATGTGGGTGCACGTTCTGTCTGCCTGTGTGTGTTCGCCTGCACGTTGTGTGTGTGTGTGCGCCTGCACGTTTTGTGTGTGTGTGTGTGTGTGTGTGTGCCTGCACGTTGTGTGTGTGTGTGTTACCTGGCGGGGCCACCATGCGTTGCCACTTCTGGAAGAGACAGGTCTTGAGACAGTCCCTGGGGCTGAGGCTGTAGGTCTTGTGTCTGGACATCAGCTCCTGCATGGGCTCCAGAATCACACACAGCTACAGGAGAGACACATGACGGAGGGAGGGAGGGAGACTTGAGATGATAGAGAGACAAGACAACCATTCTTTGTGTAGTGGAAATTACCACCAGGTGTGAATTATTCATGACACGAAAGACAAGACTCTCTCTTCACACGATAACATGTCCTTCACAGTGGACTTCAGTCTAATGTTGTACTCTAGTTTTTAGGCCTGTCCAGAAACTCCCCTGGATATGAAAGGTTTGTTAGGTGGAAGCTGTACGGCAATATCAGGGGACAATATTAAACTACTACCCTATCTATCAGTACTATATTAAACTACTACCCTACCTATCAGTACTATATTAAACTACTACCCTACCTATCAGTACTATGTTAAACTACTACCCTACCTATCAGTACTATATTAAACTACTACCCTACCTATCAGTACTATATTAAACTACTACCCTACCTATCAGTACTATATTAAACTACTACCCTACCTATCAGTACTATGTTAAACTACTACCCTACCTATCAGTACTATATTAAACTACTACCCTACCTATCAGTACTATATTAAACTACTACCCTACCTATCAGTACTATGTTAAACTACTACCCTACCTATCAGTACTATGTACTACCCTACCTATCAGTACTATATTAAACTACTACCCTACCTATCAGTACTGTGTTAAACTACTACCCTACCTATCAGTACTATATTAAACTACTACCCTACCTATCAGTACTGTGTTAAACTACTACCCTACCTATCAGTACTATGTTAAACTACTACCCTACCTATCAGTACTGTTAAACTACTACCATACCTATCAGTACTATGTACTACCCTACCTATCAGTACTATATTAAACTACTACCCTACCTATCAGTACTATGTTAAACTACTACTCTACCTATCAGTACTGTTAAACTACTACCCTACCTATCAGTACTATATTAAACTACTACCCTACCTATCAGTACTATGTTAAACTACTACCCTACCTATCAGTACTATGTACTACCCTACCTATCAGTACTATATTAAACTACTACCCTACCTATCAGTACTATGTTAAACTACTACTCTACCTATCAGTACTATGTTAAACTACTACCCTACCTATCAGTACTATATTAAACTACTACCCTACCTATCAGTACTATGTTAAACTACTACCCTACCTATCAGTACTGTTAAACTACTACTCTACCTATCAGTACTATGTTAAACTACTACCCTACCTATCAGTACTATATTAAACTACTACTCTAACTATCAGTACTATGTTAAACTACTACCCTACCTATCAGTACTATGTTAAACTACTACCCTACCTATCAGTACTATATTAAACTACTACAATACCTATCAGTACTATATTAAACTACTACCCTACCTATCAGTACTGTTAAACTACTACCCTACCTATCAGTACTATGTTAAACTACTACCCTACCTATCAGTACTATATTAAACTACTACCCTATCTATCAGTACTATGTTAAACTACTACCCTACCTATCAGTACTGTTAAACTACTACCCTACCTATCAGTACTATATTAAACTACTACCCTACCTATCAGTACTATGTTAAACTACTACCCTACCTATCAGTACTATATTAAACTACTACCCTACCTATCAGTACTATGTTAAACTACTATTATACCTATCATTACTATATTAAACTACTACCCTACCTATCAGTACTATATTAAACTACTATTATACCTATCAGTACTATATTAAACTACTACCCTACCTATCAGTACTATGTTAAACTACTATTATACCTATCAGTACTATATTAAACTACTACCCTACCTATCAGTACTATATTAAACTACTATTATACCTATCAGTACTGTTAAACTACTACCCTACCTATCAGCACTATGTTAAACTACTACCCTACCTATCAGTACTATATTAAACTACTATTATACCTATCAGCACTATGTTAAACTACTACAATACCTATCAGTACTATGTTAAACTACTACAATACCTATCAGTACTATGTTAAACTACTATTATACCTATCAGTACTATATTAAACTACTACCCTACCTATCATTACTATGTTAAACTACTATTATACCTATCAGCACTATGTTAAACTACTATTATACCTATCAGTACTATGTTAAACTACTACCCTACCTATCAGTACTGTTAAACTACTATTATACCTATCAGTACTATGTTAAACTACTATTATACCTATCAGTACTATGTTAAACTACTATTATACCTATCAGCACTATGTTAAACTACTACTCTACCTATCAGTACTATGTTAAACTACTATTATACCTATCAGTACTATGTTAAACTACTATTATACCTATCAGCACTATGTTAAACTACTATTATACCTATCAGTACTATGTTAAACTACTATTATACCTATCAGCACTATGTTAAACTACTACTCTACCTATCAGTACTATGTTAAACTACTATTATACCTATCAGTACTATGTTAAACTACTATTATACCTATCAGCACTATGTTAAACTACTATTATACCTATCAGTACTATATTAAACTACTATTATACCTATCAGTACTATATTAAACTACTACCCTACCTATCAGCACTATGTTAAACTACTACCCTACCTATCAGTACTATATTAAACTACTATTATACCTATCAGTACTATATTAAACTACTATTATACCTATCAGTACTATATTAAACTACTATTATACCTATCAGTACTATATTAAACTACTATTATACCTATCAGTACTATATTAAACTACTATTATACCTATCAGTACTGTTAAACTACTACCCTACCTATCAGCACTATGTTAAACTACTACCCTACCTATCAGTACTATATTAAACTACTATTATACCTATCAGCACTATGTTAAACTACTATTATACCTATCAGTACTATGTTAAACTACTATTATACCTATCAGTACTATATTAAACTACTACCCTACCTATCAGTACTATATTAAACTACTATTATACCTATCAGTACTGTTAAACTACTACCCTACCTATCAGCACTATGTTAAACTACTACCCTACCTATCAGTACTATATTAAACTACTATTATACCTATCAGTACTATATTAAACTACTATTATACCTATCAGTACTATATTAAACTACTATTATACCTATCAGTACTATATTAAACTACTATTATACCTATCAGTACTGTTAAACTACTACCCTACCTATCAGCACTATGTTAAACTACTACCCTACCTATCAGTACTATATTAAACTACTATTATACCTATCAGCACTATGTTAAACTACTATTATACCTATCAGTACTATGTTAAACTACTATTATACCTATCAGTACTATGTTAAACTACTATTATACCTATCAGTACTATGTTAAACTACTACCCTACCTATCAGTACTATATTAAACTACTATTATACCTATCAGTACTATGTTAAACTACTATTATACCTATCAGTACTATGTTAAACTACTATTATACCTATCAGCACTATGTTAAACTACTATTATACCTATCAGTGCTATGTTAAACTACTATTATACCTATCAGTACTATATTAAACTACTACCCTACCTATCAGTACTATATTAAACTACTATTATACCTATCAGTACTGTTAAACTACTACCCTACCTATCAGCACTATGTTAAACTACTACCCTACCTATCAGTACTATATTAAACTACTATTATACCTATCAGTACTATATTAAACTACTATTATACCTATCAGTACTATGTTAAACTACTATTATACCTATCAGTACTATATTAAACTACTACCCTACCTATCAGTACTATGTTAAACTACTACCCTACCTATCAGTACTATGTTAAACTACTATTATACCTATCAGTACTATGTTAAACTACTATTATACCTATCAGTACTATGTTAAACTACTATTATACCTATCAGTACTATGTTAAACTACTATTATACCTATCAGTACTATGTTAAACTACTATTATACCTATCAGTACTATATTAAACTACTATTATACCTATCAGTACTATGTTAAACTACTATTATACCTATCAGTACTATATTAAACTACTATTATACCTATCAGTACTATGTTAAACTACTACCCTACCTATCAGTACTATATTAAACTACTACCCTACCTATCAGTACTATGTTAAACTACTATTATACCTATCAGTACTATGTTAAACTACTACCCTACCTATCAGTACTATATTAAACTACTACCCTACCTATCAGTACTATATTAAACTACTACCCTACCTATCAGTACTATGTTAAACTACTACCCTACCTATCAGTACTATATTAAACTACTACCCTACCTATCAGTACTATGTTAAACTACTACCCTACCTATCAGTACTATGTTAAACTACTATTATACCTATCAGCACTATGTTAAACTACTATTATACCTATCAGTACTATATTAAACTACTATTATACCTATCAGTACTATGTACTACCCTACCTATCAGTACTATGTTAAACTACTACCCTACCTATCAGTACTATGTTAAACTACTATTATACCTATCAGTACTATATTAAACTACTATTATACCTATCAGTACTATGTACTACCCTACCTATCAGTACTATGTTAAACTACTACTCTACCTATCAGTACTATGTTAAACTACTATTTCAAACATAAAGCTGACAGTTTGCACTTTAACCTCACAGTCATTGTATCATTTCATGTTTTCACTCCTGAATGAATTTACACTTTCCTAAACAAAGGGGCTACGACTATATTTTAGTTAACCAATTCTTATTCATCTTTAAAATAGAATTGACAGAGTATTGAGTAGATTGTTGACAAAAAAAAAATTACAATTAAATCTATTATTAAATCTATTTTACCTTGTAACAGAGTAACAGAAGAAATCCAAGGGGTATGAATACTTTTGCAAGGCACTGTATCAAGGTAGGATCTACGTTTGTTGTTGTTGTTGTTTGTGTGTACTCCCTGGGAGGTAGTGATCTACGTTTGTTGTTGTTGATGTTTGTGTGTACTCACTGGGAGGTAGCGATATATGTTTGTTGTTGTTGTTGTTTGTGTGTACTCACTGGGAGGTAGCGATATATGTTTGTTGTTGTTGTTGTTTGTGTGTACTCACTGGGAGGTAGCGATATATGTTTGTTGTTGTTGTTGTTTGTGTGTACTCACTGGGAGGTAGCGATATATGTTTGTTGTTGTTGATGTTTGTGTGTACTCACTGGGAGGTAGCGATATATGTTTGTTGTTGTTGATGTTTGTGTGTACTCACTGGGAGGTAGCGATATATGTTTGTTGTTGTTGTTGTTTGTGTGTACTCACTGGGAGGTAGCGATATATGTTTGTTGTTGTTGATGTTTGTGTGTACTCACTGGGAGGTAGCGATATATGTTTGTTGTTGTTGTTGTTTGTGTGTACTCACTCGGAGGTAGCGATATATGTTTGTTGTTGTTGTTGTTTGTGTGTACTCACTGGGAGGTAGCGATATATGTTTGTTGTTGTTGATGTTTGTGTGTACTCACTCGGAGGTAGCGATATATGTTTGTTGTTGTTGTTTGTGTGTACTCACTGGGAGGTAGCGATATATGTTTGTTGTTGTTGTTGTTTGTGTGTACTCACTGGGAGGTAGCGATATATGTTTGTTGTTGTTGATGTTTGTGTGTACTCACTGGGAGGTAGCGATATATGTTTGTTGTTGTTGTTGTTTGTGTGTACTCCCTGGGAGGTAGCGATATATGTTTGTTGTTGTTGATGTTTGTGTGTACTCACTGGGAGGTAGCGATATATGTTTGTTGTTGTTGATGTTTGTGTGTACTCACTGGGAGGTAGGGATCTATGTTTGTTGTTGATGTTTGTGTGTACTCACTGGGAGGTAGGGATCTA
The DNA here is from genome assembly GCF_013265735.2 of Oncorhynchus mykiss. Lineage (NCBI taxonomy): Eukaryota > Metazoa > Chordata > Actinopteri > Salmoniformes > Salmonidae > Oncorhynchus > Oncorhynchus mykiss. The sequence goes on along the minus strand of NC_048577.1, from coordinate 7,121,636 downwards.
TGTTTGTTGTTGTTGATGTTTGTGTGTACTCACTCGGAGGTAGTTGAGGGTGGAGTTAGACAGTCCACATCTGGTGATGTTCTTAGACAGCTGGTCTAACATCTGGGGGTCCTGGGCCTGTAGGGTTAGAGGTCAGGGGTTCGAGAGGTCAGGGGTCCGAGAGGTCAGGGGTCCGAGAGGTCGGACACCATGTATTGATCTGTCTACCATCGCTATTAGACAACAGGTGAATGTGTGTGTGTGTGTTTAACTCACGTGCATGGCCAGTATACTGCGCGGTATCATGTGTGTGTGTGTGTGTGTGTGTGTGTGTGTGTTTAACTCACGTGCATGGCCAGTATACTGCGCGGTATCGTGTGTGTGTGTGTGTGTGTGTGTGTTTAACTCACGTGCATGGCCAGTATACTGCGCGGTATCAGTTCGCGGTGCTGTCGGATGCTGAAGTGCCACGTCTTGATCCTCATCATGTCGTCAAACATGAACTCCAGGTACAGACGACCCTCCACACACACCTAGAGAGGGTCAAAGGTCAGGGTTGCACTTTCTACAAAAGGAGATCACCAAAGTTATGTTCAGAATATTGGTTGCGCGCAAAGATAGCAATTCGCCAGCAACTATGTGCCGAATCCTAGCATGACTTACATGTGTAGACTTTCACATAGAAGATGCACTGAACTCTTTCAGTTGAGTTACAAATGCAGATTGTGATGTTAGGATTCTCCCTCATGTTTACAATAGTGTCCGCAGGAAAGACATGGCCTACGCACACACACACGCGCGCACACACACACACACACACACACACACACACAGACACACAGACACACAGACACACAGACACACAGACACACAGACAGGCACAGGCACAGGCACAGACACAGACACAGACGCACGCACAGGCACAGACACAGACACAGACACAGACACACACACACACACACACACACACACACACACACACCTGTGTGAACATGGGTTTTCCGTTCTGCGTAACCATGGTACACTGGTCACAGTCCAGCGAGACGAAGTTGTTGTGGAAGGACTCTTTGGGGTGCTTCAACACGTAGTAGAGGTCGGTGGCACCCCCCTCAAATATACTCCGGAAGTACCGCGGGATCAACGTCCGGCCAATCGCTGCGGAGGAGGAGGAGGAGACAGGAAGCAGAAGAACAGTGGAGCGTAAGTACACAACAACAGAGTCTCATAGGGTGGTTTCCCAGACACACATCAACCCTGGTCCTGAACCAATCAGCCAGATCACATCAACCCTGGTCCTGAACCAATCAGCCAGATCACATCAACCCTGGTCCTGAACCAATCAGCCAGATCACATCAACCCTGGTCCTGAACCAATCAGCCAGATCACATCAACCCTGGTCCTGAACCAATCAGCCAGATCACATCAACCCTGGTCCTGAACCAATCAGCCAGATCAACAGAGAATCCAGGCGTGGTCTGTGTCCAGGAAACTGGCCGTATTCATTACAAAACAGACTACAATCATGACTTTTTGGCACTAACTCTTTTGCATTGACTATGCACACACACTCACCCCAACAAACACACACTCACCCAAACACACACACACACACACACACACACTGACACCACACATACTTCCACTCCAACACACACTATATATTCCCACACACACTGACACCACACTTTCATACTCGCCACCAAAGCTGCTGCTACTGTCTGTTATCTATCCTGTTGCCGAGTCACTTCAGCCCTACCGATATGTACAGTATATAGCTACCTCAATTACCTCATAATGACTCAGTACTGGTACTTCCTGTACATAACC
>NC_048577.1:7099829-7117329 GCF_013265735.2 Oncorhynchus mykiss | reverse complement strand
CCAGTCCCTCCTGCAGCAAAGCACCCCCACAACATAATGCTGCCACCCCCATGCTTCACAGTTCTGATGGTGTTCTTCGGCTTGCAAGCCTCCCCCTTTCTCCTCAAAACATAACGATGGCCAAACAGTTCTATTTTTGTTTCATCAGACCAGAGGTAATTTCTCCAAAAAGTACGATCTTTGTCCCTATGTGCAGTTGCAAACCGTAGTCTGGCTTTTCCATGACAGTTTTGGAGCAGTGGCTTCTTCCTTGCTGAGCGGCCTTTCAGGTTATGTCGATATAGGACTCGTTTTACTGTGGATATTTCCTCCAGCATCTTCACAGGTCATTTGCTGTTATTCTGGGATTGATTTGCACTTTTCGCACAAAAGTACGTTCATCTCTAGGAGACAGAATGCGTCTCGTTCCTGAGCGGAATGACGGCTGCGTGTTCCCATGGTGTTTATACTTGCGTACTATTGTTTGTACAGATGAGCGTGGTACCTTCAGGCGTTTGGAAATTGCTCCCAAGGATGAACCAGACTTGTGGAGGTCTGCAATTTTTTTATGAAGTCTTGGCTGATTTATTTTGATTTTCCCCTGATGTCAAGGAAAGAGGAACAGAGTTTGAAGATAGGCTTTGAAATACATCCACAGGTACACCTCCAATAGACTCAAATGATGTCAATTAGCCTATCAGAAGCTTCTAAAGCCATGACATAATTTTCTGGAATTTTCCAAGCTGTTTAAAGGCACAGTCAACTTAGTGTATGTAAACTTCTGACCCACTGGAATTGTGATACAGTGAATTATAAGGGAAAATAATCTGTCTGCCAACAATCGTTGGAAAAATGACTTGCGTCATGCACGAAGTAGATGTCCTAACCGACTTACCAAAACTATAGTTTGTTAATTAACAAGAGATTTTGTGGAGTGGTTGAAAAAAACTGTTTTAATGACTCCAACCTGAGTGTATGTAAACCAGTTTTAATGACTCCAACCTGAGTGTATGTAAACCAGTTTTAATGACTCCAACCTGAGTGTATGTAAACCAGTTTTAATGACTCCAACCTGAGTGTATGTAAACCAGTTTTAATGACTCCAACCTGAGTGTATGTAAACCAGTTTTTAATGACTCCAACCTGAGTGTATGTAAACCAGTTTTAATGACTCCAACCTGAGTGTATGTAAACCAGTTTTAATGACTCCAACCTGAGTGTATGTAAACTTCTGACTTCAACAGTAAACACTACTGGAACTTAAACTGAGTACAGGCATATATTTCAGTCCACTAAAAACGCAGACGGTAGCAGAAATTGATGTAGGTTTGTGATATCTAGACCAGAAACATCCAGACTAGAAACGGTCAGTAAGTCTTACCCTATTCCAGGCTCCAGGTATGAGGGGGGGTACATGGGGGTTGGGCTGCAGAGAAAGAAAACACACTGTCAAGGAAACATCTAGTTGAATACTTGTCTTTCTCCACACAAAAATGTGAATTTAACTGTTGCCTGTTATCTGTAAGAACCAGATGAGACAGTTAGCCTGGACATGTACCCCCCCCCCCCCCCCCCCAACACGCACACACACACACACGCACACGCACACACACCATCCTGAGATCTGGACGAGCTAGCAGGACTTCCTGTAACAATCCATCTCAGGGGAGGAGCTAACCGCTCACCCCGACTCAGAAAGACACACACATACACAGCAGTCAAATCAATCACCCCGACTCAGAAAGACACACACATACACAGCAGTCAAATCAATCACCCCGACTCAAAAAGACACACACATACACAGCAGTCAAATCAATCACCCGACTCAGAAAGACACACACATACACAGCAGTCAAATCAATCACCCCGACTCAAAAAGACACACACATACACAGCAGTCAAATCAATCACCCCGACTCAAAAAGACACACACACTCCAAAAGCACCACAGAATACAACAACGTTTCAGGTGTGTGTGCATCCTGCTCACCCCAGGTCTCTGTCCAGCATGGTGCCGGGGTGGAACGGGGGAAAGGAGCTGCCGTTGGGGGGCTCCTTTGGAGAGTACAGCTTGAATGACTTGGAGGAACAGCCTGAAAGACAGAGAGCATTACAACTGTAACGACTGAATACGGAGACGACCAGAGAGCATTACAACTGTAACGACTGAATACTGAAAGACAGAGAGCATTGCAACTGTAACGACTGAATACGGAGACGACAGAGAGCATTACAACTGTAACGACTGAATACGGAGACGACAGAGATCATTACAACTGTAACGACTGAATACTGAAAGACAGAGAGCATTACAACTGTAACGACTGAATACGGAGACGACAGAGATCATTGCAACTGTAACGACTGAATACGGAGACGACAGAGAGCATTACAACTGTAACGACTGAATACAGAAAGACAGAGAGCATTACAACTGTAACGACTGAATACGGAGACAGAGAGCATTACAACTGTAACGACTGAATACTGAAAGACAGAGAGCATTACAACTGTAACGACTGAATACTGAAAGACAGAGAGCATTACAACTGTAACGACTGAATACAGAAAGACAGAGAGCATTACAACTGTAACGACTGAATACGGAGACGACAGAGAGCATTACAACTGTAACGACTGAATACAGAAAGACAGAGAGCATTACAACTGTAACGAGCTGAATACAGAAGACAGAGAGCATTACAACTGTAACGACTGAATACAGAAAGGCCGAGAGCATTACAACTGTAACGACTGAATACAGAAAGACAGAGAGGCATTACAACTGTAACGACCTGAATACGGAGACGACAGAGAGCATTGCAACTGTAACGACTGAATACAGAAGACAGAGAGCATTACAACTGTAACGACTGAATACGGAGACGACAGAGAGCATTACAACTGTAACGACTGAATACGGAGACGACAGAGAGCATTGCAACTGTAACGACTGAATACTGAAAGACAGAGAGCATTACAAATGTAACGACTGAATACAGAAAGACAGAGAGCATTACAACTGTAACGACTGAATACGGAGACGACAGAGAGCATTACAACTGTAACGACTGAATACTGAAAGACAGAGAGCATTACAACTGTAACGACTGAATACTGAAAGACAGAGAGCATTACAACTGTAACGACTGAATACGGAGACGACAGAGAGCATTACAACTGTAACGACTGAATACTGAAAGACAGAGAGCATTACAACTGTAACGGCTGAATACGGAGACGACAGAGAGCATTACAACTGTAACGGCTGAATACGGAGACGACAGAGAGCATTACAACTGTAACGACTGAATACAGAAAGACAGAGAGCATTACAACTGTAACGACTGAATACTGAAAGACAGAGAGCATTACAACTGTAACGACCTGAATACTGAAAGACAGAGAGCATTACAACTGTAACGGCTGAATACTGAAAGACAGAGAGCATTACAACTGTAACGACTGAATACAGAGACGACAGAGAGCATTACAACTGTAACGACTGAATACTGAAAGACAGAGAGCATTACAACTGTAACGACTGAATACTGAAAGACAGAGAGCATTACAACTGTAACGACTGAATACGGAGACGACAGAGAGCAGTACAACTGTAACGACCTGAATACTGAAAGACAGAGAGCATTACAACTGTAACGGCTGAATACGGAGACGACAGAGAGCATTACAACTGTAACGGCTGAATACGGAGACGACAGAGAGCATTACAACTGTAACGACTGAATACAGAAAGACAGAGAGCATTACAACTGTAACGACTGAATACTGAAAGACAGAGAGCATTACAACTGTAACGACTGAATACTGAAAGACAGAGAGCATTACAACTGTAACGGCCTGAATACTGAAAGACAGAGAGCATTACAACTGTAACGACTGAATACAGAGACGACAGAGAGCATTACAACTGTAACGACTGAATACTGAAAGACAGAGAGCATTACAACTGTAACGACCTGAATACTGAAAGACAGAGAGCATTACAACTGTAACGACTGAATACGGAGACGACAGAGAGCAGTACAACTGTAACGACTGAATACTGAAAGACAGAGAGCATTACAACTGTAACGGCTGAATACGGAGACGACAGAGAGCATTACAACTGTAACGGCTGAATACGAAGACGACAGAGAGCATTACAACTGTAACGACTGAATACGGAGACGACAGAGAGCATTACAACTGTAACGACTGAATACAGAAAGACATAGACCATTACAACTGTAACGACTGAATACAGAAAGACAGAGAGCATTACAACTGTAACGACTGAATACGGAGACGACAGAGAGCATTACAACTGTAACGACTGAATACAGAAAGACATAGAGCATTACAACTGTAACGGACTGAATACAGAAAGACAGAGAGCATTACAACTGTAACGACTGGAATACGGAGACGACAGAGAGCATTACAACTGTAACGGACTGAATACGGAGACGACCAGAGAGCATTACAACTGTAACGACTGAATACAGAAAGACAGAGAGCATTACAACTGTAACGACTGAATACTGAAAGACAGAGAGCATTACAACTGTAACGACTGAATACTGAAAGACAGAGAGCATTACAACTGTAACGGCTGAATACTGAAAGACAGAGAGCATTACAACTGTAACGATCTGAATACAGAGACGACAGAGAGCATTACAACTGTAACGACAGAATACAGAAAGACAGAGAGCATTACAACTGTAACGACTGAATACAGAAAGACAGAGAGCATTACAACTGTAACGACTGAATACAGAAAGACAGAGAGCATTACAACTGTAACGACTTGAATACAGAAAGACAGAGAGCATTACAACTGTAACGACTGAATACGGAGACGACAGAGAGCATTACAACTGTAACGACTGAATACAGAAAGACAGAGAGCATTACAACTGTAACGACTGAATACAGGAAAGACAGAGAGCATTACAACTGTAACGACTGAATACTGAAAGACAGAGAGCATTACAACTGTAACGACTGAATACAGAAAGACAGAGAGCATTACAACTGTAACGGCTGAATACCGGAGACGACAGAGAGCATTACAACTGTAACGACTGAATACAGAAAGACAGAGAGCATTACAACTGTAACGACTCTGAATACAGAAAGACAGAGAGCATTACAACTGTAACGACTGAATACAGAAAGACAGAGAGCATTACAACTGTAACGGCTGAATACTGAAAGACAGAGAGCATTACAACTGTAACGACTGAATACGGAGACAGAGAGCATTACAACTGTAACGACTGAATACTGAAAGACAGAGAGCATTACAACTGTAACGACTGAATACTGAAAGACAGAGAGCATTACAACTGTAACGACTGAATACAGAAAGACAGAGAGCATTACAACTGTAACGGACTGGAATACGGAGACGACAGAGAGCATTACAACTGTAACGACTGAATACAGAAAGACAGAGAGCATTACAACTGTAACGACTCTGAATACAGAAAGACAGAGAGCATTACAACTGGTAACGACTGAATACAGAAAAGGCCGAGAGCATTACAACTGTAACGAATGAATACAGAAAGACAGAGAGCATTTACAACTGTAACGATGAATACGGAGACGACAGAGAGCATTGCAACTGTAACGACTGAATACTGACAGACAGAGAGCATTACAAATGTACCGACTGAATACAGAAAGGACAGAGAGCATACAACTGTAACGACTGAATACGGAGACGACAGAGAGCATTACAACTGTACGATTCTGAATACTGAAAGACAGAGTAGCATTACAACTGAACGACTGAATACTGAAAGACAGAGAGCATTACAACTGTAACGACTGAATACAGAGACGACAGAGGAGCATTACAACTGTAACGACAGAATAAGAAAGACAGAGAGCATACAACTGTAACGACTGAATACAGAAAGTACAGAGAGCATTACAACTGTAACGACTGAATACAGAAAGACAGAGAGCATTACAACCTGTAACGACTGAATAACAGAAAGACAGAGAGCATTACAACTGTAACGATCTGAATACGGAGACGACAGAGAGCATTACAACTGTAACGACTGAATACAGAAAGACAGAGAGCATTACAACTGTAACGACTGAATACAGAAAGACAGAGAGCATTACAACTGTAACGACTGAATACTGAAAGACAGAGAGCATTACAACTGATAACGACTCTGAATACAGAAAGACAGAGAGCATTACAACTGTAACGGCTGAATACGGAGACGACCAGAGAGCATTACAACTGTAACGACTGAATACAGAAAGACAGAGAGCATTACAACTGTAACGACTGAATACAGAAAGGACAGAGAGCATTACAACTGTAACAGACTGAATACAGAAAGACAGAGAGCATTACAACTGTAACGGCTGAATACTGAAAGACAGAGAGCATTACAACTTGTAACGACTGAATACGGAGACAGAGAGCATTACAACTGTAACGACTGAATACTGAAAGACAGAGAGCATTACAACTGTAACGACTGAATACTGAAAGACAGAGAGCATTACAACTGTAACGACTCTGATACAGAAAGACAGAGAGCATTACAACTGTAACGACTCTGAATACGGAGACGACAGAGAGCATTACAACTGTAACGACTGAATACAGAAAGACAGAGAGCATACAACTGTAACGACTGAATACAGTAAAGACAGAGAGCATTACAACTGTAACGACTGAATACAGAAAGGCCGAGAGCATTACAATGTAACGACTGAATACAGAAAGACAGAGAGCATTACAACTGTAACGACTGAATACGGAGACGACAGAGAGCATGCAACTGTAACGACTGAATACTGAAAGACAGAGAGCATTACAAATGTAACGACTGAATACAGAAAGACAGAGAGCATTACAACTGTAACGACTGAATACGGAGACGACAGAGAGCATTACAAACTGTAACGACTGAATACTGAAAGACAGAGAGCATTACAACTGTAACGACTGAATACTGAAAGACAGAGAGCATTACAACTGTAACGACTGAATACGGAGGACGACAGAGAGCATTACAACTGTAACGACTGAATACTGCAAGACAGAGAGCATTACAACTGTAACGGCTGAATACGGGAGACGACAGAGAGCATTACAACTGTAACGACTGAATACAGAAAGACAGAGAGCATTACAACTGTAGCGACTGAATACGGAGACGACAGAGAGCATTACAACTGTAACGACTGAATACAGAAAGACAGAGAGCATTACAACTGTAGCGACTGAATACGGAGACGACGTACAGAACACACGATTAGTTATTATAGTTCAAGTTGAAATGTGTCACTTCTTGGGCGACCAGACTACATCTGTTTACGACCTTTACCTTTCGGTGTTGTACACCGGCTTCAAAGGGGAATTTCACAGCTGTTACATGGTACAATGAGTCTCCACACGACACCTGCTGGTTTTGTCACATGAACTGAAATTAAGCGAATATTAGAATTCTATCAACCAGGAAATGGCCAGAGCGATATCTGCATAGTGCATCTTTAAGTGATCAGTGTGTGTGTGTGGACACTAGTAGGGACGACCAGTTCTGCTCTAGTTTCACCTTGGCTACACCCATTCACAGGTAAGCAGCAACACACACACACAACACACACCACAGTTTTCCTAACATAAAGGTACAGGACAACAATTTCCCGGGCCCAAACCAATAACTCTCGTACACACTAGGCCTCTACCCTGTATCCCCCTCTCCCATCACAGCCACCCCTCCTTCTACACCGCTAAACTGACCCCTTACACATTCTAACCCTCTCTCTATCAAAAACAACCATCTAGCCAGTCCTACCCCTCCTCTCTATCATAACAACCATCTAGCCAGTCCAACCCTCCTCCTCTCCATCATAACAACCATCTAGCCAGTCCTACCCCTCCACCTCTCTCTATCAAAACAACCATCTAGCCAGGTCCTACCCCTCCTCTCTATCATAACAACCATCTAGCCAGTCCAACCCTCCTCCTCTCCATCATAACAACCATCTAGCCAGTCCTACCCCTCCTCCTCTCTCTATCATAACAACCATCTAGCCAGTCCAACCCCTCTTCTCTCTATCATAACAACCATCTAGCCAGTCCTACCCCTCCACCTCTCTCTATCAAAACAACCATCTAGCCAGTCCCTACCTCGCCACCTCTCTATCATAACAACCATCAAGCCAGTCCAACCCTCCTCCTCTCCATCATAACAACCATCTAGCCAGTCCTACTCCTCCTCCTCTCTCTATCATAACAACCATCTAGCCAGTCCTACCCCTCCTCCTCTCTATCATAACAACCATCTAGCCAGTCCTACCCCTCCTCTCTCTATAACAACCATCTAGCCAGTTCCTACCCCTCCTCTCTCTATAACAACCATCTAGCCAGTCCAACCCTCCTCCTCTCTCTATCATAACAACCACCTAGCCAGTCCTACCCCTCCTCCTCTCCATCACAACAACCATCTAGCCAGTCCTACCCCTCCTCTCTCTATAACAACCATCTAGCCAATCCTACCCCCTCCTCCTCCTCTATAACAACCATTCTAGCCAGTCCAACCCGCTCCTCTCTCCTCTATCATAACAACCCATCTGGCCAGTCCTACCCCTCCCTCTCCTATCATAACAACAATCTAGCCAGTCCTACCCCTCCTCCTCTCTCTATCATACCAACCACCTAGCCAGTCCTACCCCTCCTCCTCTCAATCACAACAACCATCTAGCCAGTCCTACCCCTCCTCTCTTTATCAAAACAACCATTAGCCAGTCCTACCCCTCCTCCTACTCTCTTATCATAACAACCATCTAGCCAGTCCTACTCCTCCCTCTTATCATAACAACCATCTAGCCAGTCCTACCCCTCCTCCTCTCTCTATCATAACAACCATCTAGCCAGTCCTACCCCTCCTCCTCTCTATCATAACCATCTAGCCTAGTCTACCCCTCCACCTCCTCTATCATAACAACCATCTAGCCAGTCCTACCCCCTCCTCATCTCTCTATCATAACAACCACCTAGCCAGTCCTACCCCTCCTCCTCTCTCTATCAGTAACCATCTAGCCAGTCCTACCCTTCCTCCCTCTATCATAACAACCATCTAGCCAGTCCTACCCCTCCTCCTCTCAATCATAACAACATCTAGCCAGTCTACCACCTCCATCCTGCTCTCTATCATAACAACCCATCTAGCCAGTCCTACCCCTCCTCCTCTCTCTATCATAACAACATCTAGCCAGTCCTACTCCTCCTCTCTCTATAACAACCATCTAGCCAGTCCTACCCCCTCCTCCTCTCTATCATAACAACCATCTAGCCAGTCCTACCCCTCCTCCTCTCTATCATAACCATCTAGCCAGTCCTACCCCTCCTCCTCTCTATCATAACAACCATCTAGCCAGTCCTACCCCTCCTCTCTCTATCATAAACAACCATCTAGCCAGTCCTACCCCTCCTCTCTATCATAACAACCACCTAGCCAGTCCTACCCCTCCTCCTCTCTCTATCATAACAACCATCTAGCCAGTCCTACCCCTCCTCCTCTCTCTATCATAACAACCATCTAGCCAGTCCTAACCCTCCTACTCTCTATCATAACAACCATCTAGCCACGCTGCCTGACCCTGGACCAGAGGTCACACACACAGCCACACTGCCTGACCCTGGACCAGAGGTCACACACACAGCCTGACCCTGGACCAGAGGTCACACACACAGCCTGACCCTGACCAGAGGTCACACACACAGCCACGCTGCCTGACCCTGGACCAGAGGTCACACACACAGCCACGCTGCCTGACCCAGAGGTCTGACCCACAGCCACGCTGCCTGACCCTGGACCAGAGGTCACACACACAGTCCTGACCCTGGACCAGAGGTCACACACACAGCCTGACCCTGGACCAGAGGTCACACACACAGCCACGCTGCCTGACCCTGGACCAGAGGTCACACAACACAGCCACGCTGCCTGACCCTGGACCAGAGGTCACACACACAGCCACGCTGCCTGACCAGAGGTCACTCCCACAGCCACGCTGCCTGACCCTGGACCAGAGGTCACACACACAGCCTGACCCTGGACCAGAGGTCACACACACAGCCACGCATGCCTGACCCTGGACCAGAGGGTCACACACACAGCCACGCTGCCTGACCCTGGACCAGAGGTGTGTGTGTGTGTGTGTGTGTGTGTGTGTGTGTGTGTGTGTGGTGGTGTGTGTGCGCCCTTTCTTCTCATTGTTGATGTCTCCCACCTCATCTCACATAGTTGCTGTATAGGCTCTCTAATAATAATAACAACAACAACAAGCCATTTAGCAGATGCTTTAATCCAACAACACTATGTGACTGATGATGATGAAAGATGATGATGAGACTGATTCCTTGGTGATGTTGTGTTCATAGACCTATAGTGTGAAATTAACACCATCATTCTCTCCTCCGAGCCTACAATCTCTGAGGCTACAATCTCCGAGGCTACAATCTCAATCAGTATGCTCAGTATGCTGCAAAAAAAGTCCAAAATAACACTTTTTTACTGCAGTACATTTGCAGTGTAACTGCAGGTAGAGTGCAGTATAGTAAACATATAATATATATACAGTAATATATAATAATACACACAATGATATAGTATATTCTGCAATTAGTGCGTCCAGAATATCACAGTCGACTGCGGTCAATGCACTTTTACTGCAGTTTTGAAACCGCAATCTTTTTAGGTGTTTAGACAAATTGGGCATTAACATTTACTTAGCGAGCGCTCTGATATACCACGGCTGTCAGCCAATCAGCATTCAGCACTCGATCCCCCCCCCAGTTTAGAATGAAATGTGGAGTGGAGCTTTATAGTCAGCGCCCCGCCTACCTTCAAAATTATTCACCAATCAGCAATTATTCTAAAACACATCTTTTGTCGCAATAAATAAAGTTACACAAGAAAAACAGTCCACCCGTCGATACGTCTCCTGTATCTGCCCTGTCCCTACACGTGTCCCAAAGCTGTCCCTGACACGTGTCCCAAAGCTGTCCCTACACGTGTCCCAAAGCTGTCCCTGACACGTGTCCCAAAGCTGTCCCTGACGCGTGTCCCAAAGCTGTCCCTTACGCGTGTCCCAAAGCTGTCCCTTACGCGTGTCCAAAGCTGTTCCCTTACACGTGTCCCAAAGCTGTCCCTTACATGTGTCCCAAAGCTGTCCCCTACACGTGTCCCAAAGCTGTCCCCTACACGTGTCCCAAAGCTGTCCCTACACGTGTCCCAAAGCTGTCCCCTACAGGTGTCCCTGACACATGTCCAAAAAGCTGTCCCTGACACGTGTCCCAAAGCTGTCCCTGACACGTGTCCCAAAGCTGTCCCTGACACGGTGTCCCAAAGCTGTCCCTGACACGTGTCCCAAAGCTGTCCCTGACACGTGTCCCAAAGCTGTCCCTGACACGTGTCCCAAAGCTGTCCCCTGACACACAAACTTGACAGTTGCCATGACAAGTGAAGGAGTGTATGTGGGTGATTTTTGCTTTGTCTTAACCACACTGTACCCTCTGACTGACACACACACACACACACACACCTCCCTGACATCACAGAACACAATCACACACCGACACACACACCTCCCTGACATCAACAGAAACAATCACACACACACACCTCCCTGACATCAACAGAACACAAATCACACACCGACACACACACACACACTCAACAGGGCAGAGTAGCATGCCTATTCAGAACATCCTCCATCAATCTACCTGTCAAAGCCACAGCCGGCAGGGTGGTGGCAACACAATGGTAGTGAACTCCCTCGACCTCATCACTCACACACACACACACACACACACACACAGGAAGTAGCACTTCTGTCGTAAAGGGTTGGTCTCATAAAACATTTGTCAGGGACACACACACACACGCACCTATCATGACTCTATATAGTCACTGTGCTGAGCGAGGAACACAAAGTGTCTCAGACACACAGACATTAAAATCTGGATCTTCCAGGGACAGACACACACTTGCATAGACTAGACCCAGAGACCGACAGGAGAGCGTAATCACGACTACCAAAACACCATCTCACTCAAACCAAAGTATCATTACCCTCGGTGTAGCCTAACTGTTTGTTGTGGAACTAGGGCTGGTCGATACATTCTGATTCATGAAATTAATCGGATATGTGTTTTAGCAAGATGTTACAAATGTCTGTATTGCAAGAATCAATCTTCTATTTTTTTGATGAGGGATTTTATTTTTGGTCTCGTCTCCTTCCCTCCTCCTGTACTGTGACACCAATCCCCTCCTCCTCCTGTGACACCAAGCCCCTCCTCCTCCTGTACTGTGACACCAAGCCCCTCCTCCTCCTCTGCTGTGACACCAAGCCCCTCCTCCTTCTGTACTGTGACACCAAGCCCCTCCTCCTCCTCTGCTGTGACACCAAGCCCCTCCTCCTTCTGTACTGTGACACCAAGCCCCTCCTCCTCCTGTGCTGCGACACCAAGCCCCTCCTCCTCCTCCTGTACTGTGACACCAAGCCCCTCCTCCTCCTGTACTGTGAGGCCAAGCACCTCCTCCTCCTGTACTGTGACACCAAGCCCCTCCTCCTCCTTCTGTACTATGACACCAAGCCACTCCTCCTCCTCCTGTGCTGTGACACCAAGCCCTCCCCCTCCTGTACTGTGTACACTGAGTATCTTCCCACCCACACACAGACAACAAGCCTCTCACAACAACAAAGAGGAAAGGTCTCCTTCCTCTCTGACAACAAGCAGTTTCAACTCGCTATTTTCATTTGAGGTTGGTCCAACAGAATGGGTGAGATGGAGAGAGAGATGTTATTTTACTGTAATAGAGGAGTTAACCTTTCTAACTAAGACCCTTTATATGTCTCAACTCCCACCGTGTAGAGCAGACCCTCCTAAAACGGGAGAATCAATCAACATGTATCTCAGTTTCTGTCACGTGGCATTGGGTACCACGTACCGCTAGCAGCATTTAAGCCACATGCTGTATGTGCTAGCTGTCTAGTCCAGGTTCCCATCGGGATACTAGGACCCCTGGGGGTACCTGGCCTATCCACAGGGGAGCTTGAGAAGACTGATGAGACCACAGGCCTACGGTGAAAGGTACATGAGAGGTAGTCCAGGCAGAGCAACATTCAGTTGTGGTACAGTACCGTAAAAGGTTAGGAACGACTGGTCTAGTCTTATAAATGTGCAAGGGCATAAAAAAAAACATTATATAAGGATTTGGCAACTTGTTCTCGTTCTGAGAAATAAGCATCTTCTCATCCAGGAAGCCACTTGACTTCAACGTCTTAACAAAATGAACAGGCTGTTGTTCCAACAGATGGAGACGGACAGGGGGGTGTATTCATAACAGTTCAACTGTTACACCTGTTAGCAAGCAGTTTTTTTTTTTTAACTAGGCAAAGTCAGTTAAGAACAAATTCTTATTACAAGACGGCCCACCCCAGCCAAACCCGGAAGGCCGCCGGGCCAATTGTGCGCTGCCCTATGGGACTCCCAATCATGGCTGGTTGTGATACAGCCTGGAATCGAACAGGGTCTGTAGTGACGCCTCTAGCAATGAGATGCAGTGCCTTAGACCGCTGCGCTCCTCGGGAGCTAAATCGAAATATTAGCTGGCTACTCACTAGCACCTGGCTTGTGCTTGAGAGATTATTTATGAGTTCATTTTCTATACTGCCTGCTCCAGAGAAGTTGGCCATTATTAGTGCACGGAGCTGGTTACATTTGTAACAAAAAGGGGATTTTCATAGACAGACTTGAAAGCCAGGGAGTATTGCAAAAAAATGTAATTTTTAGTAGTTCTTATGGTTTGGAAGGCTTTATTTAACCAAGGAAACATTTGACAAGCCCTGAATTCATTAGATTATTGCTGACTGTTTAAAATGCAGTGTATTGACCTTTATTTGCGTAACAACTCTTGTTTAGAGAAAATGTTTTTTTTTTAAAAATAGATATCGGCCATAAGTATATAAAAAAATATATGTTTTTTAGGCCATATCCCAACTCTGTGGAATGCCAATAACCCTGTGATAATAGCTGCATCACAACAAATTAATGGATACATTAATAATTAAGATATTTCCATTACAAGCTAAAAGACTGCAGTACAAACCATTAGCTCTGATCCTTCACTTTGTGTGTGGTGTGTGTATGTGTATGTGTATGTGTGTGTGTGTGTGTGTGTGTAAACAACCATTAGCTCCGTCCCTTTACATGGTGGTAAACGATGGTCAGTCCAAATCAAATCAGCAACAAGCCACACTTCCTCTGCTGCAAATTACCCTCTCTACAACAACACACACACCACACACACACACACACACACACACACACACACAGGGGCTGGGGGGGGGGGGGGACAACTTCCTGTCTTTGAGATGTGATGGTGGTGGTAATCTGATTTCCCCGACTGTAAATGACCTGTCATCAGATCAGGGAGCCAAACACAACATTCTCAGAGGTTTCCATTCGAGAATTCACGATTACAACTAAAGCCTAAACCTTCACGAATATATAAATAAATCCATTCTAGATTCTAAAACCATCATTTCACAAACTACAAAGACTCTAGACTAGAATGGCTACATTCGAAGTTGATAGTTGGAGTATTTCTAATTGGATAACAAATTAAATAGCTAGCTAGATTGTTACAAGAAAGCGTGTACTACAGTAGTAGTCAGCTACAAGTACAAGGACAGTAGTGTTTGTCAACAAAGTGACAAGCATCAGCTGTGGTACATGAGAAGTCAGCTAGCTCCAGCTAACTGGCTAGCTACAATGTTACATGTAGTTAGCATTACAAGATAGCTACATCCGAACGCCGGGGGTTCACAATATTGTTGCAAAATGCATCGATTGGGTAGCTGCATTGATGATAAATTGGCGTAACTGCAACAGTAGCAAACGGTGATAGGACATCTTCAATCAAAACAAAGCCATACAAAATCGCTGACTACACACAACAGCGACGTAGCAGCCCAACACACAGCTAACGCTCAACTAGCCGCCTCCAGTTACTTCTCTGGCAGATGGCTAGCTAACGTGCTAACCAGTTAACATTTAGAATTGTTATAGCAAAAATGTAAAAAGATACGCGCAAAGTACAACCATGCACATACATTGCAGAAATGTATATTTATTTTTTAATAAAACGTTAGAAAGATTATAATAGAAATAGACGTTTGCGTTTGACCAATGTAACCTTTACCTGCAAGAGAAGTCCCAACCAAAGAATGATGTTTACAGAACTGGGCGAGTAGCTACCGTGTAGCACGCTCCTTGCGTAAAACGCTACGGTGGCTGACTGGTTCGTCGTAACGTAGTACGTCCCACGTTTTTAGAATAAACAACAAATATTTAGAACGGGAATACTGGACCAGAAAATACGGACAATGAGAAATAGGTTATTTTATCCCTCATGAGGCCTGTCGGTGGACACAAGCCTGCAGTCGATTTTACGTACAGACCCAGATAAGTCCTTTGTTCGTGGGAAAACATGAACAATAGCTCTTGGCCCCCCTCCTCCTTCTCTCTCTCTCTCTCTCTCTCAAGCGCACTCGCTTGTGCGCTGCTCCTCTCCTCCAGTCCAGTCACCCGCTCTCTCTCTCTATCCTTAGAATGAAAGATCCGGTAGAACGAGAGAACATCGCCCGCCGCCTCCTTACTCTCGTACCCTATCCAGTCTCCCTTCCCCCTCTGTCCTTCTACAACACAGCGCATAGGTTGTTGCTACGCATTTTTTCTGTACCATCGCTGAGCTCTCTCTATCGCATAACTGACATGTATGAAATTGACCTAGTCCTCAGAGAGAAAACCTTCTGCGACAGAACCGAACAGAGACGCGTGTTAGGCTAATTATGGTCGAACAATAATGGAATAGTGCGATGATGGGCGAAATTAGATTGTTGTCATGAAATTAAAGGCAAAGCAATCGCCATCACTAGGTGTCATCGCCTAGTTTAAATATTGGTCTTGAATTCATTGACACGGTCTCCTCTAGATCAATCGTTTTTTGGGGGGGGGGGGGGGGGGTGGGGGGCTAAACAGATCAAATTGACTGTCCCAATTGAACAGGAGATTATACTACACACGTCTGGGGACTTTAATGACTTCCCCCCCCAAAATAATTTTTTTTAAATTACATCTTGAAACACTAACAAACTAGTGTTCAACATAAACTTTTGTGAAAGATATAGACAAATAATGTATGCACATGTGTAGACTATGTGATAAACTCATAGATAGGCTATTAATGTCATTGCCAAGATTTACGTACAGAATAATACAAAATGCTCTGAGACCAGTTTCTATTGCCCATATAACCTTCTCCATAAAGAACAAATCATACTAATCCTAAGAGGTTTACAGCTTAACTTGTAGGTGTGAAAAGCTTTAAAACATTGCTGTGTGTGTCTACTTACAGCAATATAGTATACACACGTTCACACACAGCTTTTGCTTGCCACCTCAACAGTTACTAAAATCAGACACACACATACACACACACAATGCACACAATAACACACACACACACACACACACACACACACACACACACACACACACACACACACACACAGCTTTTGCTCGCCACCTCAACAGTTAACTAAAATCAGACACACACATACACACACACAAATGCACACAATAACACACACACACACACACACACAACACACACACACACACACACACACACACACACACACACACACACACACACACACACACAGCTTTTGCGGCCGCCTCAACAGTCAACTACAAAACACTAAGCTGAAAGGAGAAGCAGTAGAACACTTAATCCTCCTAAATCACATTTAATCATATATGGAGAAGAGAGGGAGAGAAGGAGAGGAGGAGAGGAAGGAGAGGAGAGAAATAGGGAAGGAGAGGAAGGAGGGAGAGAGAAAAAGGGAAGGAGAGGAAGGAGAGGAGAGAAATAGGGAAGGAGAGGAAGTAGAGGGAGAGAAAGAGGGAAGGAGAGGAAGGAGAGGGAGAGAAAGAGGGAAGGAGAGGAAGGAGAGGGAGAGAAAGAGGGAAGGAGAGGAAGGAGAGGGAGAGAAAGAGGGAAGGAGAGGAAGGAGAGGGGAGAAGAGGAAAGGGAGAGAGAAAGAGAGATCCACATGTGTCCATACGGGTGGATTAAAAAATAACAAGAGTCAAGACCATGTCAGTCTGTGTGTGTGGTGTGTGTGTGTGTGTGTGTGTGTGTGGGTGTTGTGTGTGTTACACAGAAAATACAGAGGGTGTCAGGGTGATACAGACGTTGTAAGCCAGTAGCAGCAAAGAGGGTAGAATTCCAAGATGTTATTTTCCCAAAATGTAAGTGGGGAGGCAAAATAATAAATAGGTCAGCACTGAGTTTTGACATGTTGGGGGGTCTAGCTTCTCCTCTCCTTAAGATAATAGAAGGGGGAGAAAGGAGGGGCAGAGAGAGACAGACAGACAGAGAGCGAGATAGAAAGA
>NC_048577.1:6765851-6780851 GCF_013265735.2 Oncorhynchus mykiss | reverse complement strand
TGGGACTCTTACAGCCCATATTCCTGCGTCTCCAGGATCATGGAGTTCTGATTCACGAGGAGAGGGAGGAGGTGGACAGCAAATCCACCAAGACCCTACAGAACCAAGCCCTGCTGGACATGGTGGTAAGGAAGGGGTCTCGCGCCCAGGAACACTTCTACCAGGTCCTGAAGGAAGTAGATCCCTGCCTGGTCGAAGACCTGGAAGAGCAGACAGTCTGAGAGGTAACCATGGATACAACAGCATCAGGATATATTATATCACTATACTAATACATGCTCTGAAAGAGACAGACAGTCTGAGACAGGTAGCCATGGATACAACCTCACAACCTCAGAAGATATCAAAACATTTATCAGAGACAGAGAGCGGCACTTTGAGGAGGAGCCATCCTGACCAGAGGTGGTTGGTGTGTAACGTGATTGGACACCATTCTCACCAGCACTCCCATCAGCCTGTAGTTTACTATACAAGCCCCAGGTCTCAGGCAAGCTGACATCACTGTCAGGCTACTGTCTACCAGACAACCTACCTGTGTTACTCTGGTACACTGGCTATAAACAACAAGATTTTTGAATTTCTATCTGGAACATGGTGAATGTTGAATCATCTTGGACAGGTCTCAGACAACAACATGTGAGACTTAACATCTACCAGACAACTGACTCGTACTGGACAGCTGTACTGGCTGAACACAATATATATCTCTGTTTAGAAATAGTGTATACAGTGGGGCAAAAAAGTATTTAGTCAGCCACCAATTGTGCAAGTTCTCCCACTTAAAAAGATGAGAGAGGCCTCTATTTTCATCATAGGTACACTTCAACTATGACAGACAAAATGAGAAGAAAAAAAATCCAGAAAATCACATTGTAGGATTTTTAATGAATTTATTTGCAAATTATGGTGGAAAATAAGTATTTGGTCAATAACAAAAGTTTATCTCAATACTTTGTTATATACCATTTGTTGGCAATGACAGAGGTCAAACGTTTTCTGTAAGTCTTCACAAGGTTTTCACACACTGTTGCTGGTATTTTGGCCCATTCCTCCATACAGATCTCCTCTAGAGCAGTGATGTTTTGGGGCTGTTGCCGGGCAACACAGACTTTCAACTCCCTCCAAAGATTTTCTATGGGGTTGAGATCTGGAGACTGGCTAGGCCACTCCAGGACCTTGAAATGCTTCTTACGAAGCCACTCCTTCGTTGCCCGGGCGGTGTGTTTGGGATCATTGTCATGCTGAAAGACCCAGCCACATTTCATCTTCAATGCCCTTGCTGATGGAAGGAGGTTTTCACTCAAAATCTCACGATACATGGCCCCATTCATTCTTTCCTTTACACTGGTCAGTCGTCCTGGTTCCTTTGCAGAAAAACAGCCCCAAAACATGATGTTTCCACCCCCATGCTTCACAGGAGGTATGTCGTTCTTTGGATGCAACTCTTTGTCCTCCAAACACGACGAGTTGAGTTTTTACCAAAAAGTTATATTTTGGTTTCATCTGACCATATGACATTCTCCCAATCTTCTTCTGGATCATCCAAATGCTCTCTAGCAAACTGCAGACGGGACTGGACATGTACTGGCTTAAGCAGGGGGACACGTCTGGCACTGCAGAATTTGAGTCCCTGGCGGCATAGTGTGTTACTGATGGTAGGCTTTGTTACTTTGGTCCCAGCTCTCTGCAGGTCATTCACTAGGTCCCCCCGTGTGGTTCTGGGATTTTTGCTCACCGTTCTTGTGATCATTTTGACCCCACGGGGTGAGATCTTGTGTGGAGCCCCAGATCGAGGGAGATTATCAGTGGTCTTGTATGTCTTCCATTTCCTAATAATTGCTCCCACAGTTGATTTCTTCAAACCAAGCTGCTTACCTATTGCAGATTCAGTCTTCCCAGCCTGGTGCAGGTCTACAATTTTGTTTCTGGTGTCCTGTGACAGCTCTTTGGTCTTGGCCATAGTGGAGTTTGGAGTGTGACTGTTTGAGGTTGTGGACAGGTGTCTTTTATACTGATAACAAGTTCAAACAGGTGCCATTAATACAGGTAACGAGTGGAGGACAGAGGAGCCTCTTAAAGAAGAAGTTACAGGTCTGTGAGAGCCAGAAATCTTTCTACTGCCAAGTTTACACCGTCACTATTGCACTGAAATGTTTTGATCGGGAAGTTGTCTAAATGGGTTATCATTTTTTGTTAGCGAGTGAAGGAAAAGCAGCCAACAAGTGCTCAGTATATGTGGGAACTCCTTCAAGACGGTTGGAAAAGCATTCCTCATGAAGCTGGTTGAGGGAATGCCAAGAGTGTGCAAAGCTGTCATCAAGGCAAAGGGTTGCTACTTTGAAGAATCTCAAATATAAAATGTATTTTATGTTTAACACTTTTTTGGTTACTACATGATTCCATATTTTTTATTTCATCGTTTTGATGTCTTCACTATTATTCTACAATGTAGAAAATAGTACAAATAAAGAAACCCTGGAATGAGTAGGTGTGTCCAAACCTTTGACTGGTACTGTATATGACATGAGCTTCAGAGATGGTGACTGTTACATTTAGGAACTGTCATCATAATTGTATTGCTGTAGTAGTAGTAGTAGTGTTGTTGATTTAATTGAAGTATGATACAATTGATTATTTCACCATAGGAGATCACCATATTTTAATCCACAGCCTCACCAACAGAAGTGAAGTCTGCAGGTAACTGGTCTCATCAAAACCTTATACTTTGGGGCGGCAGGTAACCTAGTGGTTAGAGGGTTGGACTAGTAACCGAAAGGTTACAAGATCGAATCCCTGAGCTGACAAGGTAAAAATCTGTCGTTCAAGGCAGTTAACCCACTGTTCCTTGGCCGTCATCGAAAATAAGAACTTGTTCTTATTAACTGACTTGCCTAGTTAAATAAAGGTTAAATTTAAAATAAAAATACTTGTCTTAGTCTCATCAACTCAAAATCATAAGCAATAATAATATGAGGAATTAAATTGTGAAGTACTCATATTCTCCTCATGGTTCTGTGTTGTAAAATAAATTGTGTGTGCTCCATGTGTCACGGCCGTCGAAAGAAGTGGACCAAGGTGCAGCGTGGTGAGCGTACATTTTCCTTTTCATTAGATAATGTCACCAACAAACGAAAAACAACTGTGAAGGTTACAGGGCAAAGTGCCACTAACAAAGACAACTACCCACAACCACAGGTGGGAAAAATGGCTGCCTAAGTTTGGTTCCCAATCAGGGACAACGATAGATAGCTGTCCCTGATTGAGAATCATACCCGGCCAAAACAAAGAAATACAAAAACATAGAAAATGGAACATAGAATGCCCACCCCACATCACACCCTGACCTAACCAAATAGAGAAATAAAACGTCTCTCTAAGGTCAGGGCGTGACACCATGTTGATTCTACCTGCAGTTTAACCTAGCTCATAAACTGCACCACAAACTGTAACTACTATATTCTTTATGGTCTGGCACTTAATCAAGTGACTTCTTTTGTTGAAGGTCCTGCACAGTCAAAATCATGTTTTTCATGAAATGTGACAATATTTGGATTAAATCAGATCAGAAGTATGAAAAATTACTGTTGCTTCTGCATTGATAAAGTTGTATCATAAAGTCCCCTCTCCTTTGTCCACCATTTGGATTCAGGAGCTGTGGGTATATTAATGGCTTTTTGTGACATCACAAAATCCTCAAATTTGAATACACCAATGGTAACATCTCATTTTCTTACCTAATTTAAATAACTACCGCCTTGTAACCAACATCGCAGAATGGTGTGGTTTACATAGCAGAATGGTGTGGTTTACATAGCAGAACGGTGTGGTTTACGTAGCAGAACGGTGTGGTTTACGTAGCAGAACGGTGTGGTTTACATAGCAGAACGGTGTGGTTTACGTAGCAGAACGGTGTGGTTTACATAGCAGAACTGAGTGGTTTACATAGCAGAATGGTGTGGTTTACATGGCAGAATGGTGTGGTTTACGTAGCAGAATGGTGTGGTTGACGTAGCAGAATGGTGTGGTTTACGTAGCAGAACGGTGTGGTTTACGTAGCAGAATGGTGTGGTTTACGTAGCAGAACGGTGTGGTTTAAATAGCAGAATGGTGTGGTTTACGTAGCAGAATGGTGTGGTTTACATAGCAGAATGGTGTGGTTTACGTAGCAGAATGGTGTGGTTTACATAGCAGAATGGTGTGGTTTACTTAGCAGAATGGTGTGGTTTACATAGCAGAACGGTGTGGTTTACATAGCAGAATGGTGTGGTTTACGTAGCAGAATGGTGTGGTTTACATAGCAGAATGGTGTGGTTTACATAGCAGAATGGTGTGGTTTACGTAGTAGAATGGTGTGGTTTACATAGCAGAATGGTGTGGTTTACTTAGCAGAATGGTGTGGTTTACATAGCAGAACGGTGTGGTTTACACGGCAGAACAGTGTGGTTCACGTAGCAGAATGGTGTGGTTTACGTAGCAGAATGGTGTGGTTTACGTAGCAGAACGGTGTGGTTTACGTAGCAGAACGGTGTGGTTTACGTATCAGAACGGTGTGGTTTACATAGCAGAATGGTGTGGTTTACATAGCAGAACGGTGTGGTTTACATAGCAGAATGGTGTGGTTTACATAGCAGAATGGTGTGGTTTACATGGCAGAATGGTGTGGTTTACGTAGCAGAACAGTGTGGTTTACATAGCAGAATGGTGTGGTTTACATGTCAGAATGGTGTGGTTTACATAGCAGAACAGTGTGGTTTACATAGCAGAACGGTGTGGTTTACATAGCAGAACGGTGTGGTTTACATGGCAGAATGGTGTGGTTTACATAGCAGAATGGTGTGGTTTACGTAGCAGAATGGTGTGGTTTACGTAGTAGAATGGTGTGGTTTACATAGCAGAATGGTGTGGTTTACTTAGCAGAATGGTGTGGTTTACATAGCAGAACGGTGTGGTTTACACGGCAGAACAGTGTGGTTCACGTAGCAGAATGGTGTGGTTTACGTAGCAGAATGGTGTGGTTTACGTAGCAGAACGGTGTGGTTTACGTAGCAGAACGGTGTGGTTTACGTATCAGAACGGTGTGGTTTACATAGCAGAATGGTGTGGTTTACATAGCAGAACGGTGTGGTTTACATAGCAGAATGGTGTGGTTTACATAGCAGAATGGTGTGGTTTACATGGCAGAATGGTGTGGTTTACGTAGCAGAACAGTGTGGTTTACATAGCAGAATGGTGTGGTTTACATGTCAGAATGGTGTGGTTTACATAGCAGAACAGTGTGGTTTACATAGCAGAACGGTGTGGTTTACATAGCAGAACGGTGTGGTTTACATGGCAGAACGGTGTGGTTTACATAGCAGAATGGTGTGGTTTACATGGCAGAACGGTGTGGTTTACATAGCAGAATGGTGTGGTTTACCTGGCAGAACGGTGTGGTTTACATAGCAGAACGGTGTGGTTTACATAGCAGAACGGTGTGGTTTACATAGCAGAACGGTGTGGTTTACATAGCAGAATGGTGTGGTTTACATAGCAGAATGGTGTGGTTTACATAGCAGAACGGTGTGGTTTACATAGCAACGTGTTTGATGAATAGGGGGAACCTGTATATATATTTTCTAAGGCAAATATACTTATAGGTTTCCGCTTTCATCTGGGTCTGGTGTTAGCTAGTTACTGGCTAGCTAGGTTTTTCACCAGCATGAAACAAACGTGGGGGAAGGGTTGCCCAAAACTCAGACTAATTGTCAGGTCATTACATCAAGAGACACGCCAAACATGAGATTCATACAAACTTCTTGACATCATCGATGGTCATGATATATGAACGTTGTCTGACAGTCAATACACTGAGTGGACAAAACACTGGCTCTTTCCATGACAGACTGACCAGGTGAAAGCTACGATCGCTTATCAATGGCACTTGTTAAATCAACTTAAAACAGTGTAGATGAAGGGGAGGAGACGGGTTAAATAATATTTTTTTTATAGGCTTGAGACATTTGAGACATGGATTGTGAATGTGTGCCATTCAGAGGGTGTTTCCTATGTGTATCAACAGTGGTCCACCACCCAAAGAACATTCAGCCAATTTGACACAACTGTGGGAAGCATTGGAGTCAACATGGACCAGCATCCCTGCGGAACGCTTTCCACACCTTGTAGAGTCCATACCCCCAACGAATTGACATTGTTCTAAGGGGGGTGCTTCTCAATATTAGGAAGGTGTTCTTAAATGTTTTCTACACTCAGTGTGTTTATACGTAAGGTACCCAGACCTCACCCTGTAAAGTTTCAACAAAAATTGTCCAAGATGATCTAGCTAGCTAAATTCCATTTGGGTTAGCTAGCTAAATTCCATTTGGGCTAGCTAGCTAAATCCCATTTGGGCTAGCTAGCTAAATTATATAGCCACCATTATTTCTTTATTGATGCTGTTACAATAACCAAACCATTTGTGAAACCATGCTATGAGTTGCTTTGTCTATCAGCAAATTTGCTTGATATAATCTCATCGCAACACTGCCTCCATGTTGCTTGACATTGGCGGTTCCCAAGGTGAGCTCCCCAGCCTCTCCTATAAGCCTGCGGTAAACACAGTCTTCATCAGCTAATGTCACTTTTTGTCAATGTGTGGACATTTATGTAATAATAAAAAACACATAAAGCATAAAGGCGTCATAATTCATAAAGTTCATGTTGACTGACTGATATTATCTCATAGAACAAAACGTATAAGATCTCCAAAACCTGCGTTAACCTCGGGCTTATTTGGGGGTTTTATCCCAAAAAACTCTATTCATACCCCGTAGGGATGGTTGAAAGAACTAGAGGTAACTCATTTCCGGGTTTTTGGACTACAAGCTGGCGAGCTCTATTGCGGTAAAAATGCTGTGCCTGGTGACGTAGTGCACATATAAATAACTTGGCGTAGTGCACATAAAAATAAATTCCCATGTACTGAATGGAAAATCTAAGTTAAATGGGTTTCCATAGCATTTTCAGCTCTACTGATGATTTTGTCACAACAACTGTTGCGTTAAATAACAAATGTTCCCACTCTGGTCTTGGCAAGTGCGCTCTCGTCAACAGCTCACAGATAAAGTGGGGTTAGGACACCTACATTATGAGATAATTTGTATTAGTCAAACGGCAGCCAATCATAGATCAACATGCCCCCAGAATAAGACCCTCGATATTTATTGGAAATGAGCATAAAGCTCATCACCATGCACATTCACCACCCTGTGAACTTTATCATACTTGATTTCATCTGAAGCCTAATAAACTGCGTGCTTTCCCGAGTCATAATGGAAGGACCACACAATATATCGCGTGACTACAAGTTTACCTTGATAAAATTGTTATTATATCAATATTTGCGCATAAAGGCGTTTTCCACCGCCAATTCTCACAATTAATTTTATCTACACAAAAAGAGCCCGCCATGTCGAAAGAACGTATTGTCTGTCGGCATTTATCAGTGTACGAGCATTTCCTGTTTCCATCAGCCCGGTCGTGACTATCTTTCATGCGTCAGGTAATTAATCCGCATGAAATGGTTGGATGGAGACCTGGTTACTCAAAATGCTATTTTACAGACTCAGAATGACTGTTAGGGACCTTTGGCAAGTGTAAACAAGTTATATTTTTATCCACAGTTACACCAGAAGATGGCGCTACAGCGGGTAAATATATATTTCCTGTCTTCACCGGGAGATTTAGTTAAGAGTTCCTTAATTTAATGCCTGATTATTGCAGCGAACACAATCGTGTATTTTATTTTTTGAATCCTAAACACGAGAAATAAAACATCAGTTACTAGATATAGTGTACATAGCCAAGTGCTCTGATATAGCAATATAAATACATTCATGTAGATATATTCACCTGACTAAGGTGCAGTCTCCCACTACAGAGACAACCATACTCACCACCTCGACATAGCCATGGCACAAACTGCTAACAGGAAGTCAGTGTGTTGGCACAATCTACAAAACCATAAACATTTTGAATGTCTTCAATTACAAGTATTTAATGTAGACTCATCACACACAACAGGGAACTTGTTGTTTCCATACATCAACATAAAAGGTGACATCACCGTGAAAATATCGTCTTATCAAACAACGTTACTGTGCTACACATGGGTAACGATGCTTCGAGGGTGACTGTTGTTTATGTGTGCAGAGGGTCCCTGGTTCAAGCCCGGGTCGAGCAAGGGGGACGGACTAAAGTTATACTGTTACATTGTCTCATCTGGGGTGCCAGCCGTGGCATTTGTGGAGCGATGGGTAACGATGCTTCGTGGGTGACAGTTGTTGATGTGTGTAGAGGGTCCCTGGTTCGAGCCCAGGTTGGGACGGAAGCAATACTGTTACATTGGTGACATCACCGTGAGAATGTCGTCTTATCAAACTACGTGACTGTGTTACTATGGTACACTGGCAGCTGACTGTTTTAATGTTGTGACCCAAACATTTTTATATATGTATATAGTGCAGAAGCTTATATAATGGTATTTCTAAGCTTTAAATTTTTTTTTAAAATGTCATATTTTTTTTTACATAAAAACTGTTGATGGATTGTCGATGATACCAATGAATTTATGTTTGCCGATTACAAGATCAACGACTGATATTTGAATGATCTTCTACTGTGACATGATACTTCTACTGTGACATGATACTTCTACTGTGACATGATACTTCTACTGTGACATACAGCATAGGCTAGCATTTGTATTGTTAATACATTAGTAGTTATTAATTAATGAATCTACATTTTCTTATTATGTACACTAGATGACCAAAGGTATGTGGACACCTGCTCGTCCAACATCTCATCACAAATTCATGGGCATTAATATGGAGTTAGTCCCCCCTTTGCTGCTATAACAGCCTCCGCTCTTCTGGGAAGGCTGTCCACTAGATGTTGGAACATTGATGCAGGGACTTACTTACATTCAACCACAAGAGCATTAGTGAGGTCGGGTACTGATGTTGTGCGATTAGGCCTGGCTCACAGTCAGCATTCCAATTCATCCCAAAGGTGTTTGATGGGGTTGAGGTCAGGGCTCTGTGCAGGCCAATCATGTTCTTCCACAACGATCTCAACAAACCAGTTCTGCATGGGACTCGCTTTGTGCACAGGGGCAGTGTTATGATTAAACAGGAATCATCTAGAACTTAATTTTAGCGTTAAGATCTCCCTTCACTGGAACTAAGGGGCCTAGCACCGAACCATGAAAAACATCCTCATACCATTTTTCCTCTTCCACCAAACCTTACAGTTGGCGCTATGCATTGTGGCAGGTAGCGTTCTCCAAACCCAGATTTGTCCGTCAGACTGCCAGATGGTGAAGCGTGATTCATCACAGTTCTTATGCGGACGTTGCTTCCAGAGGCAGTTTGGAACTAGGTAGAGTGTTGCAACCGAGGACAAACGATTTATACGCGCTACGCACTTCAGCACTCCCATTCTGTGAGCTTGTGTGGCTTACCACTTCACAGCTGAGCCGTTGTTGCTCCTAGACGTTTCCACTTCACAATAACAGCACTTACAGTTGACCAAGGCAGATCTAGCAGGGAACACATTTGATGAACTGATTTATTGGAAAGGTGGCATCCTATGACGATGCCCATGTTGAAAGTCACTGAGCTCTTCAGTAAGGCCATTCTACTGCCAATGTTTGTCTATGGAGATTGCATGGCTGTGCGCTCAATTTTATACACCTGTCAGCAACGGGTGCGGTTGAAATAGCCGAATCCACTCATTTTAAGGGTTGTCCACATACTTTTGTATATATAGTGTATGTAATGCATATTGATCGTCCAACCCTCCGTAATAAAATGAGACAGCAGACGGAGCTTAATAATTGACATACAATGTATTTATTCATTTTTGGTTATTTTCTGCCATTTAGAACTTTCCGTTGTGTACATTTTGTCTCTGTAGCAACTGTTTTTTTAAAAAGTCTAAAAAGGAAAAGGAAAAATACAATCGTTGCTAAACACCTAAAAGGGACGACATGCATGGAAGACGAGAAACAGTAGATTTTTTTTTTGTTTTTTTCTTGTTATGCATTTTTTTATTCTTCTTCTTCTTCTTCTTCTTTTTGAGTGACATGATGCGTCCACGTCAGGCTCCAACACACGCGGCTGGTGCTGCTTTGTGAAACAGTATTAGAAAAAAAAAAAACTACATGTGACTCTAAATTATCTTCTTTTTTTTAAACGAGAGAAAAATAAGTGGTTATAAAAATAAAGAAAAAGACTTGATGTCAGACGATGGAGGAAGAGAGAGGAGGAGAGAGCTGTAGAGAAAGAGGAGAGAGAGAGGAGAGAGAGAGAGGAGGAGAGAGAGAGGAGAGAGGAGAGAGAGGAGAGAGGAGGAGAGAGAGAGAGGAGAGAGAGGAGAGAGAGAGGAGAGAGAGAGAGGAGAGCGAGAGGAGGAGAGAGAGAGGAGGAGAGAGAGAGGAGGAGAGAGAGTGGAGATAGAGAGAGAGGAGGAGAGAGGAGGAGAGAGATAGGAGGAGAGAGAGGAGGAGAGAGAGGAGGAGAGAGAGAGGAGGAGAGAGAGAGCAGGATAGAGAGAGAGAGAGAGAGGAGAGAGAGAGGAGGAGAGAGGTGTAGAGAGAGGAGGAGAGAGAGGAGAGAGAGAGGAGGAGAGAGAGAGCAGGAGAGAGAGAGGAGGAGAGAGAGAGGAGAGAGAGAGGAGGAGAGAGGTGTAGAGAGAGAGGAGAGAGGTTTAGAGAGAGAGGAGAGAGAGAGAGGAGGAGAGAGGAGGAGAGAGAGAGGATGAGAGAGGAGGAGAGAGAGAGGAGGAGAGAGAGAGGAGAGAGAGAGGAGAGAGAGGAGGAGAGAGAGAGCAGGAGAGAGAGAGGAGGAGAGAGAGGAGGAGAGAGAGAGGAGAGAGAGAGGAGAGAGAGAGGAGGAGAGAGGAGGAGAGAGAGGAGAGAGGTGTAGAGAGAGGAGGAGAGAGGTGTAGAGAGAGAGGAGAGAGGTGTAGAGAGAGAGGAGAGAGAGAGAGGAGGAGAGAGGAGGTGAGAGAGAGGAGGAGAGAGGAGGAGAGAGAGGAGGAGAGAGAGGGAGAAGAGGGGAGAGAGGAGGAGGGGAGAGAGGAGAGAGAGAGGAGGAGAGAGGAGGAGAGAGAGGAGGAGAGAGAGGAGAGAGAGAGGAGAGAGAGAGGAGAGAGGAGGAGAGAGAGGAGGAGAGAGAGGGGGATGGGGGAGGGAGGGAGAGGAGGAGAGAGAGGGATGGGGGGAGGGAGAGGAGGGGGGAGAGAGAGGAGGGAAGAGCTAGGGGGTTATGTTGCATCGGGAGTGGAGGGGGGAGGATGGGGGAAGAGAGAGGAGGGAAGAGCTAGGGGGTTATGTTGCATCGGGACTGGAGGGGGAGAGGGATGGGGGAGAGGAGGGGGGAGGATGGTGTGGAGGGAGAGGAGGGGGATGCTCAGGTACAGGTAAAGCAGGGGGAAGTTGTTTCAGTTTGAGGTACGACTGATATGTGGGGGGGGTAGAGGGGTGGCTGTGTGAGGGTGGAGGAAGTGGAATTTGAAGGGTAGAGGGGTGGGGGGCGTTTGGGGTGAGTGTGTGTCTCAGTTTGAGGTGTCCGAGTGCACGCTGCCCGGTGCCCCGTGAGGGGGGGTGAGGGAGGGGGGGTCGGTGCTGTCCTGCCATCCACTATCAACCTGGAGAGAGAGAGAGAGAGAAAGGGAAGCGAGGAGGGAGAGAGAAAGAGAAGGAGAGAGAGAGATGAAAAGAGGGAGGGAAAATATTTTATAAAAGACATCAATTGAAGGTATTCACATGAGTTGGTCACCCACCTACAATATCTGTTTTAAAAAACTGGCATAGACAGTGGTGGTAAACAGAGTGTTACCATAGATACTGACATGAAGACAGTGCTTGTAAACATAGTGTTACCATAGATACTGACATGAAGACAGTGGTGGTAAACAGAGTGTTACCATAGATACTGACATGAAGACAGTGCTTGTAAACATAGTGTTACCATAGATACTGACATGAAGACAGTGGTGGTAAACAGAGTGGTACCATAGATACTGACATGAAGACAGTGGTGGTAAACAGAGTGTTACCATAGATACTGACATGAAGACAGTGCTTGTAAACATAGTGTTACCATAGATACTGACATGAAGACAGTGGTGGTAAACAGAGTGTTACCATAGATACTGACATGAAGACAGTGCTTGTAAACATAGTGTTACCATAGATACTGACATGAAGACAGTGCTTGTAAACATAGTGTTACCATAGATACTGACATGAAGACAGTGGTGGTAAACAGAGTGTTACCATAGATACTGACATGAAGACAGTGGTGGTAAACATAGTGTTACCATAGATACTGACATGAAGACAGTGGTGGTAAACAGAGTGTTACCATAGATACTGACATGAAGACAGTGGTGGTAAACAGAGTGTTACCATAGATACTGACATGGAAACAGAGTGTTACCATAGATACTGACATGAAGACAGTGCTTGTAAACATAGTGTTACCATAGATACTGACATGAAGACAGTGCTTGTAAACATAGTGTTACCATAGATACTGACATGAAGACAGTGGTGGTAAACATAGTGTTACCATAGATACTGACATGAAGAAAGTAGGGGTAAACAGAGTGTTACCATAGATACTCACATGGAGACAGTGGGGAGGAAACAGAGTGTTACCATAGATACTGACATGGAAACAGAGTGTTACCATAGATACTGACATGGAAACAGAGTGTTACCATAGATACTGACATGAAGACAGTGGTGGTAAACAGAGTGTTACCATAGATACTGACATGGAAACAGAGTGTTACCATAGATACTCACATGGAGACAGTGCTTGTAAACATAGTGTTACCATAGATACTGACATGAAGACAGTGGTGGTAAACAGAGTGTTACCATAGATACTGACATGGAAACAGTGGAGAGGAAACAGAGTGTTACCATAGATACTGACATGGAAACAGAGTTTTACAATAGATACTGACATGAAGACAGAGTGTTACCATAGATACTGACATGAAGACAGTGGGGAGGAAACAGAGTGTTACCATAGATACTGACATGAAGACAGTGGTGGTAAACAGAGTGTTACCATAGATACTGACATGGAGACAGTGGGGAGGAAACAGTGTTACCATAGATACTCACATGGAGACAGTGGGGAGGAAACATGGTGTTACCATAGATACTCACATGGAGACAGTGGGGAGGAAACAGAGTTCCTCCAGGCAGCTCCTCATAACATCCCGTCAGGAGTGTAGCACGGTGCTGGGTATCCACCTGGGGGAACAGACCAGCAGGGGGCGCTTTACACACTAGTACAGACTAATACTACATTTATACACACACTGGTACACACCAATACTACATTTATACACACTAACACTACATTTATACACACACTGGTACACACTAATACTACATTTATACACACACTGGTACACACTAATACTACATTTATACACACTAATACTACATTTATACACACTAACACTACATTTATGCACACACTGGTACACACTAATACTACATTTATACACACTAACACTACATTTATACACACACTGGCACACACTAATACTACATTTATATACACACTGGTACACACTAACACTACATTTATACACACACTGGTACACACTAATACTACATTTATACACACACTGGTACACACTAATACTACATTTATACACACACTGGTATACACTAATACTACATTTATACACACTAATACTACATTTATACACACTAACACTACATTTATACACACACTGGTACACATTAATACTACATTTATACACACACACTAATACTACATTTATACACACTAATACTACATTTATACACACTAATACTACATTTATACACAAACTGGTACACACACTAATACTACATTTATACACAAACTGGTACACATACTAATACATTTATACACACACTAACACACAGACTGTTGCACATTAACACTGCAAACTCAAACACTAATACACTAACACACACAGATACACACACACACACACACACACACACACACATACTACTACTAAAAGGTACAACTGAACAGGGGTCAGAGGGGCTCTATAGGGGCTGGGGGGTTGGTAGCTGATACTACTAAAAGATACAACTGAACAGGGGTCAGAGAGGCTCTATAGGGGCTGGGGGGGTTGGTAGCTGATACTACTAAAAGGTACAACTGAACAGGGGACAGAGGGGCTCTATAGGGGCTGGGGGGTTGGTAGCTGATACTACTAAAAGGTACAACTGAACAGGGGTCAGAGGGGCTCTATAGGGGCTGGGGGGGTTGGTAGCTGATACTACTAAAAGGTACAACTGAACAGGGGTCAGAGGGGCTCTATAGGGGCTGGGGGGTTGGTAGCTGATACTAAGGGGTACCAATGATACCACCGGGAACACAGGTGGCAGTTTGGGGGGATTGAGGGGGGGCAGGAGAGAGGAACAAGCAGCTATAACAGGGGAACCATTTTGGGGAGGGGGATCAGGGGGGTCTTACTGCAGGCCTACCTGAGGCTGCAGAGGAGGGTTGAGAAATAACCCCTCCCCATTGGTCGGGTGTAAACCGGGGTGGGCGTGGCCTGTGTTGGGCCGACTGTACGACCCTGGCGAGCCTGCGGAATGTCATAACCAGCCAATCAGGAGAGAGGCTTTTGTGGCAGGGAGCGGTTGATTGGTGGGGCGGGTAATAAGAGGCGGGTTTAAACTTTGTTAGAAGGGAGACTATGGAAGAGGTAATTGTGTGAAAAAGATGTGGCTGGTCTTGGTGGTGCCGCTGTGTGTGTTTGTATGCGAGCGAGCGCGTGAAATGCACCCCCACGTGGTCTACGACTGTGTGTGTTTGATGTCCGAGCGTGAGTGATCCTGGCGCGGACGCACACGTATGTGTGTGTGTGTGATGTCCGAGTGTGTACCTGAGTTGGGCGTGGCGGGGGAGTTGGCCTGGCTGGCCTGTG
>NC_048577.1:6758351-6760851 GCF_013265735.2 Oncorhynchus mykiss | reverse complement strand
AAGGGTTAGAAAGACGAATAGAGAGAGAGACAAGCACAGGGGTTAGAAAGATGAATAGAGAGAGAGACAAGTACAAGGGTTAGAAAGATGAATAGAGAGAGAGACAAGCACAAGGGTTAGAAAGATGAATAGAGAGAGAGACAAGCACAAGGGTTAGAAAGACCAATAGAGAGAGAGACAAGTACAAGGGTTAGAAAGATGAATAGAGAGAGAGACAAGCACAGGGGTTAGAAAGATGAATAGAGAGAGAGACAAGTACAAGGGTTAGAAAGATGAATAGAGAGAGAGACAAGCACAGGGGTTAGAAAGATGAATAGAGAGAGAGACAAGCACAAGGGTTAGAAAGATGAATAGAGAGAGAGACAAGCACAAGGGTTAGAAAAACGAATAGAGAGAGAGCGAGGGAGGGAGGGAGAAAAAGATGATTAGAGAGATGAACGTGGGGGTGAGAGATGGAGAGAGAGAGAGGTTAGAGAGATGAACAGAGAGAGATGAACAGAGAGGTGAGGGAGAGAGTAGAAATCGACAAAGAGGGAGAGAGCACATTTCTTCAGTGAAAACAATGTACTGAGCAAATGTTGAATTGGCTTTTTACCAAATTACTGTACGACAGACCACGTATTCACCCTGCACACTAGACGTCGACCGATTAATCGTAATGGCCGGTTAATTTGGGCCGATTTCAAGTTTTCATAAAAATATAAAAAAATGACACCTTTATTTTATCTTTATTTAACTAGGCAAATCAGTTAAGAACACATTCTTATTTTCAATGACAGCCTAGGAACAGTGGGTTAACTGCCTTGTTCAGGGGCAGAACGACAGATTTTCACCTTGTCAGCTCAGGGGATTCAATCTTGCAACCTTACGGTTAACTAGTCCAACGCTCTAACCACCTGCCTCTCATTGCACTGTTATGCGAATGCAGTAAGCCAAGGTAAATTGCTAGCAAGCATTAAACTAATCCCATAAAAAACAATCAATCAATCAATTATAATCACTAGTTAACTACACATGGTTGATGATATTACTAGTTTATCTAGCGTGTCCTGTGTTGCATATAATCGATGTGGTGCGTATCGTTGCTCCAATGTTTACCTAACCATAAACATCAATGCCTTTCTTAAAATAAATACACAGAAGTATATATTCTTAAACCTGCATATTTAGCTAAAATAAATCCAGGTTAGCAGGCAATATTAACCAGGTGAAATTGTGTCACTTCTCTTGTGTTCATTGCACCCAGAGTCAGGGTATATGCAACAGTTTGGGGCGCCTAATTTGCCAGAATTGTACATATTTATGACATAACATTGAAGGTTGCAATGTAACAGGAATATTTAGACTGAGGGATGCCACCCATTAGATAAAATACAGAACGGTTCCATATTTCACTGAAAGAATAAACGTTTTGTTTTCGAGATGATAGTTTCCGGATTCGGCCATATTAATGACCTAAGGCTCGTATTTCTGTGTGTCATTATGTTATAACTAAGTCTATGATTTGATAGAGCAGTCTGACTGAGCGGTGGTAGGCACCAGCAGGCTCGTAAGCATTAATTCAAACAGCACCTTCATGCGTTTTGCCAGCAGCTCTTCGTTGTGCGTCAAGCATTGCGCTGTTTATGACTTCAAGCCTATCAACTCCCGAGATCAGGCTGGTGTAACCGATGTGAAATGGCTAGCTAGTTAGCGGGGTGCGCGCTAATAACGTTTCAAACGTCCCCCGCTCTGAGACTTGGAGTAGTTATTCCCCTTGCTCTGCTCAATATTGTTGTAATTGTCATTATTACAAATACATTTTTAAAAATCGTCTGATTAATTGGTATCGGCGTTGAAAAATCATAATCGGTCGACCTCTAGTACCAGCCCATCTACTGAACACCCTAATTGACAAACAAAACAAAGGCAAAGTCTTCTCATGCATTGTTGATTTCCAAAAAGCTTTCGACTTGGGGGAAAAACAACATAATATCAATGTACATCAACAACAAGTGTGAAGCTTGAGGATGCAGCTTGAGCCCCACCCTCTTCAACATATATATCAATGAATTGGCGAGGGCACTAGAACAGTCTGCAGCACCCGGCCTTGGAATCTGAAGTCAAACGTGTCTCCTGTTTGGTGATCTGGTGCTTCTGTCCCCAAACAAGTAGGGCCTACAGCAGCACCTAGATCTTCTGCACAGATTCTGTCAGACCTGGGCCCTGACAGACCTGGGCCCTGTCAGACCTGGGCCCTGTCAGACCTGGGCCCTGACAGACCTGGGCCCTGTCAGACCTGGGCCCTGTCAGACCTGGGCCCTGTCAGACCTGGGCCCTGACAGACCTGGGCCCTGTCAGACCTGGGCCCTGACAGACCTGGGCCCTGACAGACCTGGGCCCTGTCAGACCTGGGCCCTGTCAGACCTGGGCCCTGTCAGACCTGGGCCCTGACAGACCTGGGCCCTGACAGACCTGGGCCCTGTCAGAGCTGGGCCCTGACAGTAAATCTCAGTAAGAC
>NC_048577.1:6740851-6753351 GCF_013265735.2 Oncorhynchus mykiss | reverse complement strand
GCGGAGTTAGTTACTGTAATTGTATAGGTCTTGGTGCTGAGTTACAGTTACTGTAATTGTATAGGCCTTAGTGCGGAGTTAGTTACTGTAATTATAGGCCTTAGTGCGGAGTTAGTTACTGTAATTGTATAGGTCTTGGTGCTGAGTTACAGTTACTGTAATTGTATAGGCCTTAGTGCGGAGTTAGTTACTGTAATTATAGGCCTTAGTGCAGAGGTACAGTTACTGAAATTGTATAGGTCTTGGTGCTGAGTTAGAGTTACTGTAATTGTATAGGCCTTAGTGCGGAGTTAGTTACTGTAATTGTATAGGCCTTAGTGCGGAGTTAGTTACTGTAATTGTATATGTCTTAATGCTGAGCAATTAACCCACATTTGTCATTTGTCGTTTTTTAAAGAACTAATTGACTGATGTCGGTTCAATTATTTCAATTACAGTCTGTTTTTTGTTTTTTTAAATGTAAACTCAATGAGCAGTTTCTCTAGCGAAAAGAATAAGATGAAGCCCAAACTGTGCGATGTAGCAGGGAGTTGTAGTTTCCGAACAGGCCAATATTCTACATAGTTTAGCGCATAAAACATGGTAATTAACTACAATGACCATAACCCATTGCGCATCTACGTGTCCGGTCCGTGTTTGTTTTACGCCTGCTACGTCAGGTTAGTGTGGACACCGAGACAGAGAAGAGATGGGCGACTCACAGGGATAGAGAGCAGTTTCTTCACAAGGTTTCTCTCTACTTGATCTAAGTGATTGATAGTTGCTATTCAGCAGTCACAAAAGTATACCTTAATAACGTCGAAGAACTACTAAAATAGTGATTTTGTCAGACAGCACAGGCAGCAGGTCTATAGAGATGAGATGATGACTCGGAATGAAATAAAGTCATTAAATAAATAAAATATACACAACAATTTCAATATTGTATTAAAGTAATGTGAACAAATGATGGTTAATACGTGATAAGCAGTAATGGGGAGGCAGGGTAGCCTAGTGGTTAGAGGCAGGGTAGCCTAGTGGTTAGAGGCAGGGTAGCCTAGTGGTTAGAGGCAGGGTAGCCTAGTGGTTAGAGGCAGGGTAGCCTAGTGGTTAGGGGCAGGGTAGCCTAGTGGTTAGAGGCAGGGTAGCCTAGTGGTTAGAGGCAGGGTAGCCTAGTGGTTAGAGGCAGGGTAGCCTAGTGGTTAGAGGCAGGGTAGCCTAGTGGTTAGAGGCAGGGTAGCCTAGTGGTTAGAGGCAGGGTAGCCTAGTGGTTAGAGGCAGGGTAGCCTAGTGGTTAGAGGCAGGGTAGCCTAGTGGTTAGAGGCAGGGTAGCCTAGTGGTTAGAGGCAGGTTAGCCTAGTGGTTAGAGGCAGGGTAGCCTAGTGGTTAGAGGCAGGGTAGCCTAGTGGTTAGAGGCAGGTTAGCCTAGTGGTTAGAGGCAGGGTAGCCTAGTGGTTAGAGGCAGGGTAGCCTAGTGGTTAGGGGCAGGGTAGCCTAGTGGTTAGAGGCAGGTTAGCCTAGTGGTTAGAGGCAGGGTAGCCTAGTGGTTAGAGGCAGGGTAGCCTAGTGGTTAGAGGCAGGGTAGCCTAGTGGTTAGAGGCAGGGTAGCCTAGTGTTTAGAGACAGGGTAGCCTAGTGGTTAGAGGCAGGGTAGCCTAGTGGTTAGAGGCAGGGTAGCCTAGTGGTTAGAGCGTTGGACTAGTAACAGAAAGGTTGCAAGTTCAAACCCCCGAGCTGACAAGGTACAAATCTGTCGTTCTGTCCCCGAACAGGCAGTTAACCCACTAGGCCGTCATTTAAAAAATAAGAATGTGTTCTTTACTTGCCTAGTAACCGAAAGGTTAAAAAATAAATAAAATGGGCAGTCACTGCCCTCATGGGACTTTTATCAGCGGTTTCATTCTGTTACAGCATTCAATGTAGAAAATAATTATCAAAACAAAAAACAACTTCAAAAAGCTCTAATCGCTCAGCACTAGTGGGCCTATATCTGAAACTGGCAACCAAACACAGTTACTACTACATCTTTCCCCGACTGAAACTCTGCTGAAACTGGGAACACCCAGGAAATTCAACTGGATCAGGAACTGAAACTGGGAACACCCAAGAAATTCAACTGGATCAGGAACTGAAACTGGGAACACCCAAGAAATTCAACTAGATCAGGAACTGAAACTCTGCTGAAACTGGGAACACCCAGGAAATTCAACTGTATCAGAAACTGAAACTCTGCTGAAACTGGGAACACCCAGGAAATTCAACTGGATCAGGAACTGAAACTCTGCTGAAACTGGGAACAACCAGGAAATTCAACTGGATCAGGAACTGAAACTGGGAACACCCAAGAAATTCAACTAGATCAGGAACTGAAACTCTGCTGAAACTGGGAACACCCAGGAAATTCAACTGTATCAGAAACTGAAACTCTGCTGAAACTGGGAACACCCAGGAAATTCAACTGGATCAGGAACTGAAACTCTGCTGAAACTGGGAACAACCAGGAAATTCAACTGGATCAGGAACTGAAACTGGGAACACCCAGGAAATTCAACTGGATCAGAAACTGAAACTCTGCTGAAACTGGGAACACCCAGGAAATTCAACTGGATCAGGGACTGAAACTCTGCTGAAACTGGGAACACCCAGGAAATTCAACTGGATCAGGAACTGAAACTCTGCTGAAACTGGGAACACCTAGGAAATTCAACTGGATCAGGAACTGAAACTGGGAACACCCAGGAAATTTAACTGGATCAGGAACTGAAACTCTGCTTAAACTGGGAACACCCAGGAAATTCAACTGGATCAGGAACTGAAACTCTGCTTAAACTGGGAACACCCAGGAAATTTAACTGGATCAGGAACTGAAACTCTGCTTAAACTGGGAACACCCAGGAAAATCAACTGGATCAGGAACTGAAACTCTGCTGAAACTGGGAACACCCAGGAAATTCAACTGGATCAGGAACTGAAACTCTGCTGAAACTGGGAACACCCAGGAAATTCAACTGGATCAGGAACTGAAACTGGGAACACCCAGGAAATTCAACTGGATCAGAAACTGAAACTCTGCTGAAACTGGGAACACCCAGGAAATTCAACTGGATCAGGAACTGAAACTCTGCTGAAACTGGGAACACCCAGGAAATTCAACTGGATCAGAAACTGAAACTCTGCTGAAACTGGGAACACCCAGGAAATTCAACTGGATCAGGAACTGAAACTCTGCTGAAACTGGGAACACCCAGGAAATTCAACTGTATCAGAAACTGAAAC
Source organism: Oncorhynchus mykiss (assembly GCF_013265735.2). Lineage (NCBI taxonomy): Eukaryota > Metazoa > Chordata > Actinopteri > Salmoniformes > Salmonidae > Oncorhynchus > Oncorhynchus mykiss. The sequence continues at coordinate 6,750,096 of NC_048577.1, read as the reverse complement.
TCTGCTGAAACTGGGAACACCCAGGAAATTCAACTGTATCAGAAACTGAAACTCTGCTGAAACTGGGAACACCCAGGAAATTCAACTGGATCAGGAACTGAAACTCTGCTGAAACTGGGAACACCCAGGAAATTCAACTGGATCAGGAACTGAAACTGGGAACACCCAGGAAATTTAACTGGATCAGGAACTGAAACTCTGCTTAAACTGGGAACACCTAGGAAAATCAACTGGATCAGAAACTGTAGTATCTTTATATCTAAATAGGTACAACAGGTCTAACCCCATCCATCCTTTCCCCAACATCCCAAACCATACTCACACTGCTCTTCGCACACAAGTAACATCAACAAATGTGTGATGTGCAAACGACAACCCCAGACAAACACTCACCAGCACACACACAAGGCAGTCAAGGCCATTAGTCTGAGACAGCAAAACTCTGTTGTATGTATTATACATGTAGCAGCTCATTATTACCACTGCACTATGATGCATTACAACATATAAACATTTATTGACAATTACCGTGGCCATCTGCATGACAATTAAACGTTACTCAAAAATGTCAATGGTCACAGCCCTACCCCACACACCTTTTGACAGATTAACTAGATTACTATACAATCCAACAACGCAATCCAAAGAAACACCTGTACATTAACTCACACACATACAGGGACATGCATGCACACGCACACGCACACACACACACGCACGTTGGTAGTGTGTAACAGCAAGTATGAGGCCTCCCGAGTGGCGCAGTGGTCCTGGTTCGAGTCCAGGCTCTGTCGCAGCCGGCCACGACCCAGAGACCCATGGGCCAGGTGTACGGTGTTTCCTTCCGACACATTGGTGTGGCTGGCTTCCGGGTTAAGTTGGCATTGTGTCAAGAAGCAATGCGGCTTGGCTGGGTTGACCCTCGCCTCTCCCGAGTCCGTACTGGAGTTGCAGCGATGAGACAAGACTGTAACTACCAATTGGATTCCACGAAATTGGGGAGACAAAGGATTTTTATTTTTAAAGTAACTTAAAAAGAATGTAAATACATCTAAGTAATATCAGTACCGTAACGTCTGCAGTGATTGGATGTTAGTGTGTGGATGTGCGTTTACAAGGATATGAAATGGAGGTGAGGGTGTGATATGGTTTATCAGGGTGTGTGTGTCACATGGCTCAACTTAACAGACAGGAGGACCCCCCCCCCCCCCCCCCCCCCCCCCCGTTTCTTGGGAGAGCGGAAGTATTAACTGAGATTAGAGCTTACACAGAAATCCCCTCCATTCTTTCCGTCCTCTCTTACGCCCTGTCACTCGGATCATTCCATCATTCAGTTGATCATAATCCCACTCTGCTAATAACTCAGGTAGAGAAAGAAAGAGACGAGAGGAAAGGTCAGAGAGAGATGGAGGATAGACACTAACATACGTGTTGCTGAGACAGAGAGAGGGAGGATAGACACTAACAGACATGTTGCTGAGACAGAAAGGGAGGGAGGATAGACACTAACATACATGTTGCTGAGACAGAGAGAGGGAGGATAGACACTAACAGACATGTTGCTGAGACAGAGAGAGGGAGGATAGACACTAACAGACGTGTTGCTGAGACAGAAAGGGAGGATGTGTTGCTGAGACAGAGAGGGAGGGAGGATAGACACTAACAGACATGTTGCTGAGACAGAAAGGGAGGGAGGATAGACACTAACAGACATGTTGCTGAGACAGAGAGAGGGAGGATAGACACTAACAGACATGTTGCTGAGACAGAGAGAGAGGGAGGATAGACACTAACAGTAATGTTGCTGAGACAGAGAGAGGGAGGATAGACACTAACAGACATGTTGCTGAGACAGAGAGAGAGGGAGGATAGACACTAACAGACATGTTGCTGAGACAGAGAGAGGGAGGATAGACACTAACAGACGTGTTGCTGAGACAGAGAGAGGGAGGATAGACACTAACAGACGTGTTGCTGAGACAGAGAGGGAGGATGTGTTGCTGAGACAGAGAGGGAGGGAGGATAGACACTAACAGACATGTTGCTGAGACAGAGAGAGAGGGAGGATAGACACTAACAGTAATGTTGCTGAGACAGAGAGAGGGAGGATAGACACTAACAGACATGTTGCTGAGACAGAGAGAGAGGGAGGATAGACACTAACAGACATGTTGCTGAGACAGAGAGAGGGAGGATAGACACTAACAGACGTGTTGCTGAGACAGAGAGAGGGAGGATAGACACTAACAGACGTGTTGCTGAGACAGAGAGGGAGGATGTGTTGCTGAGACAGAGAGGGAGGGAGGATAGACACTAACAGACATGTTGCTGAGACAGAGAGAGGGAGGATAGACACCAACAGACGTGTTGCTGAGACAGAGAGAGGGGGGATAGACACTAACAGACGTGTTGCTGAGACAGAGAGAGGGGGGATAGACACTAACAGACATGTTGCTGAGATGAGGAAAGGTCAGAGAGAGAGGGAGGATAGACACTAACAGACGTGTTGCTGAGACAGAGAGAGGGGGGATAGACACTAATAGACGTGTTGCTGAGACAGAGAGAGGGGGGATAGACACTAACAGACATGTTGCTGAGATGAGGAAAGGTCAGAGAGAGAGGGAGGATAGACACTAACAGACGTGTTGCTGAGACAGAGAGAGGGAGGATAGACACTAACAGACATGTTGCTGAGACAGAGAGAGGGGGGATAGACACTAACAGACATGTTGCTGAGATGAGGAAAGGTCAGAGAGAGAGGGATGATAGACACTAACAGACGTGTTGCTGAGACAGAGAGAGGGAGGATAGACACTAACAGACGTGTTGATTTGACAGAGAGAGGACAGACACTAACAGACGTGTTGCTGAGATGAGGAAAGGTCAGAGAGAGAGGGAGGATGGACACTAACAGACGTGTTGCTGAGACAGAGAGAGGGAGGATAGACACTAACAGACGTGTTGCTGAGACAGAGAGAGGGGGGATAGACACTAACAGACGTGTTGATTTGACAGAAAGGGAGGATGTATTGCTGAGACAGAGAGAGGGGGGATAGACACTAACAGACGTGTTGCTGAGACAGAGAGGGGGGATAGACACTAACAGACGTGTTGCTGAGACAGAGAGAGGGAGGATAGACACTAACAGATGTGTTGCTGAGACAGAAAGGGAGGATGTATTGCTGAGACAGAGAGAGGGAGGATAGACACTAACAGACGTGTTGCTGAGACAGAGAGAGGGAGGATAGACACTAACAGACGTGTTGATTTGACAGAGAGAGGACAGACACTAACAGACGTGTTGCTGAGATGAGGAAAGGTCAGAGAGAGAGGGAGGATGGACACTAACAGACGTGTTGCTGAGACAGAGAGAGGGAGGAGAGACACTAACAGACGTGTTGCTGAGACAGAGAGAGGGGGGATAGACACTAACAGACGTGTTGATTTGACAGAGAGAGAGGACAGACACTAACAGACGTGTTGCTGAGATGAGGAAAGGTCAGAGAGAGAGAGGGAGGATAGACACTAACAGACGTGTTGCTGAGACAGAGAGAGTGAGGATAGACACTAACAGACATGTTGCTGAGACAGAGAGAGGGAGGATAGACACTAACAGATGTGTTGCTGAGACAGAAAGGGAGGATGTATTGCTGAGACAGAGAGAGGGGGGATAGACACTAACAGACGTGTTGCTGAGACAGAGAGGGGGGATAGACACTAACAGACGTGTTGCTGAGACAGAGAGAGGGAGGATAGACACTAACAGATGTGTTGCTGAGACAGAAAGGGAGGATGTATTGCTGAGACAGAGAGAGGGAGGATAGACACTAACAGACGTGTTGCTGAGACAGAGAGAGGGAGGATAGACACAAACAGACGTGTTGATTTGACAGAGAGAGGGAGGATAGACACTAACAGACGTGTTGCTGAGACAGAGAGAGAGGGAGGATAGACACAAACAGATGTGTTGCTGAGGAGAGAGATAGAGGGAGCGAGGTGGGGAGAGGAAGAGAGATCAACCTGTAGTCTACATGCAGCCCAGTGAGTAGTCTACACGCAGCCCAGTGAGTAGTCTACACGCAGCCCAGTGAGTAGTCTGCACGCAGCCCAGTGAGTAGTCTGCACGCAGCCCAGTGAGTAGTCTACACGCAGCCCAGTGAGTAGTCTACACGCAGCCCAGTGAGTAGTCTGCACGCAGCCCAGTGAGTAGTCTACACGCAGCCCAGTGAGTAGTCTGCACGCAGCCCAGTGAGTAGTCTGCACGCAGCCCAGTGAGTAGTCTACACGCTGCCCAGTGAGTAGTCTGCACGCAGCCCAGTGAGTAGTCTACACGCAGCCCAGTGAGTAGTCTACGCGCAGCCCAGTGAGTAGTCTACACGCAGCCCAGTGAATAGTCTACACGCAGCCCAGTGAGTAGTCTACACGCAGCCCAGTGAGTAGTCTACACGCAGCCCAGTGAGTAGTCTACACGCAGCCCAGTGAGTAGTCTACACGCAGCCCAGTGAGTAGTCTACACGCAGCCCAGTGAGTAGTCTACACGCAGCCCAGTGAGTAGTCTACAGGCAGCCCAGTGAATAGTCTACACGCAGCCCAGTGAGTAGTCTACACGCAGCCCAGTGAGTAGTCTACACGCAGCCCAGTGAGTAGTCTACACGCAGCCCAGTGAGTAGTCTACACGCAGCCCAGTGAGTAGTCTACACGCAGCCCAGTGAGTAGTCTGCACGCAGCCCAGTGAGTAGTCTGCACACAGCCCAGTGAGTAGTCTACACGCAGCCCAGTGAGTAGTCTACACGCAGCCCAGTGAGTAGTCTACACGCAGCCCAGTGAGTAGTCTACACGCAGCCCAGTGAGTAGTCTACACGCAGCCCAGTGAGTAGTCTACACGCAGCCCAGTAAATAGTCTACAGGCAGCCCAGTGAGTAGTCTACACGCAGCCAGTGAGTAGTCTACACGCAGCACAAAAAGGAAGAAGGAAAAAGGAGAGAAAACTTGCAAAAAGGAGAGAGACAGAAAGGAGAAAACGGAAACAGAGAGAGAGAGAGAGAGAGAGAGAGAGAGAGAGAGAGAGAGAGAGAGAGAGAGAGAGAGAGAGAGAGAGAGAGAGAGGAGGATGAAAGAGAAACAGAGAGAGGGACAGAAAGAGAGGATGGGGAACCAGGTCCCATTAGTTTTAATTAATCCTTAATTAGTATGGATTATGGTCCAGCCTCTCAGACTGCCCACCACACACATGTCTATGTTTCAGACAGATACCTCTACGTTTCAGACAGACACGTCTACGTTTCAGACAGACAGACACCTCTATGTTTCAGACAGACAGACACGTCTACGTTTCAGACTGACAGACAAGGTCTACGTTTCAGACAGACAGACAGGTCTACGTTTCAGACAGACACGTCTACGTTTCAGACAGACACGTCTACGTTTCAGACAGACAGACACGTCTACGTTTCAGACAGACACGTCTACGTTTCAGACACACGTCTACGTTTCAGACAGACACGTCTACATTTCAGACAGACAGACACGTCTACGTTTCAGACAGACAGGTCTACGTTTCAGACAGACACGTCTACGTTTCAGACCGACACGTCTGCGTTTCAGACAGACACGTCTACGTTTCAGACAGACACGTCTACATTTCAGACAGACAGACACGTCTACGTTTCAGACAGACAGACACGTCTACGTTTCAGACAGACAGACACGTCTACGTTTCAGACAGACAGACACGTCTACGTTTCAGACAGACACGTCTACGTTTCAGACAGATACGTCTACATTTCAGACAGATACGTCTACATTTCAGACAGACAGAAACGTCTACGTTTCAGACAGACACGTCTACATTTCAGACAGACAGACACCTCTACGTTTCAGACAGACAGACAAGTCTACGTTTCAGACAGACACGTCTACGTTTCAGACAGACACCTCTACGTTTCAGACAGACACCTCTACGTTTCAGACAGACACCTCTACGTTTCAGACAGACAGACACCTCTACGTTTCAGACAGACAGACACGTCTACGTTTCAGACAGACAGACACGTCTACGTTTCAGGCACCCCATATTGTGCGAACACATTCACACACACATTTGTACCTCTCTAATACACAGGCTGCCACTGTACAACACACACACACTCCTGCTTACAGACATGCTGAGTTAATAACCCCACTTTATTACTTTTTTATAAACCAGCTTCATGCCACTGTGATCCAGCAGAGTAGGCTATTACCAGATACCACCAGGTGTAGGCCAAAGCCAGGGCAGCGGGTGAGCCACCCCCCCCCCCCCCCAGTGAGAGTGAGTGTTGGTGGGGAGGAGGCCAGGCTGACAGGGGTCTGGAGCATATCACCAGTCTGCCAATCCACAGACACAGTCATTACTGCCTCTCCCTCCATCTCATCAATCAATCTGTCGCCCTCTTTCTCTCCCTCCCTCTCTTTCTGTCCATTTTCTTTTATTTCCCCCTTCTCTCCATTGCTCTTATTTCCCTTTGTCTAATTCCAAATGCCTTTTCTTATTTTACTCTCTCTCTCTCTCTCTCTCTCTCTCTCAGGAAAGGGCAGGAAACCAGATGATATAGTCAGAAGGAGAGAGATCAACAGAGATCCTGTGCTGTGGTTATTTATACTAGTTCTAACGTGGGACAGAAAGGGAGGGAAGGAGAGAAGGTCTATGGGGAGAGAGGAAAAGAGAAAGAGGACAATGGCAAGAGACATGGTGAAACCAGAGGTGAAAAGGGGAGGAATACAGATAAATATTTAGGACATTATGAAATCCGAAAGCAAGAGTGTGACAGAATGAGAAGATAAAGGGGATGAAAGAATTTAAATAAATGAAAGATAGCAGGAATGGAGAGTACCTGGCATGTGTTTCAGATGATAATGATTACACTAAAATACCCCCCACTAACACTATCATTACCTAGATCTACCAACCCCCCTCTCATCTCTCTCTCTCTCCCTTCCTACTTACCTCCCTCCCTCCCCCCCTCTCTCTCTCTCTCTCTCTCTGGACACAGAGTGCAAATGTGAAAATCAAAGTGAATGACATTAGGTAAATAAGACAGCTAGTTGCCTTGACAACCATAACCCCTTACTCTGCCTCGGGCCTCCCCCTTTCCCCCCCTGGACCAATCGGGAACAAGCAACACCGGGTGATTGACATATCGTCATGGCAGCCAGCAGAGGATGCCTCTCATAATGTTTTCCATCATGAGAAGAGGGGAGAGGGAGCGAGAGAGAGAGAGAGAGGGGGAGAGAGAGAGGGAGGGGGGATGCGTGAATGAAAGAAGAGGAAGAGGACAGTAAAGAGGACTAAAATGAAAAGATAAGACCAGTTTTAGTGTCAGTTTCATTCAATGCAGTCATATGGCTATTGTTGATAGGGCCAGGGGGAGGGCTGACTCTAGATCAGTGCTTAGGGAAACTCTGTACTACCATGTAAACAACGTCAACCCCTTGGAGGAATAGCAGAGAAGAGTCAACCAAAACACGAGACACCACTACAGACACCCTGGTTCGAATCAAGACTGTATCACAAACGGCCGTGATTGGGAGTCCCATTGGGCGGTGCACAATTGGCCCAGCGTCGTCCGGGTTTGGCCGGTGTCGGCCATCGTTGTCAATAAGAAATTCTTCTTAACTGACTTACCGAGTTAAATAAAGGTTAACTAAAAAATGTCATAAAAGTCCCGAGACAAGAGTCAGATAGTAATGTATAGTGTAGATCAGTTATAATGCTCTGTTGTGTTGAAAAAAGGCTCTATACATTACATTTCTATCTGCGACGTTCAAAACATTTCTGAGTATAACTCAAGACATCAGTGGTAGAACAGAGAATGGGATTGGCCAATCATAGAGGAAGTCAGGAACTGATTGGCTGACTGGCTCACCTGTCTTTTCTTTGATCTCACACAGCACACTGAAGAGGGCGGGCTTCATTCTGTGGCAGTTTAACGCATGTTTCCTGTGTGAGAGAGAGAGAGGGAGAGAGAAAGAGAGAGAGAAGGGGGAGAGAGAGAGAGAAGGGGAGAGAAGGGGTGAGAGAGAGAAGGGGAGAAAGAGCGAGAGAGAGAGAGACAGAGACAGAGAGAAGGGGAGAGAGAAAGAAGTGAGAGAGAGAGAGAGAGAAGGGGAGAGAGAGAGAGAAAGAAGTGAGCGAGAGAGAGAGAGAGAGACAGAGAGAGAGAGAGGCAGAGAGAGAGAGAGGCAGAGAGAGAGAGGCAGAGAGAGAGAGAGAGAGAGACGGGGAGAGAGAGAGAGAGAGAGAAAGAAGTGAGAGAGAGGGGGGAGAGAGAGAGAGAGTAGGGGGAGGAGAGATTCATTAGCTACAAGACAGAACCAAAACTATGATAGGAGCACAGCTGTCAATCTTCCACTGAACCAGGGTTAAAAGTGCACCTTCTCAACACACACACACAAACAGACACACGCGCGCACACACACACACACACACAGACACACGCACGCACGCACACACACAAACAGACACACGCGCGCACACACACACAGACACACGCACGCACACACACACACAAACAGACACACGCGAGCACACACACACAGACACACGCACGCACACACACACACAAACAGACACAGGCGCGCACACACACACACATTCTGGAGGGAATTCCTGCTGACATGTGACCACAAGGAACATTCTTTCAGCTGGCATTCTTTTCTTTAACTCAGAGAGGAAAGAAAGAAAGAGATCTTACTAGATAAGCTTAATTACAGAACAATAATATTGAATCAAAACACCTTTTAAAACACACACACAGCCACTGTGGTTTAGCCATCACAGAGTACGTGGTCTGACCAACCAGTTAGTACTGTGTTTCACAGTCGTCTGAGACAGTGTGGTCTGACCAACCAGTTAGTAATGTTACTGTGTTTCACAGTCGTCTGAGACAGTGTGGTCTGACCAACCAGTTAGTACTGTGTTTCACAGTCGTCTGAGACAGTGTGGTCTGACCAACCAGTTAGTGAAGTTACTGTGCTTCACAGTCGTCTGAGACAGTGTGGTCTGACCAACCAGTTAGTACTGTGTTTCACAGTCGTCTGAGACAGTGTGGTCTGACCAACCAGTTAGTGAAGTTACTGTGTTTCACAGTCGTCTGAGACAGTGTGGTCTGACCAACCAGTTAGTACTGTGTTTCACAGTCGTCTGAGACAGTGTGGTCTGACCAACCAGTTAGTGAAGTTACTGTGTTTCACAGGAGAGGAGGATA
>NC_048577.1:6723351-6735851 GCF_013265735.2 Oncorhynchus mykiss | reverse complement strand
GAGGTCAGTCTGCGCACACAGACTGGTGCCATAACGACACGAGAGACTATTAATTAACCAGCCTGAATTAATGACCACTGCTGTAACCGACCAGCGCACTGGGACTGGTGGTGTGTAGCCTGTGTGAGTGTCAAAGAGACGATGTGAAATCCGTTGTTATTATGGCCAGAAATTCACCACGCAGGCTCCTCTCCCCTGGATCCACGTACTCCATCATGTGCCCTGCTTCTTACTATTCACCAAGCAAAGAGGTGCCCCTAATATCTGATCTTGGGTCAGTTTTATCTTTACACCACATAAAACATAAGCTCGGGTCTAATATGTCGTATAACGATCCTGGATCATATAAGAGTGGTGACATCAACATGGATCCCCTGTCTACATGGATCTCTTCCCTGTGCTCCAGCCCTCCTCTCCTCGGGGAAGGTGTTACCTGGCCTGGGCCTCGTCGAGACTCTCGTCCGTGATGGCCATGATCTGCTGGAGGATATCCCCGATGTCCTGCTGCGGCTGGCCGAGGGAGTGCTGCTTCCTCCCGGCGTCATGGTCCCCCACGTCGACCTGAGACAGTCCGGACAGCCCGACGAGACCCGACATCATGCGGGCCTGGTCCTCCATGCCTTTCAGAAAAATCTCGCCGTTTTTGCGACAAAACTAGGGAGGGAAAAGGTGACCGTTGTCCGATGAAGGGAGGAAGATGAGAAGATAGTATGTGTTTTTCCCCAGAGGTAGCCCAGGCCAGTTGCCTTTTACAGTTTAATGTCCCTGACTCGAAACACCGAGTGTTTCAAAGTAGCCAATAAACAAAGGAAGACAAACTAAACTATGAAAAGTAGCCAATAAACAAAGGAAGAAATCAAACTAACTACAAAATGCCATTGCTCGTTCAAATGACCAATAGCAGCAAGCAAGCTGTAAACATGCAATTGTCTATGTTAAACAAAAAAGCAAGTAAACGGTCGATCTGGGCCTACACAGTATTTGTAAACAAATAAACACTATTTTCTTTGGCATAACCCGGCCTAGATTTATTTTGCATTCCGAGTCGAACACGGATGCAGGGTTCTAACAGTAGTTCCACGGTCGAGGCAGATAGAGGGAGCGAGGAGGCCACGGGGGGGAAAAAATAAAGCCTGGAAAGGTAGAGCTGCCTTTAAAATGGTCAGCTTGGCGAACGACAAAGAGGGGGAGGGAGAACGAACCGAGCTGCCGCTGCCAGGGAGAAAAATGGCAACAATTAGCAGACTAGCTTGTCACAAATGTTACTCCTGCGTTCGACAAATTAATAATCCGGCCGATATCCAAGCGCGGTCTCGTGGAAAGCGACGGGGAATGTAGGCGAACCAGTTTGGAATCCAACCACCATGTATCTCCGTGTTTTTCTAACAATGAGAAAGAAGAGTAGCGCCACACTAGCCTACAACAGCTCGGCTAACGTTACTAGTCCACAGAAATCCCCAACGTGTCCGTTTTCGTTGCCTTCTTTTCCCAGGAAAAACCTGCACGGCTGGGAAGAAGTATTGTAGCTAGTAGCCTACAGGATCAAATAAAACGAAGGAATAAAATACATATTTTTAATAAACTCCAACCCGTCCGACCAGCCGTGGCTGGCCTTGTCCTATCCGTTGGTCGAATAGCGCTGCTTTGCTCCCCTCTCTTCTCGGCAGTTTTTTTCCTTCTCCTCTGCTCTCCTTTCTTTATCCGGCTCCCTCGCCTGGCCCGTTCTCCCACTACACACACACACACACACACACACACACACACACACACACACACACACACACACAGCGCACGCTGGGGAGGATAATATGCAATTCCACATCTCACCGCGGGGGGTGGGCTCCTCTCAGCTCTCATATGGTGTTCAGCAGCGGCAGCAGCAGCACCATGGAAACAAGCAGCATTGTTGACAGTGTTATTGTTGTTGTGATGGCTTGGAGGGCCTTCTCATGTAGCCTAACTGTCCCACCCCAAGACAGCCATATGAAAGCTTCACGTTTCAAGGAGCCCGTTCACTATGAAGTCAGGAGCCCGTTCACTGTGAAGTCAGGAGCCCGTTCACTATGAAGTCAGGAGCCCGTTCACTATGAAGTCAGGAGCCCGTTCACTGTGAAGTCAGGAGCCCGTTCACTATGAAGTCAGGAGCCCGTTCACTATGAAGTCAGGAGCCCGTTCACTATGAAGTCAGGAGCCCGTTCACTGTGAAGTCAGGAGCCCGTTCACTATGAAGTCAGGAGCCCGTTCACTATGAAGTCAGGAGCCCGTTCACTATGAAGTCAGGAGCCCGTTCACTATGAAGTCAGGAGCCCGTTCACTGTGAAGTCAGGAGCCCGTTCACTGTGAAGTCAGGAGCCCGTTCACTGTGAAGTCAGGAGCCCGTTCACTGTGAAGTCAGGAGCCCGTTCACTGTGAAGTCAGGAGCCAGTTCACTGTGAAGTCAGGAGCCCGTTCACTGTGAAGTCAGGAGCCCGTTCACTGTGAAGTCAGGAGCCCGTTCACTGTGAAGTCAGAAGCCCGTTCACTATGAAGTCAGGAGCCCGTTCACTGTGAAGTCAGGAGCCCGTTCACTATGAAGTCAGGAGCCCGTTCACTATGAAGTCAGGAGCCCGTTCACTGTGAAGTCAGGAGCCCGTTCACTGTGAAGTCAGGAGCCCGTTCACTATGAAGTCAGGAGCCCGTTCACTATGAAGTCAGGAGCCCGTTCACTATGAAGTCAGGAGCCCGTTCACTATGAAATCAGGAGCCCGTTCACTATGAAGTCAGGAGCCCGTTCACTGTGAAGTCAGGAGCCCGTTCACTATGAAGTCAGGAGCCCGTTCACTGTGAAGTCACGTTTCAAGGAGCCCGTTCACTATGAAGTCAGGAGCCCGTTCACTGTGAAGTCAGGAGCCCGTTCACTATGAAGTCAGGAGCCCGTTCACTATGAAGTCAGGAGCCCGTTCACTGTGAAGTCAGGAGCCCGTTCACTGTGAAGTCAGGAGCCCGTTCACTATGAAGTCAGGAGCCCGTTCACTGTGAAGTCAGGAGCCCGTTCACTGTGAAGTCAGGAGCCCGTTCACTATGAAGTCAGGAGCCCGTTCACTATGAAGTCAGGAGCCCGTTCACTGTGAAGTCAGGAGCCCGTTCACTGTGAAGTCAGGAGCCCGTTCACTGTGAAGTCAGGAGCCCGTTCACTGTGAAGTCAGGAGCCCGTTCACTGTGAAGTCAGGAGCCCGTTCACTGTGAAGTCAGGAGCCCGTTCACTGTGAAGTCAGGAGCCCGTTCACTATGAAGTCAGGAGCCCGTTCACTATGAAGTCAGGAGCCCGTTCACTGTGAAGTCAGGAGCCCGTTCACTATGAAGTCAGGAGCCCGTTCACTATGAAGTCAGGAGCCCGTTCACTGTGAAGTCAGGAGCCTGTTCACTATGAAGTCAGGAGCCCGTTCACTGTGAAGTCAGGAGCCTGTTCACTATGAAGTCAGGAGCCCGTTCACTGTGAAGTCAGGAGCCTGGGTGAACCAGAGCAAAAGTTTCAGGCCGACCAGCCTACCGAGATGGCTGTAATGGAATTAGACTTTCTCTCTACTCATTGCAAACGACCCTAAAATGCCGCACTGATCCCACTGCTGCCACCAGTGTAGCAGACGGAGACGGGCTTGATCCAGAGAACACAGGTTGTGGGGAGAGCAGCCCTGCCACCTATACCATAAAGATTACGCACATAGTCATAGTTACCCAGTCAGACACAGACACATGTTACAGACACAGTCTACAGTCACAGACACATGCTACAGACACATGTTACAGACACAGTCTACATTCACAGACACTTGCTACAGACACAGTCTACAGTCACAGACACATGCTACAGACACATGTTACAGACACAGTCTACAGACACATGTTACAGACACAGTCTACAGACACATGTTACAGACACAGTCTACATTCACAGACACATGCTACAGACACAGTCTACAGTCACAGACACATGCTACAGACACAGTCTACAGTCACAGATACATGCTACAGACACAGTCTACAGACACATGTTACAGACACAGTCTACAGTCATAGACACATGTTTACAGACAGTCTACAGTCACAGACACATGCTACAGACACATGTTACAAACACATGCTACAGACACATGTTACAAACACATGCTACAGACACATGTTACAGACACATGCTACAGACAGTCTACAGTCACATACATGTAGAGGCGGTGAGTTGGTCTCACGCTCTCGTGACGAGGTAGTGCCTGTCACTTGAAATCAGTGTCACCCTTTCGGTCCAAGAGAGAATTTCCTCTTGTTCTCATGTTTGAGACGTTGGTTTCCTGAGCAGGAGACAAGGGTTCAGGACCCATCAGTCATACATAGACACATACAGACACTGATACAGGTTGGCTACAACAGCCTACACTTGGTCAAATGGCACCCTATTCCCTACATAGGGCATTACCTTTGGCAAGAGCCTTACGGCAGGGGCCTGCCAAATGGCGCAGAGGTCTAAGGCACTGCACCCCAGTGCTTGAGGCATCACTACAGACCCTGGTTTGATCCCAGGCGGTGTCACAGCCAGCCGTGACCGGGAGACCATGAGGCGGCGCACAATTGGCCCAGCGTCGTCCGGGTTACGGGAGGGTTTGGCGGGCCGGGATTTCCTTGTCCCATCACGCTCTAGCGACTCCTTGTGGCGTTCCGGGCGCCTGCAAGCTGACTCCAGTTGTCAGTTGTACTGTGTTTCCTCAGACACATTGGTGCGGCTGGCTTACGGGTTAAGCGAGCAGTCTGTCAAGAAACAGTGTGGCTTGGCAGGGTCGAGTTTCGGAGGACGCACGGCTCTCGACATTCGCCTCTCCCGAGTCCGTACGGGAGTTGCGGCGATGGGACAAGACTGTAACTACCAATTAGACATCACGAAATTGGGAAGAAAAAAGGGTACAAGTTAAAAAATAAAAAACTTTAAAAAAAAGCCCTATGGCCAATTCCCTACATAGGGCACTAGTTTTGACCAAGGCTTTTTTCACTAAAAGAAATGCCCTATATAGGTTGCAATTTGGGACACTGGAATACTAGCCTAAATGGTTCTGTTATTTATCCTCTTGCTAAATGGTATCCATGTTGATGTCTCCTCAGCTTTGTAGACGTGACGTAGCGTGTGCGTGATTAGCCTGCTAACGTTGAACACAAAACAAAGCCGTGTCACTCGACCATCATCATCATTACCATCACTCACCCCTTCTCCGCCAATCACAGCCTCCACTCGTCTTTGACCCCCTTGGTTGCTAGGCGTTATGCTAATGGTGCCTATAGAGTTTCTACCTAAACAGTGGACCAACTGAACAACGTGGAACATGTAGAGTGGATATCCAGGTCTGAATGTACACAACACACAGCGTTAGGCCTTGTCCTCCTTATTGAATCATTATAAAAGGACACAACACACACAGCGTTAGGCCTAGTCCTCCTTATTGAACCATTATAAAAGGACACAACACACACAGCGTTAGGCCTTGTCCTCCTTATTGAACCATTATAAAAGGACACAACCCACACAGCGTTAGGCCTAGTCCTCCTTATTGAACCATTATAAAAGGACACAACACACACAGCGTTAGGCCTAGTCCTCCTTATTGAATCATTATAAAAGGACACAACACACACAGCGTTAGGCCTAGTCCTCCTTATTGAACCATTATAAAAGGACACAACACACACAGCGTTAGGCCTAGTCCTCCTTATTGAATCATTATAAAAGGACACAACACACACAGCGTTAGGCCTAGTCCTCCTTATTGAACCATTATAAAAGGACACAACACACAGCGTTAGGCCTAGTCCTCCTTATTGAATCATTATAAAAGGACACAACACACACAGCGTTAGGCCTAGTCCTCCTTATTGAATCATTATAAAAGGACACAACACACACAGCGTTAGGCCTAGTCCTCCTTATTGAATCATTATAAAAGGACACAACACACAGCGTTAGGCCTAGTCCTCCTTATTGAATCATTATAAAAGGACACAACCCACACAGCGTTAGGCCTTGTCCTCCTTATTGAATCATTATAAAAGGACACAACACACACAGCGTTAGGCCTAGTCCTCCTTATTGAACCATTATAAAAGGACACAACCCACACAGCGTTAGGCCTAGTCCTCCTTATTGAACCATTATAAAAGGACACAACACACAGCGTTAGGCCTAGTCCTCCTTATTGAATCATTATAAAAGGACACAACACACACAGCGTTAGGCCTAGTCCTCCTTATTGAACCATTATAAAAGGACACAACACACACAGCGTTAGGCCTAGTCCTCCTTATTGAACCATTATAAAAGGACACAACACACAGCGTTAGGCCTAGTCCTCCTTATTGAACCATTATAAAAGGACACAACACACACAGCGTTAGGCCTAGTCCTCCTTATTGAATCATTACAAAAGGACACAACACACACAGCGTTAGGCCTAGTCCTCCTTATTGAATCATTATAAAAGGACACAACACACACAGCGTTAGGCCTAGTCCTCCTTATTGAATCATTATAAAAGGACACAACACACACAGCGTTAGGCCTAGTCCTCCTTATTGAATCATTACAAAAGGACACAACACACACAGCGTTAGGCCTTGTCCTCCTTATTGAACCATTACAAAAGGACACAACACACACAGCGTTAGGCCTAGTCCTCCTTATTGAATCATTATAAAAGGACACAACACACACAGCGTTAGGCCTAGTCCTCCTTATTGAATCATTATAAAAGGACACAACACACACAGCGTTAGGCCTAGTCCTCCTTATTGAACCATTATAAAAGGACACAACACACAGCGTTAGGCCTTGTCCTCCTTATTGAATCATTATAAAAGGACACAACACACACAGCGTTAGGCCTAGTCCTCCTTATTGAACCATTATAAAAGGACACAACACACAGCGTTAGGCCTAGTCCTCCTTATTGAATCATTATAAAAGGACACAACACACAGCGTTAGGCCTAGTCCTCCTTATTGAATCATTATAAAAGGACACAACACACACAGCGTTAGGCCTTGTCCTCCTTATTGAACCATTACAAAAGGACACAACCCACACAGCGTTAGGCCTAGTCCTCCTTATTGAACCATTATAAAAGGACACAACACACACAGCGTTAGGCCTAGTCCTCCTTATTGAATCATTACAAAAGGACACAACACACACAGCGTTAGGCCTAGTCCTCCTTATTGAACCATTATAAAAGGACACAACACACACAGCGTTAGGCCTAGTCCTCCTTATTGAATCATTACAAAAGGACACAACCCACACAGCGTTAGGCCTAGTCCTCCTTATTGAATCATTATAAAAGGACACAACACACACAGCGTTAGGCCTAGTCCTCCTTATTGAACCATTATAAAAGGACACAACACACACCGCGTTAGGCCTAGTCCTCCTTATTGAACCATTATAAAAGGACACAACACACACAGCGTTAGGCCTAGTCCTCCTTATTGAATCATTATAAAAGGACACAACACACAGCGTTAGGCCTAGTCCTCCTTATTGAACCATTACAAAAGGACACAACACACACAGCGTTAGGCCTAGTCCTCCTTATTGAACCATTATAAAAGGACACAACACACACAGCATTAGGCCTTGTCCTCCTTATTGAATCATTATAAAAGGACACAACAGGTATCTGTCGATGTGTGAATGTTCCTGTTTATATACAGTACCAGTCAAAAGTTTGGACACACCTACTCATTCAAGGGTTTTTCTTTATTTTTGACAATTTTCTACATTGTAGAATAATAGAGAAGACATCAAAAATATGAAACAACACACATGGAATCACGACTTTTGACCAGAGCCCTTTAGGTCCTGGTTAAAAGTAAGTAGTTCACTTCACAGGGAAATGGGTGCCATTCTGGTCAAAAGTAGTTCACTTCACAGGGAAAAGGGTGCCATTCTGGTTTAAAGTGGTTCACTTCACAGGGAAAAGGGTGCCATTCTGGTCAAAAGTAAGTAGTTCACTTCACAGGGAAAAGGGTGCCATTCTGGTCAAAAGTAGTTCACTTCACAGGGAAAAGGGTGCCATTCTGGTTTAAAGTGGTTCACTTCACAGGGAAAAGGGTGCCATTCTGGTCAAAAGTAAGTAGTTCACTTCACAGGGAAAAGGGTGCCATTCTGGTCTAAAGTAGTTCACTTCACAGGGAAAAGGGTGCCATTCTGGTCAAAAGTAGTTCACTTCACAGGGAAAAAGGTGCCATTCTGGTTTAAAGTGGTTCACTTCACAGGGAAAAGGGTGCCATTCTGGTCAAAAGTAGTTCACTTCACAGGGAAAAGGGTGCCATTCTGGTTAAAAGTGGTTCCCTTCACAGGGAAAAGGGTGCCATTCTGGTTAAAAGTGGTTCCCTTCACAGGGAAAAGGGTGCCATTCTGGTCAAAAGTAAGTAGTTCACTTCACAGGGAAAAGGGTGCCATTCTGGTTAAAAGTGGTTCCCTTCACAGGGAATAGGGTGCCATTCTGGTCAAAAGTAAGTAGTTCACTTCACAGGGAAAAGGGTGCCATTCTGGTCTAAAGTAGTTCACTTCACAGGGAAAAGGGTGCCATTCTGGTCAAAAGTAAGTAGTTCACTTCACAGGGAAAAGGGTGCCATTCTGGTCAAAAGTAGTTCAGGGTTCCAAAAGGGTTCCATTTGGGCCGTGTGTGTTCAGATTGAGTCATGGTGTCTTTGTTTAGCTGCTGTTGCCAATAGAGACAGCAGACTGACAGAGACCACGCCTTCAGCTAATGACTCAATTATACATCACTCTCTCTCTCTGTGTGTTTGTATTTGTGTGTGTGTGTTTGTGTGTGTGTGTGTGTGTGTGTGAAGTACTTTGTGCTTGCTGTAAGATCATACTGGATCAGTTTGAACCATAAATGAAGCAGAGGGAATGTCAGAAAGCCTCGTCCTCCTTACTCTCCTGCTAGATTGACAGCTGGGTTGCCATGGCAGGAGGGGGGAGGGGGGAATAGAACATTGGGTCATTAGCCCGCCTCCTTTCAGGATGATTGACGTCCGGGCTGGGAGAGGGGAGAGGGAGGGGGGAGTAGAAAGGAAAGGTAGAGGAAAGGGGAAGGGGAGGTGGAGAGGAAAGGGGGAGGGGGGACTGTGGAGAGGAGAGGGGGGACTGGGGAGAGGGAAGGGGGAGGGGGGACTGGGGAGAGGAAAGGGAGAGGGGGGACTTGGGACTGGGGAGAGGAACGGGAGAGGGGAGAGGAACGGGAGAGGGGAGGGGGACTGGGGACTGGGGAAAGGAAAGGAAAGGGAGAGGGGTGACTGTGGAGAGTAAAGGGGGAGGGGGACTGGGGAGAGGAAAGGGAGAAGGGATACTGTGGAGAGGAAAGGGAGAGGGGGGACTGGGGAGAGGAAAGGGAGAGGGGGGACTAGGGATAGGAAAGGGAGAGGGGGACTGGGGAGAGGAAAGGGAGAGGGGGGACTGTGGAGAGGAAAGGGAGAGGGGGGACTGGGGAGAAGAAAGGGAGAGGGGGGACTGGGGAGTGGAAAGGGAGAGGGGGGACTGGGGAGAGGAAAGGGAGAGGGGGGACTGTGGAGAGGCAAGGGAGAGGGGGGACTGTGGAGAGGAAAGGGAGAGGGGGAACTGGGGAGAGGAAAGGGAGAGGGGGGGACTGAGGACTGGGGAGAGGAAAGGGACAGGGGGGACTGGGGACTGGGGAGAGGAAAGGGAGAGGGGGGACTGTGGAGAGGAAAGGGAGAGGGGGGACTGGGGAGAGGAAAGGGAGAGGGGAGAGGAACGGGAGAGGGGAGGGGGACTGGGGACTGGGGAAAGGAAAGGGAGAGGGGTGACTGTGGAGAGTAAAGGAGGAGGGGGACTGGGGAGAGGAAAGGGAGAGGGGATACTGTGGAGAGGAAAGGGAGAGGGGGGACTGGGGAGAGGAAAGGGAGAGGGGGGACTGGGGAGAGGAAAGGGAGAGGGGGGACTGGGGAGAGGAAAGGGAGAGGGGGGACTGTGGAGAGGAAGGGAGAGGGGGGACTGGGGAGAGGAACGGGAGAGGGGGGACTGGGGAGAGGAAAGGGAGAGGGGGGACTGGGGAGAGGAACGGGAGAGGGGGGACTGTGGAGAGGAAAGGGAGAGGGGGGACTGTGGAGAGGAAAGGGAGAGGGGGGACTGGGGAGAGGAAAGGGAGAGGGGGGGACTGGGGACTGGGGAGAGGAAAGGGAGAGGGGGGACTGTGGAGAGGCAAGGGAGAGGGGGGACTGTGGAGAGGAAAGGGAGAGGGGGGACTGTGGAGAGGAAAGGGAGAGGGGGACTGTGGAGAGGAAAGGGAGAGGGGGACTGGGGAGAGGAAAGGGAGAGGGGGACTGTGGAGAGGAAAGGGGGGACTGGGGAGAGGAAAGGGGAAGGAGAGGGGTTGAGGAAAGGGGGAGGGGGGACTGGGGAGAGGAAAGGGAGAGGGGGACTGTGGAGAGGAAAGGGAGAGGGGGACTGTGGAGAGGAAAGGGAGAGGGGGGACTGTGGAGAGGAAAGGGAGAGGGGGGGACTGTGGAGAGAAAAGGGAGAGGGGGGACTGTGGAGAGGAAAGGGGGGACTGGTGAGAGGAAAGGGAGAAGGGGGACTGGGGAGAGATTAGGGAGAGGGGAGGGGGGACTGGGGAGAGATTAGGGAGAGGAAAGGGGGGACTGGGGAGAGGAAAGAGAGAAGGGGACTGGGGAGAGGAAAGGGGGAGGGGGGACTGGGGAGAGGAAATGGAGAGGGGGGGACTGTGGAGAGGAAAGGGGGGACTGGGGAGAGGCAAGGGGGAGGGGAGGGGGAGAGGAAATGGAGAGACGGGGAAAGGGGGGACTGGGGAGAGGAAAGGGGAAGGAGAGGGGTTGAGGAAAGGGGGAGGGGGGACTGGGGAGAGGAAAGGGAGAGGGGGACTGTGGAGAGGAAAGGGAGAGGGGGACTGTGGAGAGGAAAGGGAGAGGGGGGACTGTGGAGAGGAAAGGGAGAGGGGGGGACTGTGGAGAGAAAAGGGAGAGGGGGGACTGTGGAGAGGAAAGGGGGGACTGGTGAGAGGAAAGGGAGAAGGGGGACTGGGGAGAGATTAGGGAGAGGGGAGGGGGGACTGGGGAGAGATTAGGGAGAGGAAAGGGGGGACTGGGGAGAGGAAAGGGAGAAGGGGACTGGGGAGAGGAAAGGGGGAGGGGGGACTGGGGAGAGGAAATGGAGAGGGGGGGACTGTGGAGAGGAAAGGGGGGACTGGGGAGAGGCAAGGGGGAGGGGAGGGGGAGAGGAAATGGAGAGACGGGGAAAGGGGGGACTGGGGAGAGGAAAGGGGAAGGAGAGGGGTTGAGGAAAGGGGGAGGGGGGACTGGGGAGAGGAAAGGGAGAGGGGGACTGTGGAGATGAAAGGGAGAGGGGGACTGTGGAGAGGAAAGGGAGAGGGGGGACTGTGGAGAGGAAAGGGAGAGGGGGGGACTGTGGAGAGAAAAGGGAGAGGGGGGACTGTGGAGAGGAAAGGGGGGACTGGTGAGAGGAAAGGGAGAAGGGGGACTGGGGAGAGATTAGGGAGAGGGGAGGGGGACTGGGGAGAGATTAGGGAGAGGAAAGGGGGGACTGGGGAGAGGAAAGGGAGAAGGGGACTGGGGAGATGAAAGGGGGAGGGGGGACTGGGGAGAGGAAATGGAGAGGGGGGGACTGTGGAGAGGAAAGGGGGGACTGGGGAGAGGCAAGGGGGAGGGGAGGGGGAGAGGAAATGGAGAGACGGGGAAAGGGGGGACTGGGGAGAGGAAAGGGGGGACTGGGGAGAGGCAAGGGGGGACTGGGGAGAGGAAAGGGAGAAGGGGGACTGGGGAGAGGAAAGGGAGAAGGGGGACTGGGGAGAGATTAGGGAGAGGGGAGGGGGGGAACGGCAGGGTACGGGTGTGACTGAGGTTTCACTTTATCATTCTCCCTCTCTCGCTCTCCCTCTCTGTCTCTCTCTGTCTCTCTCTGTCTCTCTCTCTCTCTCTCTGTCTCTCTCTCTCTCCCTCTCTCTCCCTCTCTCTCTGTCTCTGTCTCTCTCCCTCTCTCTCCCTCTCTCTCTCTCTCTCAATCTCTGTCTCTCTCTCTCTCTCCCTCTCTCTCCCTCTCTCTCTGTCTCTGTCTCTCTCCCTCTCTCTCCCTCTCTCTCTCTCTCTCTCTGTCTCTGTCTCTCTGTCTCTCTCTCTCTCTCTCTCTCTCTCTCTCTCTCTCTCTCTGTGTCTCTCTCTGTCTCACTCTGTCCATCTCTCTGTCTATCTCCCTCTCTCTCTCTCTCTCTCTCTCTCTCTGTCTATCTCTCTCTCTCTCTCTCTGTCTCTCTCTGTCTCTGTCTCTCTCTGTCTCTCTCTGTCTCTGTCTCTCTGTCTCTCTCTCTCTCTCATTCCCATTAATTAGCCAATCAGCCAATTACGCTAAACGTTCTAAATAAACAAGGATCCCCCCTCCCCCCAGATGGCTCGCTCCATTATCTACTAACACCCCCTCATGTCACCCCTAG